>NC_061119.1:169903355-170093689 GCF_002878395.1 Capsicum annuum
AAAGATAGTAGCTAATGATAAGTCATTCACTGAAGCTGAATCACACTTTGCCGATGGAAAATTCTACTTGAAGAACTATGTCGTGAATGAGAAAAGGGTTGATGATGTCACTAAGACCAAGTATGATGATCTTGCATCCAAGAAGGTCATGGTGACTGTTGAAAAAGTTGCCACTAAGAAGCCACTCTCCACTTTAAATAAAGAAAGTGTCGCTCCTACGAAAATGAAGGCAACTTCTGTTCTTCGCTACGTACTGAAGGTAAAGAAAGAGAAAGATCACCCATCTAATACCCAAGATAATGTGCTAAAGGGGATAACTTTACCTGTTAAGAAGATTGACACAATAAATCCATCATCAAGGCTACTTAGAAAAGCTATGGCTCAAATCCGCCACAAGATATGACACTCCCTACGAAGCATACAAAAGAGGGCTTTGACCCAAATGCATACAAACTATTTGTAAAGGCTGGATACAATCCTAATGAGCTATCAAGGTTGGGAAAACTTTCGTCGGAGGGTATAACTAGGCAGACACGTGAAGGCCTAAGATACATGCAGCTACCTCCAATTCGCATCTTCATAAGAAGGGCAGTCAATAATTACATCACCATGGAATAAGCATCTACTGCTGCTACTAAGAGACCCTCTATATTTGATCGACTTGGATAATCGGCTGCAAGAACTTCTGTTATTGAAAGGTTGGGTCCTCTAAATAAGAAGAAAAATAACAAGCATAGGAGAAGTTGTCAAAGTACAACAATGCACTCTTTGCCTACGATCCAGTAGGATTTCCAAAGTTTGATTCCTTCTAGAATGAGGCGACAGAAAGAACTGGTAGTTTCATACAACGAGGTGCTAAAATCAAAGGCTCATATTGTGGTTTATACCAAACAACACGAGGAAGATGAAGAGAGTGTTGGCTCCTCATATTATGTTATGACCCAGTATGAGAAAGATGTCTCATCTTAAATGAAGTTTGAAGAATGCTGGTGCCACTTATCAGAGGGATATGCAAAACATCTTTGACGGTCCACTCCATAAAAATATTGAATGCTATGTGGATGATCTAGTGATGAAGTCAAGAAAGAGAGATGATCACTTAAAATACCTAAGAATGGTGTTCGATTTACTTCGAAGATATCAACTTAGGATGAATCCATTGAAGTGTGCTTTTGGAGTTACTTCTGAAAAGTTTCTTGGCTTCATTATACGACACCAAGGAATTGAAATTGATCAAGCTAAGGTCAATGTAATTTTGAAGATGCCCGACCCTCGAAACATTCATGAGTTAAAAATCCTTCAAGGAAGGCTAGTATATTTAAGGAGGTTCATCTCAAACTTGGCTGAAAAATGTCAACCATTTAGTCATCTCATGAAGAAGGACACTTCCTTCGAATGGGACCAATCTTGTAGTAATGCCTCTGAGAATATCAAATCATACTTAATGAAACCTCCAGTCCTTGCAACACCCATACCTGGAAAACCATTGATACTCTATATCATGACACAAGAAAGGTAAGTTAGAGCACTGTTGGCTCAAGAAAATAGTGAACACAAAGAAAAACCTCTTTACTATCTGAGCAGAATGATGACACCAAATGAGCTAAAGTATTCTCCAATTGAAAAGGTATGTTTGACATTGGACTTCTATAATACCCCAAAGTTTCCTAACTAATTTCGTCCCAAGAATGTCAAGTATTAGATTATAAATTAAATGATGTTTATTTCATGGGGAATTTTCAAGGTTTTCACTTTTATTTATGTGGGAAATTCAATAAGCTTTCCATCGATATAAGATTTGCCCAAATTCGATAATCGGGTAAGAAGTTATGACTATTTTAAGTCTCCATCATAAAATAGCGCCATGTTAGTCAGTGGCGCGCCGCGCCACAAGTGAAAATGAAAATTTTCAACTTCTAGTGAGCCTCCGTAATTTCTCCACATCGCGGAAAACTTCCAGGTCCCAATTGTACAATTCAAGTAGGGGTTCGCGATTTGTCCTGCGTCAAGCCATGGCCAGATTTCAGAATTTATATGGAACCGTGATAGCTTCGTGTCACGCAGTCAGCCCATTTCCCAATTGTCACTTTTCAGTGACATGACACGATAGTTCCGCATCGTGTCGGGTGCCAAAATCGGGATTTTTAATTAGTTTTGAGTTTTTAATGTCAAGGGCCTTTAAGTTTTTTTCCATGACCCTAATCAGCTTAAACACGTACATAACCCTAAAATTACATGGTTATATCATTACTCATCCAATTTTTCCCCAAATTGAGTTACTCTCTCTCAAGCCAAGAAATCCTAGCTCTCAAGGATCAAGGTAAATCTCAAGAAATCCATCCAAGGACTCCAAGAACCTTTAAGGTTTCTTTCTAAGGTATGTCAAGTGTTGATTCATGGGCCCCTTTCACCCATGAATCCTAAGAATATCTTTTAAAATATAAAGATTTGTGTATTTATGAATGTTTATGATTTAGTTGAATTGAAATTCATATTCATGTTGTTGTTGGGTTTTGATTCGTGTTTTTAAATTACATATTCTAATGATTGAGCCTAGTATGTGATGTTTTGCATAATATTCATGATAAACCATTGAACTTACAAATTGATTTGTGCAACCAGGATAATTAGATGCATTGATGATGGTATAACCAAGATATGCTCCCTATGTGTGTGATAAAATGCTTATGTGAAGGAAAAAAATGCCATTATAGTATGTTAATATGATATCCCCATTCATATACAAGTTCATGCATGTTAGGTGTTTGATGAAATGTCTTAGTCAATGGATTATGGATATAGGTGTAGCCATTGTTGTGCTTTAGAATTTATTCAATGAATTACTTCCATGATATTGTGTCCTGGGGGTATTTAATACTCGATAATTTAGCCGTGTGCCTAGAGTCAATGTCATGTTTCCACGATACTCTCAGTCAAGCCATGATCCATAGAATTCAGTCATTCATGTGACTCAAGAAAACTCAGTAAACTCAGTAAGCTAGCAGAACTCAGTAACATTCTATCAGTTAACAGAATTCAGTAGTACTCCATCAGTCAACGAAAATCCAGTGAACTCAGTAAAATCACTAACAGATCAGTCCAACCTAGTATGAACTAGGAAATTATTTCTGTGTCTATTCAGTTGGGAGTAGGATTCAACACCGAGTTAACCTAGGGATGAGGACACACACTTCAGCCAATAGAGGGTGTGATCCTTAGTAGCAATCCCTGCATTTTAGAACTACGTAGCTAGCGTTGGTTGAGATGTACCCCTACGAGTGTAGGGACTATACATCTCATTTGAGTTTTTCTTACAGGAGGGGTTGACGGAAGAGCTCCCTGTTAGAGAGGGTTTACTCACAGTTTGTCTTTACCCATGGAACGGTACTGACACCCTTCCAGCTGGGGTTATAGGTTGGACCCTACCAGTTTAGTTCGGGGAATGTCGGTTAGATAATTACCTCCCACAGTCTCAGTTTCAGATCCAGTCTCAGTAATAGAACTCAGATAGTTCTACAGAAATCCAGGACTGTCAGATATATTCGCTCAACTCAGTATGGAACTCAGCTAGTTCCATCAGAATCAGGACTGTCAGACACAGTCACTCAGTTAATAGTATATTAATTATACAAAATTTATGTTATCAGTATTCAATTTCAGGACTGTCAGATATAGTCAATCAGACCAATTCTTCATAATCAGAATTGTCAGAAACAATCATTCCTTTATTTATAATATGACATCAGTTCCTCAGTACACTACAGACTTTGTTATTCATTATCCCAATATTAGCACTCAGATATCAGTAAATCTATATTATCAGAATTCATGAGTTAGTGTTATCACGATCTCAGTTACAATTATGCATTTATATATGTATTCTCACATTCATGTGATTCAGTCAGTTAGTATTGTTCATGCATATGAACCCCATGCATTCAACCTACCTCACTTGCATACCTGTATATTCAATTATACTGATGCATTTGCGCTATTATGTTTTATACCATAGGTTTAGAAGCATGAGCTCCCGAGCATCGTTAGTAGATCAGACGTTCAGCAGCCAGACTAACAGTGAGTCCTCATCATTCAAGGATAGCATAATTATTTTATTACTTTATTATTTCAGTAGTTTGGAGTTAGTTGGGGACATGCCCCATCAACTCTACAGTTTCTAGACTGTTTAGAGGCTTTTAGACTACAACATATTTCAGACAGTTTATTTCAATTTTGGGTATTATTATACCCCATTACTGACATTGTTTTATATTCAGTATTAGTTCAGTTTTGAACCTTATTTCCTTAAAGTTTATATTCCGCATTTATTCAACATATTATGTAGTGCCTAGGTACAAATATCAGTCATGGGTTAGCTTGTGATCCTTCGGGGTCATGAGCATCGTGTAGCATTTCGGGTACCAAATTTGGGTCGTTACAAACTTGGTATCAGAGCCTAAAGTTCAACAGTTTCCTAGAAAGTCTGAAAAGCCACATCTGGTAGAGTCTTGTGCATGGGTGGGTTGTGCACCACACTTATGTGCAGGAGGCCATGAGATGTTTTAGGAATAATTTCCCCTTTTTCAGTATTCATGTCGTGCCAGTGAGAATAAGCTCAAATTTTTCTACCAGTCTAATCCGTTCTCCCTTTCGTTTATAGAATATGCCTCCTAAAGGGACTAACAAAAGGAGAACGAGAAATCAGTCAGCACCTCAGCCCGTTCAGGCAGATCCTTTGGATGAACATGACTCTCATGCAGAATTCAGGACCGCATTCACTACTCAAGCCAATTCAGTCACAACTCAAAATAAACAGCCAGCTTTTGTTCTGGCCAACCCAGCGGCCAATTCAACTGCAACCAGGATTCGGGACTTCACCCGAATGAATCCTCCCTTATTCTCAGGTTTTAAGTCTGAAGAGGATCCACAGGAATTCCTCGACCAGGTTCAAAAAGTCACAAACATCATGGGAGTAACTTCTAGTGAGAGTGTAGATTTAACTTCTTATCAGCTACAAGATGTAGCCCATACGTGGTTTAAACAGTGGAAGGTAAATAGGGGTAGAGATACAGAGCCCATAGAATGGTAAGAGTTTGCTACAACCTTCCTAGATAGATTCTTTCCCCTAGAGTAAAAAAAATCCAAAGTGTTAGAATTCATAAGCCTTAGACAAGGTAGCATAAGCGTAAAAGAGTATTCCCTCAAGTTTACTCAGTTAGCCAGGTACGCTCTCCATGTAGTAGTAGACAGTAGATCCAGAATGAGTAAGTTTGTGTTTGGGGTTTCAGGTAGAGTGGTTAAGTAGTGTAGGACTACGATTTTGATTAAGGAAATGGATATATCTAGGCTTATGGTCCATGATTAGCAGATTGAGGAGCAGAAACTCAAGAAGAAGGAGAGGGAAATTAAGAGAGCCAAAACTAGTAGTTATAGTTTTTCTCAGCCAGGGTCGCAGGGTGGTAATCATTCTTAGCATAGACAGAAGTTTTCAGCCCCAATTCCATCTTTACGTAGTACACCAGCACCAAAGTTTAGAAATAACCATAGAGATGGGGCGCTAGGCTCCAAGGCACAAGGTAGTGAGAGCAGGGTTTTTACTCATCCACTTTGAGAAGAGTGTGGTAAGCATCGTAAGGATATACGTAGAGCCAACAGTGATATGTGTTTTAGATGTGGCGAGACAGGTCACAAAGTCTGAGATTGTCCTAGTCCTGGTCCTCGAAGTCAGCACGGTCGTCCTCCAGCTCAATCCGATCGCCCGAATCAGTAGGGTGCCAATTCCAGTGCTATCAGTGGGCAACTCCTAAATAAACTCTATGTACCTCAGTCCCGACGGGATTAGGAAAGTCCTCCTGATGCAGCCACTGGTATGTTACAGATCCTTTATTTATATGTTCACATTTCCTCAAATTTAGGAGCTTCCATTTTCTTTTGTAACTCCTTGCATAGCAGTCAAATTTAAGGTCAAACCAGATTTTAATGGGACCTTTCTCAGTATCCACCTAGCGAGTCAGTCTATCATAGCCCAATAGGTATATAGGAACTATCCAGTTATGGTACCTCAGAAAGCCAAGTCTTTAGGTTTTAGTAGTAATACCAGTATGTGTAGGAAATAAGTAAGGAAAGATGATTCTCAAACCATTTCTATCCCGATGTGAAGTTTTATACTTCAACCAACATGATACTTATGCATGCTTCATGTCACAATTCCATGCACCCAGCTTATATTCACGCGCTTTTTGTAAAATAGTGTATGTTTCAAGTTCCTCGTATGAGGAGTCCAAGCTCATCTAGTGTTGTAAATTATGTTTTATGAATTCAACAATTTCAAGCCCAGTCCATGAAGCTCATGACTCATGCACTCATGTCATTCTTTACAGTATACTTAGCCCACATGATTCATGACTTCACTCCTAGTATTCAGTCAAACTCAGATTATGTCATGTATACCCTTAGTTTAGATCCCTCGGTGAATCTGTAGTGTTAATGTTTCATCTCGCAGGCCTCAGTTATAGCGTTAGTTCCGTCATCAATATTCAGTAAAAGATTCAGATAGTCCTATAGAACCATGGCTTTCAGCTATCAGTTATTTAGCCATCAAAATTCAGTGATCCCATACCAGTCTATACCTCAGTTATATAAAACCAGCATTTAGTCTTAGTTATAGTCTAGTTACGGTTACAGTCTCAATTACCATTTTAACTACAATCTCAGTCTCAGTCCTAAGTCCAGTAGTCAGATCAACAACTCAGTTAGTTCCAGAATTACCCAATCCTGGCATATAGCCATCAGTTACTTAGACATTAGTATTTCAGTACCTCAGCTTATAAAATTCTCCTGAATCATGTTAGACGCCTGGTCTTGCATTCCTAAAGTAATACAGTTTTCCTTCACTCATGCTTAGCTACCTCATGTTACCCAGTCAGTTATTACCTTCTATGCATAACACTCTATAGTTTCAGTCTAGCTATCCCGAACCAAGTGCAGTTCAATTTTACATGCCTAGTATTCAGCTAACAGTAATTTGATTAATCAGATAAGTTAGTTTGTTTAGGCATTCATGCTTAATGCTTATGCAAATATTTTTTAGTAGTCTCAGGTGAAGAAAAAGTATGTCAGTTAAGTATAAGTTTTCAGTATGAGTTAGGTCGATCAGTTAGTAATTCAGTTTAGTAATCAGGTAATAAGTTTGTATGGTGTGGTTTCACATCTTTCCACCTAGTCATACTATCAGGAATCTCAGAAATATAACTATTCCAAGATAGAAAGTCCCAGTAGTTGTAAGATCAGCTCAGATCATGTATCATGTCTCAATTTCAGATTTTGAGTATTCAGTCATGATCTAATTCGTAGGTGCTTTGTGTGTCACCTCAGTTTTCCTTAATATCTTAATAAGGTCAAGTCAGTATTCTTTGGGGGACATAGTGTCCCAAGGGAGAGATGCTCTATAACCCCCGAGTTATCGTGTCCTAAACCTTCCATCTTCTCTTCATGTAATGAATCTAGTTTGGAGTAGTGGGTACCCATAGGTTGACTTTCTAGCTCAAATCTCGGTCATATGCCACGTACTAGAGGACTTATTTCAGATCATGATATCTAGCCCATGCATTACGTTTTAGACTTAGCCTAAGGTAATAGTTTTCCTTAAGTTCGTTCAGCTTATGGTTTAAATTTCAGTTACGAACTATGCTTAATTTTTATTTCAAAATTGATATATTTACCCTTACATGTTTAGTCACATGTTCACAAGTTAATTCAATCATGTATTCACACATCAGATACGGGTGATCAGTTTATCAGTACTCTCAGTCATGCAGCCATTCATCAGCTCAGTCATAAATCATGCATCAGATATGCATGCTCAGTATGAATCTCAGTAATGTCAATCAGGTATTAATGTTTTAGTTGTTCATGATCAGTATGTACTTCAGCCTATAGTTTCTCTCATCTCAATTAGTCTCATTCGAGGATGAATGTTCCCAAGGGGGAGATATTGTAATACCTCAAAGTTTCCTAACTAATTTTGTCCCAAGAATGTCAAGTATTATCTTCTAAATTGAATGATGTTTATTCTATGGGAAATTTTCAATATTTTCACTTTTAGTTATGTGGGAAATTCAATAAGCTTTCCATCGATATAAGATTTGTCCAAATCCGATAATTGGGTAAGAAGTTATGACTATTTCACGTCCCCATCGTAAAACAATGCCATGTTAGTTAGTGGCATGCCGCGCCACAAGCAAAAATGGCACTTTTCAACTTCTAGTGAGCCTCCACGATTTCACTGCGTTGCAGAAAACTTTCAGGTCCCAGTTGTCCAATTCCAGTATGGGTCCGCGATTTGTCCCGCGTCGCGCCATGGCCAGATTTCAGAATTTGTATGGCACCGCGATAGCTCCGCATTGCGCCGTCAACCCAGTTCCCAATTGTCACTTTCCAGTGACACGGAGCGATAGCACCGCATCGCGCCGGGTGCCAAAATTGGGATTTTTAATCAGTTTTAAGTTTTTAATGTCAAAGGCCTTTAAGTTTTTGTCCATGGCCCTAATCAGCTTTAGCACGTACTTAGCCCTAAAATTACATGGTCATATAATTACTCATCCAATTTTCCCCAAATTGAGTTACTCTCTCTCAATCCAAGAAACCCTGCTCTCAATGATCAAGGTAAATCTCAAGAAATCGATCCAAGGACTCCTAGAACCTTCAAGGTTTCCTTTCTAAGGTATGTTAAGTGTTGATTCATGAGTCTCTTTCACCCATGAAGCTCAATAATCTCTTTTCATAATCCAAGGATTTGTGTATTTATGAATGTTCATGATTTAGTTGAATTGAAATTCATATTCATGTTGTTGTTGGGTTTAGATTCGTGTTTTTAAATTACATGTTCCAATGATTGAGCCTAGTATGTGATGTTTTGCATAATATTCATGATAAACCCTTGAAATTGCAAATTGATTTGTGCAACCATGATAATTAGATGTATTGATGATGGTATAACCAAAATAAGCTCCCCATGTGTTTGATAAAATGCCTATGTGAAGGAAAAAGTGCCATTATAGTATGTTAATATAAAATCCCCATTTATATACAAGTTCATGCATGTCAAGTGTTTGATGAAATGTCTTAGACAATGGATTATGGATATAGGTGTAGCCATTGTTGTATTTTAGAATTTATGCCATGAATTATTTTCATGATATCGATTCCTGGGGGTATTTAATACCCGATAATTTAGCTGTGTGCCTAGAGTCAATGTCATGTTTCCACGATACTCTCAGTCAAGCCATGATCCATAGAATTTAGTCATTCATGTGACTCAGAAAAACTCAATAAACTCAGTAAGCTAGCAGAACTCAGTAGTATTCTGTCAGTTAACAGAATTCAGTAGTACTCCGTCAGTCAATGGAAATCCAATGAACTCAGTTCAATCTAGTTAATCAGTAAAATCACTAACAAATCAGCCCAGCCTAGTATAAACTAGGAAATTATTTCTATGTCTTTTCAGTTGGGAGTAGGATTCAGCACCGAGTGAACCCAGGGATGAGGACACACAGTGTCAACAAGTAGAGGTGTGATCCTTAGTAGCAATCCGTACATTCCAGAACTACTTAGCTAGCATAGGTTGAGATGTACCCCTATGAGTCTAGGGACTATACATCTCCTTTGAGTTTTTCTTACAGGAGGGGTTGATGAAGAGCTTCCTATTAGAGAGGGTTTACTCACAGCTTGTCTTTACCCGTGGTATGGTACTGACACCCTTCCAGCTGGGGTTATAGGTTGGACCCCACCAGTTCAGTTTGGGGCGTATCGATTAGATGATTACCTCCTACAGTCTCAATTTCAGATCCAATCTTAGTAATAGAACTCAGATAGTTCTACAAAAATTCAGGACTGTTAGATATAGTCGCTCATCTCAGTACGGAACTTAGCTAGTTCCATCAGAATTAGGACCGCCAGACACAGTCACTCAGTTAATAGTATATTAATTATACAAAATTTATGTTATTAGTATTCAGTTTTAGAACTGTCAGATACAGTCAATCAGACCAGTTTTTCATAATCAGAACTGTTAGAAACAATCATTCCTGTATTTATAATATGACATCAGTTCCTCAGTACTCTATAGACTCAGTTATTCAGTATCCCAATATTAGCACTCAAATATCAGTAAATCTATGTTATCAGTATTCATGAGTTAGTGTTATCACGATCTCGGTTACATTTATGTATTCATGCATGTATTCTCACATTCATGTGATTCAGTTAGTTAGTATTGTTCATGCATATGAACCCCATGCATTCAGCCTATCTCACTTGCATACCAGTATATTCAATCATACTGACGCATTTGCGCTATGGTGTTTTATACCATAGGTTTAGAAGCACGAGCTCCTAAGAATTCTTAGTAGATCAAATGTTCAGCAACCAGACTAACGGTGAGTCCTTATCATTCGAGGATAGCATGATTATTTTATTACTTTATTATTTCAGTAGTTTGGAGTTAGTTGGGGACATATCCCATCAACTCCATAATTTTCAAACAGTTTAGAGGCTTTCAGACTACAACATATTTCAGATAGTTCATTTGAGTTTTGGGTATTGTTATACCCCATTAAAGACATTGTTTTATATTTAGTATTAGTTCAGTTTTGAACCTTATGGCCTTTACAGTTTTTATTTCGTATTTATTCAGCATATTATGCAGTTCTCAGGTATAGATATCAGTCATGGGTTAGCTTGTGGTCCTTTGAGGTCATGAGCACCGTGTAGCATTTCGAGTACCAGATTTGGGTCGTTACACCTTCTCAATTCAAAATATGAAACACTACTTTCAAGCTAATGTCGTTTGTCTTGTGTCTAGGGAAAATCCCATCAAAACCCGTCCGTAGTGATCGACTTGTAAGATGGTACCTTCAATTTCAACAGTTTGAGATTGTGTATGTTCCCTAAAAGGTCATAAAAAGACAAGCATTGGCTGACTTCTTGGCAGGCCACCCGATGAAGATGCAATGGTTATAGAAGCCAGATCCTCATGGAAGATGTATTTTGATGGTTCTGTACATCAAGATGGAGCTGGTGTCGGTGTGGGTTCATCACTCCACAAGAAGAGGTCATCCTATACTCTCTTACCCTTACAAACCGTTGCTCTAATAATGTTGCTGAATATCAAGCTTTAATACTTGGACTTAAGATGGCAGTTGATATGAAACAACTACAATTACAAGTCTTTGGTGACTCCCAATTTCTGATCAAGTAGCTTTTGGGAAGCTATGAAGTCAGAAAGCCCGATCTACGACCATATCATGATTATGCACAGAAGTTGATGGGGTGGTTTAGAGAAGTAACCCTCCAACATGTGCCAAGGAGAGAAAATAAGCAAGCTGATACCCTAGCTACTTTTGCCTCAACCCTGACTCTTCCAAATCAGACGCAAGTCACTATCTGCCAAGAATAAGTAGTACTGCCAGCAACTGAGGATGAAGAAAGCAAAGTTGAATACCTCATTTTCGTATTTGAAGCTACAAAAGAAGATTATCGATAACTTATCATTGATTACTTATGTTATGGGATATTTCTAGAGAATCCAAGGTGAAGGATTAACATTCGTCGTCGTGCACGTCGCTTCCTTTACTATAAGGACTCACTATACACAAGGTCATTTGAAGGAGTAATCTTACAGTGTCAGGGAGAAGAAGAAGCAATTCAAGCTTTACAAGAAGCAGACTCTGGAGTTTGTGGATCACATCAGTCTAGACCGAAGCTCTATTTTCACATTAAAAGAATGGGATATTATTAGCCGACGATATTGAAAGATTGCTTGGACTATGCTAGAAGATACAAAGCTTTCCAATTCCATGCAAATTTCATACATCAACCTCCAGAGGTACTACATCCAACTGTAGCATATTGGCCATTCAATGCTTGGGGAATGGATGTAGTTGGGCCACTACCAAAATCTTCTGGTGGATACTTTTACATCTTGGCTGCAACAGATTACTTCTCAAAATGGGCTGAAACAGTTGCTCTCAAAGAAGTGAAGAAGAAGAATGTTGCAAATTTCATTTGAGTGAATATCATCTACCGCTTTGAAATCCCTCAATACATAATAACTGACAATAACAAGCCATTTGATAACAAGCTGAAGAATAAGATTTGTGATATCTTTGCTTTTAAGCAGCGCAAGTCTTCTATGTACCATGCTGCCACCAATGGTCTAGCCGAACCATTCAAAAAGACTTTATGCAACTTGTTAACTAAATTCATCTCCAAATCCAAACGGTACTGGCATAAACGAATGGAAGAAGCTTTATGGGCATATAGAACAACTTACCGCACACCAACGCAAGCAACCCCATATTCGCTTGCTTTTGGAGTTAAAGTCGTCCTGCCACTTGAGCGTCAAATACATTCTTTGAGTCTGTCTATTCAAGAAGGGCTCACTGATGAAGAAAATGCTAAGTTGCGTCTTGCGGAGTTAGAAGCTCTTGATGAGAAGATACTAGAGGCTCAATAAAATCTTAAATGTTACCAAGCACGTCTATCTCTTTTCTTCAACAAAAAAGTTTGCTTGAGGTGCTTCCAAGTTGGAGATCAAGTCCTTGCAGTAAGGAGACCCATAATCACTTCTCGTAAGTCTAGGGGCAAATTCACCCCAAAGTGGGATGGACCTTATGTCATAAAGGAGGCATATTCAAATGGTGCTTACAAGCTTGTCGATGCAGATGGTGTAACAGTTGGTCCTATCAACGCCAAGTTCTTTAAGAAGTACTATCCTTGAAGGAAGATGACACACCTTAAGGCACGAGTATAAACTACATGTACACTTCTGGCTCGTAAAATTATAAACTGGGTACAACTAAAAAAAATAATAATAAAAAAATAAAGAAGTCCGCTAGGTTGAAAACCTCAAAAGAGGCAGCCTAGGCACAAGTTAGGACCAAAAAAAAAAAATCATCCCAGAACTACGTTGTGACTTGATCCTCTTTACTGAGGTACGTAGGCGCTTGGAATTTCATTCTGAGTTCAGTTACATGTGTGTCAAACACTTGTGGCTCAATGGGGACAACCCATCAAAAGGAAAAGAAGCTATTTCAATAGGATTTGGAATACCCAAAGCCTACAGTTGAGGCATCTATCTACCACACATGCAATTGTCAATTATGAAGTCAAAAGCTTTAATTCTTAGGGCTTTAAAATTGAAGTTTAAAGTCCAACTCGATTGTGAGACAAAAATACGAAGCCAGTGAGCAACAAGTTTGGGAGAGAAAAGTCGGAGTTTAATATGACAACATCAATGCATCAAAATAAGCAAGTAATTCTTGGAGTTGAAATTCAAAGAAAATACTAAAATAAAGGTGCAATATAAAAAAATAGAGTTTCCATCATAACTAATATATCCGACTACTCAATAAAAGGGGTAAAAGAAATCAACATGAAGGTTTGAAGGAAGACATCTCCTAAGGCTAATCTAAGTATAGCTTATAATTGACTAAATCTTGTAACGCAGCCTCTAAGACTTGATTCTTCTTCTCCATGACCTTAGAGGCTTTTGCCATTTCAAGGGAGACATTAGAACACTTGGAAAACTCTTCTTTAGCAGCTGATAATTTGGCTTCCATCTCTGCAGCTTCTTGCTTGGCAGCATCTCGGTGACTTTTCAACTTCTTCACCTTCTTTCTTTCCTTCTCAAGAGATTTGTAGGTGGCAAAAACTTCTTTAGATTTCTCATCCCTCTCCCTCAATACAAGCTCAAGGTGTTCTTTGGCTTTCAAATATGGCTTTGACTCTTTAATTATTGTGGTTTTATCAACAAGAGTGGATTGTGCTTGGTCATAGGAAGTCGCCAGCCCAAAGAAAGACCCCAATAAGTCCTGAAAAGGGGAAATATCAGCCCCCATCCCAGTCATGTCATTGAGTATGACTTCGACATCATCTTGGATAGAAGAAGCATGATTCAGAGTAAGGCCTACAAGTTTGGTGCGGATACTAGCCCAAGCCTTTATGATAAATTCCTTTTTAAGCTTTGAAATTACCTTCTTGCCATAAAAAATAGACATGGTTACCGCTGGTTGCCGGGGAAAGTTATACTCTACATTTGCTTGGACTTTAACGTAAAGGTTAAAAGTAACCTCTCTGGATGACAAAGGTAACTCTCTTGAGTCTGGACCTACTACAGACTTACTACTATCTTTTGGCTTACTTTGGTCAGGATCTTCCAAAACTTAGACATTGTCTGGCTGCACATACAAAGAAAAAAATGAACATCATATGAGAGGTATATAAAGGTGATTTATATACTCTAAAATAGTAGAGAGTTAAGTTGTTACCTTTTTAATGGCTGGCAGAGTCTTCGATGAACTAGCAAGAATCTCCACATGGGTGTTAGAATCACCTTGCTTTGCCAAGGATAGTTTTATCTTCTTCCAACAATGATCTCCATGACTATTATCGCTCTCATTTTGAGATGGTCGTTTATTGAAAGCCTTTTGAATCAGGACAGGAAACTCCTGTTTTTGAGCTTCTACGTGTGAAGGTCCCTTAACTTCATATGGAATGATCACCTTAGATTTCAAAACAGGAGGCTTAACCATAATTGGGACCTCCTCACCATGTTCTTAAGGAGTATTGATAGTAGGACCTATAACATTCACCAAGGATTGCAAGTTAGCTTCAAGAAAGTTCCCATGAACTTTGTTCTACCAAATTTTATACGCAGTAGAGGAGTGCTTTCACGCATTAGGTGTGGTCATCGGAAAAGTTGCCTTTGCCATGGATCCTCGCAACACATAAATGCGATAAAATTTGAGTCCTTCATCAAGTGATGCACTGCAAATATCATTTTCTAAGCTACCAGGGAGATTTTGATAAAATCCAAACTGACGGCTAAATCGATACGGGCTATATGGCTCAAGAATGAATGAGTCTTCATACCTAAAAGGGAGAAAGTTAAAATGAAGGCTCATGAAGTAACTTATCTCTGAATCAGCTCCTTTACCATTATCCATAAAATAATGAATATTGGACTTATTTGGCATGGTAGAAATCTAAGAAATATTATCTCCTCGATAGATACACTTTCTGACATGCTCTTCGTCAAAATATCTTGCAGCAACTTCTCCAAAATATGCTACCATTAATGGAACGGATAACCCATTAGGTAGAGAAAAATATGTCTTGAAATAGTAAGCAAGCCAACCATACACATAATGGATTGGAAAGGATACTTTGATGTGCTCAAGTTGCAAACCTTTGGTAATCTTGTTTAAACCATTATAAATGCTTGACAAGACAGGAACGGCAAGGCTAAAAGTTTGCTTATTGGCTATCATAGCTGTAATTCTAAAAGTTCCGGGATGAATAAAATCTCCATCCTTAGAAGGAAACACAAAGGTGCATAACCAACATGATAAAAATACTGCCAAATATGTATCAACCCTATGTTCATACCCTACTCCAAGTTTAGAAAATATTGCATCATCTGCGCTTGACCACTTTGCTGCATTTGAAATAGTCCTAGTTGGGTTATGTTTTGACTTTAAGTTAACAGATTTTTTCTCCTTCCTCACTGGAGATACCTCATATCTCAAGACTCTTTTACACAAAAACTTTATCAGCTTGCTTAGAGTAATTCTTAGATTATGAGACTCTTCTTCTTAAAGATGCTGAAAGGCTAAATATAAGAATTCACAGGTACTAGGGATGAATCTCTCATTCTTCTCATTAACACCGGTGAGCTCTTTGAATTCAGGCACTACTTCTTCATATGGAAGACTGCCGATAGGTAAGCCCCCAATCTTATGTAAATCCCAAAAGTATATAGAGAGCTCTCCAATTGATGTCAGCAACGTGTTTGTACTTGAACAGTACGCTTCAAGAAAGGCTTGAAATATGTTTGAACTTCGATCATAGGTAAATAAAGAAGCATAAACAACATCATATACTTTTGCTACCTTCAGAGTTTGTTAAATTCTAGCCAAAATATCCTCATCCCATTCCCAATATCCTTGAATATGATGAAATTCACCATCTATCTCCATGGCACTTCTCCAACGTATATCTCTTTGGAGTATTCGACGCCCTAGGCAAGGAAGGGTGCTTACAATATTCAATTGACGTTGGTTCGGAGCCTAAAGAGTTCATACTTTAACGGATCGATTAGAACCAAGTTCATGTTCAAAAGTCCAGTTTGTTATATGAAGAGAATTCACCAAGGGCGGCCATGGATCTGCACACCTACTAACCAGTGGAGTGTGAGTCATTAACTTGGATAAAATTGTACCATCATCAGCCTTAATAAGAAGATACTTATTGTTGGTGGATGGAGAGGTATAGTCTTTAAAGTGAACCATTGCTGCAATTTGCATAAACAGGGGAGGTTTAGTTAAAAACAAGTTGAAGTTGAGCAAAATACCTGTAGAAACAGTTGCTGACAGAAGGTTCCTCTATATTATGGCTCTATTCAAAGAAAAAAGAAATTAATATTATCTTGAAGCCAAATTGGTTGGTCTTAGACTGTACGGAGGCAAATTTAAACTCTCGCACCCTAAGCCAATTGTTGCAAATCCACCATCTTGAAGTCAAATTGGTCGGTCTTAGAGTGTACGGAGGCGAATTTAAACTGTCGCACCCTAAACCAATTGTTGCAAAGCCACCATCTTAAAGTCAAATTAGTCTGTCTTAGAGTGAACGGAGGTGAAGTTAAACTCTCGCACCCTAAGCCGATTATTGCAAAGCCACCATCTTGAAGTCAAATTGGTTGGTCTTAGAGTGTACAAAGGCAAATTTAAACTCTCGTACCCTAAGCCGATTGTTGTAAAGCCACCATCTTAAAGCCAAATTGGTCGGTCTTAGAGTGTACACAGGTAAAGTTAAACTCTCGCACCCTAAGCTGATTGTTGCAAAGCCACCATCTTGGAATCAAATTGGTCGATCTTAGAGTGTACGAAGGTAAAGTTAAACTCTCGTACCCTAAGCCGATTATTGCATATTGCTATTTGTTTCGACCTTAATAAGAAAAAGGAAAAGAACAACAAAAAGGGTAGGAGAAAAACAGAAGAAAAAAAACGGATGAAATAATAATAATAATAATAATGGACTTCTTACCAGTCAATAATGCATCAAATAAACCTCTCCAGTTGAAATTGCACCTTGTAGTAACCCGTGTTCTGAATTTTAATGAATGGACAATGGGTATTTATAGAGCAAAAAGGGCGGTGGTTGTGTACAATTTTAAATAGGATTGGGAAAAGAATAAGGCGACGTCCTCTGTTATATGGTAAAATTAAAAAAAAAAAGGTCAAATATCATCCCAATATGAGTGGGACTGGGACAAGTGATAGCATTTAATGCTCTTCAAATTATGAGAACAATAAAGTTAATTCCTTTCTTTTATTTGTAATGTTATCACGTAACCCCACGAAAAGTAATGATCAATTTGTCTTTATTTGACATAAATATATTGGAACATGATAATTTTTTGTGAAGTTTTATACTTCAAGTCTAGTCTTCAAAAATAAAAAATACTCCAACAAGTTTTGACGTAAAGAGCATTGTGTGAATAACGAAATTTTATTAAATTTAAAATTCATACAAAGTTTAGATCATATTAAATTCAAAATATATTAGTCCCAAATAAATATTATGAATTAATATAATTGGATTAATTATTTAAGTCCAAACATATATGGATTTAATTAAAGTCTAATTTTTATTGGGTTAGCCCATTGATTTGAGATACAAAATGAGGAACCCACTTTGCTAAACCCAAGATATTATCATATTCTAGAGGTCCAAATAAGCACCACGTGTCAAATGACGTAACATGCCAAATCAAGTGAAGGAGACAATAGGACTATGCCATATGTCAAAATGATACAGCAGGCCCAGTGAAATCAAAGCCCATAAAAGGCATCACGTCACTTGAATTTGATTGGTCAAAGAAAGTCCATCTTCATCATGATTCTTCCCTTTCCACAACTATAAATAGGTGTCTCATAATACGGAAAAGGACCTCAGAACTCTAACAAGAAGCAAGAGAAAGCTTGTGGATCAAACACTGCAATTTCTCTAAAAAGCTCAAGTATTCAAATCAAGTTCATCAAGATTCAAGATCAAGACCGTAATATTCAAGAACAAGCTCAAAAACCCTTGAATTCAAGAACAAGTCAAGATCAAGTCCCTCAAATCAACAAATCAAGTTCAAATTCAAGATCAAGCTTGAAGCCCTTGAATTTATATTTGAAAAGGCGAATCATAGGATTCATAGAGATTGTAACACCCATACATTGAAATCAATAAATTGATTGTTGCAATATACTTTTCTTGTCTCGATTATTTATTTTTGGTCTCAAAAATTTTATTGTCCAACAACAACATTGCAATGTGGCTATAACAATTACCACTTTTTAAAATACTTTTTATGCCTCATTTCAATTGTGTCTATATATATATATGTATATATATACTGATGTACGTATAAATCACATAAAGTTCGATTCAATCGATTTGATTCGATTTGTCAGTTTAAATCAATTTTATCCGACATTGAACACCCCTTGTAGGGGTATACCTGACTCACCATAAAAGAATTTCATACGAGAGAAATTATAATACTCTCTTTGTTGGATTAGGAGAGTCAAGCAAGAAAATATTTTGCATAATTTATTTGTAGCAATGCTTGTATTGACACTAAAACTAGAAAGTTGTTCCATGAAACAAATTAAAAAAAAAATTTACTTTGAAGGATATGAGGTAGCAAATCTAAAAATCTCTCTCTAAAAAAACTGTGTAAAATCTTAGCAAAATGAATGTCAAATTTTGTAATTTTGTGTTCAAATGAATGAATAGATTATATTTCTATGGATAATTTGAAAGAATTATTCAATTAGAATTAGTCAATTAGAAATATGATAGATGCCATAAATGAAGAGAGATTACATATGAAAATAGATTTGGAAATATATAAGGGAAGAGAGAGTGAGAGTGGGGGGGGGGGGGGGGGAGAATTATAGAGTAGGGAGAGGGAGTTCAAATATGAAAAAGAAAAAAAATTGTAAATATAATTTAAAACAGTGGGTAACCTGCTATTCTAGGTAAAGTTATCTGACAATGTAAAGGAAATGTTGCCCTGTCAATGCATTATTAAGCTAGTCTTTTGGTTATGCTAGTCTATGTTTATGGGGAACGTGCACATTTATTCCTTAATAATTAGTTTAAAATTTATTTTATGAATTATATATTTTATTAAAATTAAATATTGTGATTTTTTTATCTTGATCTAAATATTATATATGTTAAATATTCTTAATTTTAAAATATATTTTTCTTTTCACATATATTTTAGAACTTCAAATAGTATTTTGACTTTTTTGAGGCATTTATGCAAAATTTCTACTCCAACTTAGTAGGAGGTTTGGGTCACAAGTGACAAAAGAGTTTTAAAATGAGGTATATGTGATACAAGTCTTAATTATTAGTTGGAGTTGACAATTACTTTATTATGTATTAAGAAAGTTGGGAAAGTTTTAAAATAACTCACAAGTTTTTAAATTTATACTTTGATCCCAATGTATACCTAAAATAACGGGAAACGAAGGAAAAAAAAGGTGTCTTTCTCTCTCTTCTCATCCATTGTTGTTTTCTCTCTCTTAGTGATTTTTGTTGTTAATTATTTCTATTTTTGCTACTTTATTCATCATCTTCTGCTTCATCTTCTTCTTGTCGACCATTTGTTGTTGTTGTTGTTGTTGGTACAACGTTACTGCTGTTATCTGACCAATTTCTTAGGTCAAATTTTGGTTACTACATCACTTTCCACTTTGACACTACTTCATAGGTTACTTTGGTAAGTAAAATTATGATTTTTATTCGTATTTGTCATCTGGGTACACTTCTATTTTTCCAACAATGGATAGAACCCCAATTATGAATCCAGCAAAAGTGCCCACAATTTAAACAGATCAATCATCTGGTGCATCACATGAGTAATCTGTTGCATCAGACTATTTATCTATTGCATCATCATATTATTTGTTGTATCAGACGTATTATCTGTTGTATCAGGATGTTTATTTGTTGCACCAGACTAATTATCTGTTGCATCAGAATGTTTATCTGTTGCACCAGAATAATTATCTATTGCAACGAATGATTAATCTGTTTGAAACAACACAAATCAACCCCTGCCACAAACCCAACAGATAAATCTTGCTATTGCTACTGGATTCTAAATTATTTCTTTTTATGTAAAATCATCGAAATGTTTGTTGAGAAGATAATAGCCAGAATGAAAATTAATATGGATTAAAACGTCAAAGATCAAACATAATTTATTTATTAAACAAATAAAAATACATATAATAGACTAAAAGAAAAATAATAGTCTAATTA
This sequence comes from Capsicum annuum, assembly GCF_002878395.1. Taxonomy (NCBI): domain Eukaryota; kingdom Viridiplantae; phylum Streptophyta; class Magnoliopsida; order Solanales; family Solanaceae; genus Capsicum; species Capsicum annuum. The sequence continues at coordinate 169,923,741 of NC_061119.1, forward strand.
TTATTATTATTATTATCAGCATCATCATTGCCAGCCGGCCAATCTTCAACCGAAAGTAGCAAGGCCCTCCTCAGCCTGCGTATCTCGCGGAGCATTCTTGATCTAACTCCTCCCAATTCCGATTACAGATCACAAAGTTGATTTCAAAGTTCATTCACGGCGTCTTGCAGAAAAGCAACATCCCACTCTGGGTCAATCATAATCTTATCTTCTAGAGTGTAATATGAAAGATGAGATGCAATAAATAAATAGAGTGTGTATTTGAATGAACGATTGAGTAAGGACAGACCTATTTATAGAGGATTAAATTTGAATGAGAGGCAAAAAGGTGCAACTATTCACCTCCATACATTAATTAAATTTTTTATTAAATTAAGAAAATAAATATTGTGATGAATTTTCAGATTATTATTATTAATTAGTCTTTTGAAGAACCGTTTTATTGAGTTGTGGCAACAGATTCTATATCTGTTGCATCAGATAACACATATGTGACAACAGATATATTATCTATTGCAACAAATATAAAATATATTGCATCAGATAACATATCTGTTGCAACATATAATCTACCTGTTCACATCCATTTATTAATTATATTTTTTATTAATGTGAAAAGTAATGAATTAATTAAATTAAGAAATTTTGAGATAAGTTATGGCTTTTCAGATTATTATTATTAATTAGTTCTTTCCAAGAACTTCTTTTATTGAGTTGTGACTCGATATAGGTTGCATCAGATAAATCATCTGTGACAATAGATATATCATTTGTTGCAACCATAGTGAACCTATTGCATCAGATAATTTAATTGTTGCAACATATAACCTACTTTTTTTTTTTAAAAATAACTATATCATCATATCATTAATCCAAATTTGCTTACTTTTTTATTTTATAAATAAAAACAAATACCTTTTCAAATTCCTTAATAAAATAATAATCATTTTATTATATAATAAATAATTAAAAAAATAAATTCAAAAATAAAAATGGTGAAAAGTCATGATGAGTTATTAAAATTGTGGTTATAAATTGTGTTTATTATTTATTTCCTTATTATTTATTTACGAAACATTTTTCATATTGAATAATCGGAACTCCGAGTCATGTCTTTCTCTTTTCACCCTCTCAATAACAACAATAGCCATTTTTTTATTAATAACCGCCAGGTGCAACATATGATCGATCTGTCATAGCAGATTAACCTCTAACTGTTGACACAAATTTCTGCTCAATCCCTACCACCAACCGTCGACATGTTGAGATCAAGGAATAAACAGAATGATTATTATTAAATACTAAATAAGAATTAAAAATTCAAAGTCGACAACAAAATGAAATGAATGTTCATAGAATTTTGAATTTCTTGGGTAGATTTGATATATAAAAGGAGGAAAATAATCGCTAAAATAAAATAAATTACCTAATTATTATTACTACTATTATTATTATTGTCAATCAGACATCTTTCATTCATCCGACAGCCTTGCTCCGAAGTCAGCCAAATATCTCTCTAGAGTTTATCAATCAAACTGCCTTTGAAGTTCATGCAAGGACTCGATATGAATATTCTTGTACGAATCTGGATCATCCATATTTGTAAGGAGGGACTTATTTATAAATTATTGTATCTCGAAAAGAAAAAAAAATTGCTTTAAAATAAATCTAACAGATGGATAATCTGTTACAAAATATATTCTTTCTGTTAGATAACTTACAACATACTGACAATCTTTTTGCAATAGATGTATATATCTGTTTGATTTCTGCAATAGGTTGATCGCTGTCGTAACATATGTCTCCAATTAATTGACAATATAAACAGATGTGTCATCTGTTGCAACAAGCTAGTCATCTGTTTATTCAATTTAAGCCATAGATGGGCTAGGAAGAATAAGGTGCGTGCAGATGGATCCACTATCATATGTGTGGAAGTTAAGTATGTATTATTGATAAGGTTATCGGGACAACACACATAAAGTACAATGTTTTTGTGAATGCAGTTTTTAACTGATTAGGCATTGATCATTCAAAAAAGCTCCTTCATTGTACCGTTAAGTTTGATGGGTTCGAAATTGATAAGGCTGAGGACCTCATAAAGATAGTGCAGATACCCTGGTATGAATTACTGACGGTTGGTGCTCATGTTTATGCGTGTCAAGTTTTGAGAAGGGATCAATATTTGGCGTCACTGCAGAGAACCAATAGCGATTGGACTTTAACTTTAAGTGTGCATTGGACCCTTAGAGAAACCTCGAAGCCTCACACTGCATCAAACAAGAATGAAAAACCAATATAGTTATTGCCTTGGCCAAAATTTATATGGTTGGGTTGCTCGCTCAGGTTGATGATTATATGCCAGAAGGTGCAGTAGGAGAATACTTTCGAGGGAAAATGGGTTATTGATGGAAGACTATATCATTTGAAAGCTAATTAAAGAAGGGACACAGGGTAGAAAGTAACTTCTAACAAATCTGGCCGATGGAATTATCTTAACAGATGCAAAATCTGAATCAAGTGCAAATATAAAAGTGTATCCGGTAATGTAATTTCATCTGTTGTGTCTCTAAAAGAAAAACAATGTAGATGGACACTTTACTAGGGAGCTGCATTATCGGGATTATCACCTAGGTAGAAAATAGGAGAAGACCAACAAAGCAGCCTCACGGGCATCGAGGGTAGAAATAATGTTCAGCAAGTCTAGAAAACTTACGCCAACAACAACTGTAGTGAAAATAAAGAAACTAAGCGAAGACGGTAATTTTTGAATTTTAAATTTTATCCCATCTTCTTATTTATGTTTCCGATCAGGTCCACTGCTGTTGACCTGATCGGAACCACAAACGAGATTGAAAGGCAAATAGAGTATCATTGCTTCCTTGGTAATATGGTTATAATTGATTGTGTTTTCTTGCCTTGACATGCTTTCAACATTTCTTGGAGAAGATCAGATGCTTGCTGTAGTATGTGAATCCCGATAATTTTCAAGGTTGCCTCCAGCTTGTTGATTCTATATTCAAGCTGGTCGTTACCATCTTCGAAGTTGGTAAGAAGTTCCTCGTCTCTTGTGAGCTCGATCAGGAACACTACCTTCAAAGTTGTGGCATTCTAGAAGCCCTTCAAAACACTTTCTCTTTAGAATATTTAAAGGATACATGGAGGGTCGCTGTGTTTGTTTTAGGTTAAAATGTGTTGATGCACGTTGAAGATGTGGTCCCAACAGTTGAACAATACACTTTTATCGAGCGTTGCTCTATGCATCTTGCTCAACCAATTTGATAAATTAGTTAGCATGGAGTTACATAGCATGTGATTTAAACTGGCTCTACCAAGCCTATCAAACGTTACGTAACTCCAATCTTATTACCCTATCAAAATAATATGTCCGAGTTAGTGCACATAGAAAAAAAGCCCAATCTATCAGCCTTTCTGCTGATCACTCTTCTCCAATATAGATGACAAAATATCTGCTATGCAAAAGTCTACACCATCGCCAAACATGATTGCCTGGGAACATGTCTGGCGACGGTGTGGACTTTTGCATAACAGATATCTTGTCATCTATATTGAAGATGAGAAATCGGCCGAAAGGCTGAGAGATTGAGCTCGTTCAATTTGTGCACTAACTCGGTCATATTTTTTGATAGAGTAATGAGCTTAGAGTTATGTAACATTTGATAGGCTTGGTAGAGCTGGTTTAGATCACACACTACATAACTCCATGCTTACTAATTTATCAAATTGATTGAGCAAGATGCATGTAGCAACGCTAGATAAAAGTGTGTTGTTCAACTTTTGGGACCACATCTTCAACATGCATCAATACATTTTGACCTAAAACAAACACAGAGACCCTCCATGTATTCTTTAAGGCTTCTGGAGAAAGTGTTCTGAAGGGCTTCTAGAATGCCACAACTTTGAAGGTAGTGTTCCTGATCGAGCTCACAAGAGATGAGGAACTCTTTACCAACTTCGAAGAGGGCAACAACCAGCTTGAATACAGAATTAACAAGCTGGAGGAAACCTTGAAAATTATCGAGATTCACATACTACAACAAGCATCTGATCTTCTCCAAGGGATGTTGAAAGCATGTCAAGGCAAGAAAACACAATCAATTATAACCATATTGCTAAGGAAACAATGATACTCTATTTGTCTTTCAATCTCGTTTGTGGTTTCGATCAGGTCAATGACAGTGGAACTGATTGAAAACACAAACAAGAAGGCATGGGATGAAATTTAAAATTCAAAAATTTGTCGCCTTCGCTTAGATTCCTTATTTTAATTGCAGTTACTGTTGGTATAAGTTTTCTACCCTCGATGCCCGTGAGGCTTCTTTGTTGGTCTTCTCCTATTTTTTAGCTAAGTGATAATCCTGACCACGCAGCTCCCTAGCAAAGTATCCATCTGTATTGTTTTTCTTTCAGAGACACGACAGATGAAATTATATTACCGAATAAACTTTCATATTTGCACTTGATTCAGATCTCGCATCTGTTAAGATAATTCCACCAGCCATATTCGTTAGAAGTTACTTTCTACCCTATGTCTCTTCTTTAATTAACTCTCAGATGATATAGTCTTCCATCAACCACCCATTTTTCTTTGAAAACATTCTCCTACCGTACATTCTGGCATAAAATCATCACCCCAAGCGAGCAACCCAACCATATAAATTTTGGCCAGGGCAATAAATATATTGGTTTTCCATTCTAATTAGATGCATTGCTAAGCTTCGAAGGCCCTCTAAGGGTCCAATGCACCCTAAAAGTTAGTCCAATCGCTATTGAATCTCTTTACAATGACATAAAAATTAGATCCCTTCACAATTCTTGACAAATAAACATGAGCAACAACCGACATTAAATCTTAACAGGCTATCAAAACCATATTCATGGTCCCTCAGCCTTATCAGCTCGAACCTACCAAACTTAACTGTAAAATTGCAGACATCTTGTTTGAATGATCTATGACTAATCAGTAAAAACATCATTCACAAAATTAATGCATTCTATATGTGTTTCCACGATAACATTATCAATAATACATACCTCCCACATATGAAGTGGCTCCATCTACAAGCAGCTTATTCCTCCGATCCCATCTTTACTGCAGCCTCTTGAGATAGTCCATCAAAAGTTAATCAACTGTCAGTTCCTTATATCTACAAAGAAGAGGAAAAAATTAATGTTACAAAAATAACATTGTCCATCTGTTGCATCAGATATGGAGTCTGTTGCAATAGATGTAGAGTCTGTTGCAACAGATGTAGAGTCTGATGGAATACATCAAACCAGCCTTTCTGGTGGTTTTATTTGTTCCAATAATTTCTCCATCTGTTGCAACATCAATAACTGCATAAATATCAACAAAAAAGAAACAACATTTGTTCCAACAACATCATCAACAACAAAGAAGCAACATCCTTTGTGCCAGAAATATCAACAACACCATAAGTTCCAACAACGCCAACCCCACCAACAATATCAATAACAGTATCAACAATAATAAAATAAACAAAATACATACAAAAAAAATGATACTGCCAACAAGGCTTTTAAACTTCTCCCAACAGATGACTTTTTTTTTATATTGTAATAAAAATTCCCAAATTATTTATTCAACACTTACAAGTTTCTTAAAATTTTCTTAATAAATATGATATGGGTAAATAGTAATTAAATAAAAAACAGATGTAAATAACATGCAAAGAAGAAGATGAGAATGAAAGAGCAATAATGAACCATACCTTAATATCAAAAAAAGGATCAAAACAAAGATTTAAGTTGAGGAAAGATATGGATGGGTTTAGATCCAAAAAGATCTTTATGAGAAGAGAAGAGAAAAGAGAGAAAAAAGGCTGTGACCCTAAAGAGGAGAGAGAAAAAGATGAGAGTTGAATAAAATAAACTACAACTGAAGGAAGAGATGAGATAATTTCTATAGATGTATTGTGTACGTAGACGTGGTGGTTTTTAATATTCATTAATTAATATTCATTAATTTCATTAATAATTTGAGGGGCACGAGGAAGACTAAGACTACTGGCATTCAAAAGACAAGATAAGACTGCTTAATGAACTCACTTTTGAGATATTCAAGAAACATTTTTTACCGCCTTTAGTAGTAAGTAAGTACTACTACTTGATATTATCTACTCGTACCAGAAGCTTCTTTCTTTAAAATTAAAAGAGATAACAAGATTTTTAAACAGATATGTCATCTGTTGCAACATATATAAACTCACTTTTGAGATATCCAAGAAACATTTTTTACCACCTTTAGTAGTAAGTAAGTACTACTACTTGATATTATCTACTTGTACCAGAAGCTTCTTGCTTTAAAATTAAAAAAGATAAAAATATTTTCAAACAGATATGTCATCTGTTGCAACATATATAAATATCTATTTAGCAATCTGAACAGCTCAGTCATCTATTACAACAAATATAAATATCTATTTAAAAATCCCAAAAGCTCAGTCATCTGTGACAACAGATGAAAATGTTCATTTGATAATTAATAAAATTAGATATGTCATCTGTTACAACATATATGAATATTTTTTTGAAATTTTTCAACAACTCAGTCATCTGTCACAACAGATGTTAATATCTATTTGATAGTTAAATCAGATATGTCATTTGTTGCAACATATATGTACCTGTTTGAAAATTTTCAACAGCTTAGTCATTTGTTGCAACCGATTTTATAGCAATTGATTTAGGTGGAACTAGGTATGAATGAGTGAATTCGTAGGGTCAACTACAAATCCAGTCAATTCTTTGCAATTGCATGGCATTGGTATTGCGTTCATCCTGACCAGAGTCGTCGATCGATCACTCTGAGTTGAAATTAGTTTTCATCAACCCAATGTTAGGATAGTGATAGTACCTAAGTTGATTTAGGTGGAACTAGGGATGAATGAGTGAGCTCACAGGGTCAACTATAAATCTAATCGAGTCTTTGCAATTGCATGACATTGGTATTGTGTTCATCCCGACTTGAGTCATCGATCGATCACTCTGAGTTGAAATAAGTTCTCATCAACTCAATATTAGGATAGTGATAGTACCTTAGTTGATTTATGTGGAACTAGAGATTAATGAATGAGCTCGCAGGGTCAACTACCAATCCAATCGAGTCTTTGCAATTATATGGCATTGCTATTGCGTTTATCCCGACCTGAGTTATCGATCGATCACTCTGAGTTGAAATGAGTTCTCATCAACTCAATGTTAGAATAGTGATAGTACCTAAGTTTATTTAGGTGGAACTAGGGATGAATGAGTGAGCTCGTAGGGTCAACTACAAATCCAATTGAGTCTTTGCAATTGCATGGCGTTGGTATTGCATTCATCCCGACCCGAGTCATTGATCGATCACTCTGAGTTGAAATAAGTTCTCATCAAATCAATGTTAGGATAGTGATAGTACCTAAGTTTATTTAGGTGGAACTAGGAATGAATGAATGATCTCGCAGGGTCAACTACAAATCCAATCGAGTCTTTGCAATTGCATGGTGCTGGTATTGCGTTCATCCCGACCCGAGTCATCGATTGATCACTCAGAGTAGAAATGAGTTCTCATCAACTCAATGTTTTAAAAAATATATCTTTTAAAATTTTTAAAATTAATTAAGATCAATTTTAACCAAATTAGCAATTTCAAAACTTGTCATTCTTTTCCAAAATTACAAATCAACCCATACAAATCATCCATTTGCGCGAAAAACTTTTCATTTCAAATCTTAAGTTCTCGATCTTCTCTCTCTCTCCCTCTCTCTCGGGGTGTCCTCTTTCTCTCAATAATACAAATAATACAAACAACAACTACTCAACATATTGCTCAACCCTTCAAAATAGGTCAATTTTCTTTCTATTTACGACTACATATAGTTGTTTTTTCGACTTCATTCTTGCTTGTATCCGTTGTTTTCTATATCTTTGCATGTAACAGAGTTCGAGAAGAGTTCTACATTTGTTCTTTATTCTAAAAAATAGGGCTTTTTAGTTAATGATAAAAAAGAAGACTTTTAGTTGTATTATCTTCGAGAATGGGTTAACAATTTTGAGTTTTGATACTTAAAAAGTAGGAAGCACCCGAGAAAACCCTAATTTTTCTCTCAGTGTTTTATTGACTGTCGTGGTATTGTTGGATGGTGTTTGTGGTGTTATTGGTGGCTATTGTTTGTGGTGTTGGTATTTGTATTTTTTGGCGGTGGTGTCTGTAGTCTTGGTGTTGGTGGCATTGGTGGTGGTCTTGGTGGAATTGATCATGGCATTGGTTATGTGGTGGTGGTCCATCTGTTGCAACGGGTTGAAGATCTGTTGGGAGATATTAAATAGGTCTTCAAACAGATTCCTCATCTGTTCCAACTGATGGGTTATCCGTTGGAGTATTTTCTTGTAATGTGGCAGAGAATAATTTATTGAAATTTCTCCACCTATTGCAACAGGTGGAATATCTATGAGGAGATATTAAATAGGTCTTCAAACAAATTTGGGTTCCACATCTGTTCCAACTGATGGGTTATCCGTTGGAGTATTTTTTTTGGTTATGTGGTAAGAATAATTTATTGAAATTTGTCTCACCTTTTTTAAAAAAATTATGCAGACATCAAATGCAATGTATTTTTTTTGTAGTTAAAAGATGTCTCCCAAAAGAAAAGAAACAAAAAATGGAGAAAGTGGATCAACTTCCGATCACTAAACAAAAAAGGCTAAGTACAGATAGATTCAGAGGAATTTCCAGAACAATCTCAGTCAGGGAAAAATGAAGCCGAGGAAAGTGATAACTTCTCCTCACCAATGGGGAGTGAAATAATATCAAAATTCCAGCATGATTCTGTCTAAACCATTAGTATTGACAAGTTTCGAGTTGAGATGCTGATGAATAACCCTAATGCAGTATTTAGTGATCTTGTACTTAAATGTCAGTTGGGGAAATGTTTTGACAAACTTAGAAGTATTATGAAGAAGGAAAACGTAGATGGACTTTGTAAGAAGAGCTGTTTTGCACACTTTCTTGACCTGTCTGGGCCCCACCCTCTCTGTTTCCCAATAATCATGGTATATGGCCTTCTCAAACATATGATCATATATGCGGGGGATGATAGAGGTCCGAAGGAGGGCGGAAATAAGATGGATGAAGTATGGATCAACTACTGTGTCATGCCGATTTATTTTGGATTGAAAGAGTTTGCCATTATGACGGGCTTGAGATGCGATCATCCAGAAGAACTTGCCATCAAGAAAACACCCCACAAAGGGTCCAACAAACGCAAGGTAAAAAAAGATGGGTTGTTGGACCAAGCTACAAAGTGAAGGATTTGATAGCGGATCTCAAGAATAAAGACATACCAAAGCACTACAGGGAGAAATTGTGCTTAGTTTGGTTTGTCCATTCCATGTTATTGGCAAGAGACGTCAAGAAAGTCATAGAATATGATTTATTGGTGCTTGCTGATGATTTTGGGAGATTCAACGATTATCCCTGGGGCTACAACAGCTACTACTTGACTGTCAAATATTTACTGAAAGAGCTAAGACGACCACATTATACGGCTTTCCTTGGGCTTTCATGGTAAAATTGATCACTATTTTTACTCATTCATTAATTTATATTGAATATACTTGTGACTTTTTTTTGCTTGCTTTCTATTTACCATTTTTAGGCTTGGGCATGTGAAACCATTCCTCCTCTTCGAAAGCATTTCATGGATTACCCGGATAAGGTTTCTCTTCCAAGGATCCTTTGGTGGTTGGCTGCAATAGAAAGCAACAAAAAAAATATTAACGAGGCTAATCTCATTAACCCTTCGGATGATGCAGTACATCTTCTTTCAACTAAAATAATTTGCCTCAAAGAAAGATATTGAAACAGATGTTCCATCTGTTGTAAAAGATTACCCGTTAATTGCAACTGGTGCAATAGGTAATCTGTTGCAACAAATGATCCATATTTCGCAACAGATTAACCATATGTTGCTCTGTTCTCTGAACCCTACTTAACATATTACCCATCTACTATAAATTATGCAATAAATGGGTATTCTGATGCAACACATTATCAATCTGTTTCAACATATAGATCAGCTGTTGCGGTAGCTAGATCATCTGTTGCATAAGTTGGCTGTGTTAACATAACTCGAGCCCTATGTAACCCAACTAACTGCAAATTATTATTATATGATTTAAATTCCTCTTGTCATTTTTTATAGGTTGTGCATCCTTGGATCGTGCCTACCATTGATGAGCTGCGGATGACTTTTTTTCTTACTCTGGGTCTTGTTGGTACAAAAGAAGACCCAACGATGGAGTTAATAAAGAAGGAATTGGATAGAGCAATATCCATAGGAAGAGCAGTTAGGCAAGGTCAGTCTAATGTTGAAGCTCTTCACGATCTAACTCAAACTGCAATAGATCCGGGTGCTTCTTCTGGGGGTGTTGCTGGTAGAGTTGTTTGTGATGGTGGTAGCCATCCTGCTTCTACTTCTGCTGCCAGTAGTGATTATGAACATGTTGGTGCTCATCAAAAAATAAATATGTTTGAAAACACCCCTTGCATAGGTCCTCCCTCTCACCCCTACACCGGTCCCTCCCACCCTTATAGTGGTCCCTCTCACCCCTCCTCACCCTCATGTTCTCATTGCAAATGCAAAGTGTGCAAGGACAAAAAGGATAAAATCCTCGACAAGCTAGAGGCTATTGCTGAAGCTGTCGAGGAGTTAAAATCCAAGAGGGGTGTCATACCATCTAACGAGGTGAGAGAACCATGCACTCCTACAGTGGAGGTTAGGAGAAAGAGAATAAAAATTAGACAAATTATCTCTGTTCTGAGATCAGCAAAAAATGCAACTCCCCCCGCTCCAATAGTTGTTGAAGTTCATGGGCGGCCGAAGAAGGTGGAAATATTTGCAGCGCTTGGCAAGGAGAAGAAGAAGGAACTAGAAGAATTCATCAAGATGAAGGTTCAAAAAGAATACACCGTGCATTCATTTGCCGCCAAAGACTTCTCGAATATGACAAATATGTGCATGTGGTACGAGGACAAGGTAATTTTACTTTTGCTAACCTAACCTTCTAATCTACTTCATGAAGAAGAATCTACACAACAGATGTATAATTTGTTGCAACAACTTGGTATTCTGTTACAACATAAGACACATCTATTGCATAAGTTGCGTTGGCTGGGTAATCTGTGAATTGATTCAGAGAACTCTCTGCATCGGATTCTTTCCACTGTGTTTTTATTCTTTACAATTACTAACCTATTTAAAAATTATCTTTTATACCACAGTATGTTGATGAAATTCTCTGCCTCATGAGGGGTAGGCAATTAGCGTACCCAGATGCTTATGATGCTGCTGATAGGATAATGGACCTTAACTTTTACAATAATTTCAAAAATAGGTACGCTGATCTTCGTAATCTAGCTGATTCCAGTGGCCTGGGATTTGATCAGTTAGTTTCTACATTCTAATGGGATGAAGAAGCGATTAAATATGTTAGAGGAAAGAGGCCATATCCACAGGGCAAGAGCTAGACCAAGGCAAAGAAAATCCTTGCAGTCATGAACGTGGATGTCACCCATTTTCTCACTGTTGAGATACTACTATACGAGGGAAAAATTAAGATTTATGACTGCAACTTACCTGTGTTCAGAGAGAAGATGTTTTTAACCCATATGCAGCCACTCTTGAAGTTGTTGCCCAAGTTATTGACGCAGAGTAAGCTGATGGATTATTTGCCGGCTGAAGTCTTGGCAAAGGAATCATGGGTTTTTGAAGGTCGAAATAAGAACATCCAGCTCTCAAAAAATACAACCGGTGCAGCATCCGAGCTGTACTCGCTTGCATACATAGACTGTTTGCTGACCGACACACAAATGACCAGTGTGTGCGACACCATTGTGGGAAAGATGCAATGGGTCTGGGCATATGGGGTACTAACTAAATGGTTGGAGCCCATGTATAAAAAAGAACATGTACAAAGACAGAGACGAACACGATAACAAATTTTTATTTCAAGCCAATTCACTATACATATGGGGGCAATAATTTTTATGTCTGGTAAAGTTAAATTTTTATAATGCAACAGATTTTATATCTGTCATAACAGATATAGTACCTATTATGATAGATTGATTATCTATTGGAATAGGTTGGTCATCTATTATGTTATGCAGATGTTCCTCGTTTGTTTGTCGTAACAGATTTACGATCTGTTGTAACATATAATTTATCTGTTGCAACTAATCGGTAATCTGTTAGAGCAAATAAAAAAAGTAGGAAGATTTGTTATATAATTTCCAGCAGATGACCTACGTATTACATCTCATGTTGCAGCATATGTCTAAATCTGTCTGATAAGGTATGTCATCTGTTGCAGCAGATGTATTATCTGTTGTGATATTTGAATCTAGTACTCCTTTTCAATTAACATGTTCAAAACTCAGAATTAATTATATTCATAGAAAGAATAAAATAAATCAAAGCCTTCAGAAATTACATGAAATAAAATAACTCAACAAATAAATGAAATATAAAAAAAATCATTATGAGTACAAATGATCTACTCTACAAATAAATCAACAAGTTAAACCAAAGAGGATAAGTTATTACATTGATGGACTCGAGCTATAAAAATCTAATCAATATGGACAAGTTGTTCTTCATCCAGTGCTATGGAATTCGGCTTTGGTCGTCGTGGATCTTTAATGTTGGTTGCGTACGGCTTCTGATCTTTCATTTCTCCATATTTCCATAAAAGAGCAGCATATCTTTTACGGAGTAATCCGGCATTAATTTCATCATTTGGTACTTGTAATCCATCGCTCAAATACTCGGTATGGGCGGAAACAAAAGGACCACAATGCCTGCATTATAAAAAATAGATAATTCATATCTTGCAGTTCATGCAAGCGTTGTGAAATTTATAAAATAAAACTAAATCATTACACTTAAACTTACAGGCTACCAATGGTTTGTTGAGCAATTCCATTAACATATTGTACATCAAATGGATTAGCCATTTTATCCCGATATGCTTTAATCGTCGACCAATTAGTACGAACCTTTTGATCCAAAAAGCCACTCATATCAAGGTAAGTAGGTAATATTTTGTCCAGCTTTTGTATCTCAGACGATGGCTTGAAATGTCTCCTTCGCGACATCGAGTCATAAACTCGGATGCTCCTCTCTTTTAGAACGACGACAGCCAATACCCAATGGAATTCATCACCACAATTGATTGGGATGTACACTTCGTCGACCAAATGCCAAGGTAAGTCAGCCGGAATGCTAAAACCTTTGATGATGTTGATTAAGCATTCCTCGTTTCGGAAAACTTTCAGCTGCTGTTGACAATACCTATCATAGGCATTATTGATGTAAACTTTGTACAAATAATTGCCTGTTGTGTATCTGTATTATTCTTGTATTTGCAACTTAGTCTTCTTTCGGAGGTAGTAAAAAATGACATCGATGTGCTGCACATATTATCAAATATTTTGGATTACGTGACGAAAAAATCAATATGCAGATGCAATTAAATAAAGTATTAATTAATAGTAATATGTATGGCCTTTAAACCTCATCATTCCAGCAAGTTTGGGGCTGTGACATCAAATAGAACCAATTCTTCATTTCGAGATGTGCAACAATAAAGTCGAACATATCAAAACCAGGACTCGATTCGTTCACTTTGTAGCGCTCGTCATTTTGTTTTCTACATGATGATTTATATGTGTTAATGTCAGGTTCTTACAACAAGAATTTTATAAACTAATATCCATAAAATCGATTTATGTACCTGCTGGCATGATGCTCTAACAGCCCCTCGGCAATCCATTTTGAATAGTCGTTGATCAACTATATTAGTTTTTTTGGAGCCTCGTCCGAGATGTTGAACCCTTCAAACGGGTAATTCTTCCGTTCTCCCAAACTGATAGGCTCCACTTTTTCTTCATCTTTAGAAGAATTTGATGGATTATCAACTGTCATATTATGCTCTTCGACAGTAGCTATGACATCCACCTGGAAAGCCAGAATTGTCAAGGCTAAGTAGAGATATACAATAGATTTTTCATCTATTGCAAGAGATGATTCTTATGTTGCATCAGATGGATTATCTGTTGGGAAAAATTCTAATAGGTAAATTAGAGCAGTACAATAATTTTGAACAGATGGCCCATCTATTTCAACATAAGACTCATCTGTTGAAACAGATAACGAATCTGATGCAACAGGTTAGAAAACAGTTGCAACAGATGTATACATCTGTTTGATAATTTTCAGTAGATGTATTATCTGTTGAAACAGATATGTGCTTGTTTATTTTTTAGAACAGATGATTTACATTCACCTTCTTCAGCTCATGCTTCTCTTCTGTGGTCCTTGCACTCTGAACATCGGTGCAAGACAAAGACAGAGGCGTTGCAATCTTACTTTTTTTGATGATTGATGATGCCTTAGAAGTGTCTTTCCTTCTCCTCTTAGCCGCCTTGATCTCTAGTGAAGTGTCTGGATATGAAATCTTCTTTGATGGAATGACACTCCTCTTAGATGTTATTTTCTTTACAGAAGCAGTTAGTGCATTAATAACATTAATCACTCCATCATATTTTTCCTTGCAGTCTTGACATTTGCATGAAGAACATTCGCTAGATTCAGCAAAATCTGTACAACCATTATGATCATAATCACAATGGCTTGTTGTTTCAAAAACTGTAAGAGGAGCATCATTAGCCCCAACCTCCAAAATTATTTTTCTTGTGATGGCTGTTGCTCCAAACAATTCCATTTTTATTCCATCAACGACCTTAGGGTCCGATAAAGTTTGTACAGATTGTAAAGTAAGAAAAAATGACAGCTTCAACTCTCGGTTGGTCGGAACAAGCCATAGATGGACAATCTAAAATAAATCGGTACATATATTAAGAATGATGATGAAATCATTTAATCATTAATTAAAACAAAAACTTGATTAGAATTGGACTTACTGCTTCCTAGGGGGGGTTGAAAAGATCAAGAAATTTGGCATTTTTATCGATTTTGGCCGACAACCATCTCAGAATTCTTGAAGAGGAAACTTCTTCCTGGTAGTTCACTTGTTGTCTTAAATAAGGAATGGCTTCAAATGCCCAAGCCTATAACATAACGCCAACAAATCAAAAGCATTATTGAATAAAAAAAATGATGAATAATATCATGATAAAAGAAATATTTACCATGAAGGCCCATGAAAAATCATATACTTGACTGTTTTTGGCGTTAACGGAGTCAACAAATATTCGACAGTTATTTTGAAGCTTTCATAACCCCAAGGATAGCTGTTAAATGCCTTAAGATCCTCGGAGAGATTTATTAAACCAAGGCTTATGTTGTTGTTAACTTCTCTCTCACAAAGAACATTATGTACAAACCAAACCAAGCACAATGATTTCTTGTGCTTCTTTGAAAGTCCTTTACCTTTCAACGCTTCAATCAGATTTTTATTTTTGAAGCTGGGACCAACAATGGACACCAGGTCATCACGATCACTCGACTTGACTTTTCCTTTTTTAGGTGTGAGGGGTGCTTTTTCTTGGGTCAGAGTAGGTATAACTTGAGAAGGAAAAGGAGGATAACATTTTAGTTCGGTAACTATGGTAAACTCCTCCCAACCAAAACAAACAGGCATGCCACAGTAATTTATCCACACCTCATCCATCTTATCTTTGTTTTCATACATAAACCTGCGTTTGAGAAGATCATATACCATTTTCATCTGGAAACGAGCATTGTTGTCCTCCGGCAACTCAAGATATTTCCTAAAGCAGCTTTTCCTGAAATAAGAATCCAATTTTTGTTCTTAAAGTATTTTTCTAAAGGCGTCGAAAGATTTTTCCATGACTAACTTAACCACGAGATCACCCATTAAATCTGTGGCACTATCGCACTGCATTCTCATAGGGTAACGATCAACGCTGACGGTTTTGACCAACTCTTCGATAGAAGGGCTATTAGCATTTGGATCATTTTTTTGAAAGATTCCTCCCCCCCTCCCCCCCCCCTCCCCCGTGTTCATTATCTTCTTCTCCTGATTGAGATAACACTTGTAAAGAAAGCTCATAGAGTGGTGGATGTAGCTGAGCTGCTGCACTTATTTTTTTACTTGGACTTGATTCGTCTTCTTTTATTTTGGGAGCCATGTTATCTTAAATTAACAGGAACATAACATAGATTATAATTGATTAATGCATAACAGTAATATAACAGTTCCAACAGACAACTAATCTGTTGCACCAGGTATGTTATCTGTTGCAACATATAACCGACCTATTGCAACGGATGAGTAATACGTGGGAACCATAAAAATAGCACTATCTATTACACATGGTATTTTATCTGATGCAACACATAACTGACCCGTTGCAACGGATGAGTAATCCGTTGGAAACAAAAAAAATAGATCACTAATCTGTTGCACCAGGTATTTTATCTGTTGCAACATATAACCGACCTGTTGCAACAGATGAGTAAATCGTTGGAAAAAATAAAAATGGATCACTAATCTGTTGCACCAGGTATGTTATCTGTTGCAACAGATAACCAAACTGTATGAGTAAATCGTTGGAAAGAATAAAAACAGTCCTAATCTGTTGTAAAATGAAGAGTAAACCGTTTGAAATAATAAAAATAGATCACTAATCAGTTATCTGTTGGATCAATATTTTTTAGATTTCTTCCAAAAGAAGAGTCATCTGTCGCAACAGATAAATAATCTGTTAGATTGTTCACCTGTTGCATCAGATTTTTATAGTTGTATCAGATTTTTAATCTGTTGCATCAGATTTTAAAATAAAGAGTAAACCGTTGGAAAGAATAAAAATAGATCACCGATCAGTTATTTGTTGGATCAATATTGTTTAGATTTCTCCCAAACAAAGAGTCGTCCGTCGCAACAGATGAATGATCTGTTAGATTGTTCACCTGTTGCATCAGATTTTCATAGTTGCATCAGATTTTCATCTGTTGCATCATATGTTTCATCTATTACATCAGATGTTTCAACTGTTGCAATACCATTTCTACCAAGACAAACAATAAATCAACCCAGCAACACCAATATATCACACACACATATACACACTAAGAACATCAACTGTGACAAAAAATCATCAATAAATTCGAATCAACAGTACGACAACGAGAAGAAGAAATACAAAAATACTAGAAATTAGGATTTTATTCGGTCCACATTTCAATACCAGAAGAGTAGTTGACTCAAGTTCCTCTGTTTCTTCATAATTTTTTACATGTGAAAAAGAAAATGGGAGGACGAAGAACTCGAAGTTGTTGTCGCCGGAGAAGTATTCACGTCGATTGACGGTTGAAAGTCAAAAAGAAACTCGACCGACTATTTATCGCCGGAGGTTGGAGGGAGAAATTTTGCAGAACTGTTGGTTGAGAGAAGCTGGGGTGTGGGTTGGGCTGATTTATATTTTTGAAAAGATTAGAAAGTTTTAAAAATATTAATCAAGTCCACAATTAACTTAATCAAGTTTCCTAATGATGTTTGACCCTATCTGGTGGTCAATGTCACCAATCCTTCATTCAAAACTTAAAAGACACCTTTCCTTCAATTTTCTCAACTTAGTAGACCTCTAGTTTCTTATATTTATTTAAATTAATAAAACAGACTAAATGGCTTTTACTTTTTTTTTTTTTAAATATAACTCATACGTATAAAAATATTTAATACCCAGGATTTTGTTTTCAAGTAATTTTGCCAAGTTAAAGTCTCAACCATAAACACATGTGCAACATACACATAGAATGGGGATTTTTTTCAATTTAAAATCTAAAAAAAATAAAAAATTATACAACCACATACACAATGTACACATAGAATTAGGACTTTTTTCTCAAATGAAACCTATGTAACACTAATTTTTGGGAAAAAAGATATCTAGTAGTAAGTAATATTTTTATTTTTTTCTTACAATATATTTTAGGAATTTTTTCTTACCATATATTTTAGAACTCCTTTTCATGTATACAAAAAAAAAAAAAGAGAACCTTAATATTAATTCTCCATAGTTTTTTCTCTTACCATACATTTTAGGACTCATTAAGTTTTTAGTAAAATTAGTAAAATAATTATTGGAGGAAAATAGTGAAAAGGTGACTTTATCTATTGCGAAATATTTTAATGAAAGACAAAAAGTTCAGACAATATTTATAAGAACCATTCCACTTTTAATATAGTATAGATATAGATATTTAGTTGAAATTTGAAAAAAAAAAAAAGAGTTATTAAAGTTTTTGTTGAAGTTGACTTTTGATATGTATTTTATCCGAGTTCTTTAAAATTTTTATGAGTGAAAGTGAAATTTCACTCAAAACTAGTTCCCATAATTTTTGAAATTTGAAAATTTGTGAAGATAATTTTTTTTACATTGATTAAATTTCATGAACAAACACAATGTTTTTAATTTTTTTTTTACAACTACTTCCAAAATTTACTGGCAAATGGAAAATTGAATTTGAAAACTACAAGCGGCTACTTAATTACTCATACTAGTTTAGATGTACGCGCCTTGCGCGATCACATCACTTTAAGAAATTCAATTTTATAAAATCACTTACATATAGAAGAATGACGGTCCTTAAAATGTTGCTTTAATTTTTTTTCTTCATTAAAAAATTCTACAATAAACAAATCTCTAGGATATAGGATATAGATATAATAGAGGTAGGTCTTAGAAAAAAATTTAAAGAGCAACAGTTATTAAGAGCTATAAATTAACATAAATAAAGTTTGAAGAACTCACATGTTAGGAGCAACACAAAAGATTGCAAAAATAAATGATGTCTTTCTTATTTATTTGTTGAGTTCTAAATTTCGAGTGACTAAAAGCAGCCTCTCATTACTATTCGTCAATCACCAATCTAAAGCCCAACAAACAATATCTTCTTTGATCTTCATTATAAATTTTGTTCAGCCATCAATTCAAGTGTAGCTCCCATCAAGTTTCAAAAACTGAATAAAAAGGTACGTAAAATAAATTTTCAATAACAAATCTAAGATCATATTATTCACTTTAATCTTATCTCAAACCACCATCATCAACAAAAATTAATATGAAAATTTAAAATATATATATAAACAATAATTTTGAAAACACACACACAAAAAAGATTATTCACTTTAATATTCTCTCAAGTCGTCACAATTAGACAAACTAAAAAAGAAAAAAAGAAGAAAAAATCTCAAACAACAAATTTGAACACAAAAAAATAGCAGCCGGTGTATTTATGCACCAAAAATCAAGGTTGACATTCCTTGTTCAAAATAAATTTAGTTAGAATAATTAAAAAAAAGTACGATTCCATCTCCAAAATAAATAGAATTCTTTCTATTTGTATTCTTTATACAAAAATAACCAAATAAAAAAAAGAAAAAATAAAATAACGGAAGCAACGAAAAAAAAGTTGGAAGAGGCTAAAATAAAACTTCTTTCTTAAGCCTATAAACATGAAAAATTAGAAATCATGTAGTTTGTCTACTATTTGCTTTAGGAGACTTCTACCTCAAGTAACCTAGTTTTTCTTTTTACCTTTTTTGTCATTAGAATTTTTTTTATTAAATAATTAAATAATAATTTTAAGAAAATAGTGAAAAGACGATTTTGTCTATTGTAAAATATTTTAATGAAGGGTAAAAAGTTCAAATCACTTTTCTAAAGGTCTTCACACTTTTAATATACTAGCTTAGGATACGTGCGTTGCACGTGTGTATCATATTAATAATAAAATTATGTATATAAAGTAAGCAAATTATTACGTGTCTGACTTATATCATTGAGCACAAAACTTAAAAAAACTACATAAATATTACTAAGCAATATAATTGAGTTACAAAATAAATAAATTTAATCAATTGCTAAGCATATTACATAAATAATGTACTTGATAAATTAGTCAGCTCTAAATTGAAAGAGTCGATTATAACCCTAAACTTCATCATCCAAATAAAAGCTCTACATATCAAGATTCAACACTTAATTAAAATCTGATATTTCAAATTCAACAAATAAGTTGAATTAAAAATTCAACTACAATATTAATGAATGATACACTAAAATATACATAGCTAAATAACATAATTAAAATTAAGTCACAATTAAAATAAAGAAAAATGAAAGAAAGAGATGAAACCTTTGGGTTTTTTTAGTTACTTCATTCGACAGCAACATTGCTTATTTCATTCAATTTTTCAATAAAAAAAAATTCAACTGAAAGAAAATACAAGAAATTATAAATAGAGAAAACCTAGTGGATATACTTAAATTACATAATCAAATCGAAGTCATCATTAAAAAAAGGAAAAAAAAGAAAGAGATAAAGTTAATTTTTATAATATTTCAAGACACTCAACATATACATATTTGATTAGTTCTACTTCAACCCAAAACTATTTGTTAAGATAGTCTTGCAGCTATTTTAAGCATATCTGAATCTTCATTAGATCATCATCCATGTCCTCAAAATATGATGAGCTAATCTTGCTTCTAATTGATCGGATTGAATAACTTTCTTAGTCCTGCTTCCATCTTTGCATTGGAAGCTTGAACTGTTTACGATTGCTATAAAAATTATTGATGTATAATATTAGTAATGAAAAAAAATGCTACAATCTATTAAAATATTGTATTTACTAAAACCATACAGTATGATACAATATAATAAAATACAATACGTTGCATTATGAAACAATACGTATCAACCATTCAAACAAACTAAAGTGAAAAAAATGAATACATTACAAAACAAAACCAAATCACACATTAAAAAAATTAAAAATTTCAGCAAAAAAATAAAAAGTAAAGGAATAAAAGCTAGGCACATAAATTAAATGTAAATCCGACATATAACATAGAATAGTTGTAAATATATGACTTGCTGGGAAGAAAGATTCTGAATGAATGCTTTGTGACCAAAATAACTGGGACATATGTAAGCACGTTACCCATTATGCAGACTCCCAAATTTTATAACCATAACTTCAGTAATTACATGTATATTATTTTTAATTTTGATGAATCACGTATGTACTTTCTAATTGGAAATTGGGTATCATTATATTGAGTTTGGTTTTATCACTTTTATGTGTGACATTAAATAAAAATTAATATTTTCTTCATTAACGTCTTTTCTTATGGAGAAAATTTAAAAATCTTATCACAAATTTAGGACTTTTTAATTTTGAAACTATCTTTTTTTTTCACGACAAATTTTAAAAATCATCAATTGTTAATTCTTCTAAAAATTCTACATATATTTTGTCCCTTACCATATATTTAGAATTTTTTAATTTTAAAAATTATAAAAATAACTCAATATTAATATAAAAATATTAAAAATACATAACATAGAATTTTTCAAATTTTACTTTTTTTTTTGAAAAATAATTTGTCAATTATAAATACAATTGGATTTTACTTAGCAATTTCCATAAAAAATTAATTCAAAAAGTTCATATAACGTTTATAGTAGTACTTTTTATGTACCAACGTTCCAAGCTTCGAATTAATATTTTTTCTAAAGATTTACTTAAGTAAAATTTTAATTGATTTTAAAAGCCTATATTTAAGGTATATAATTCAAATAAGGAAAGGTTTAATAACCAAATTTCAATAAATGTAAGTTTTATCTACTAAAAGAAATTAGGACAAAGACAATTTTGTCTAAAGCTGAGACTTCTAATGAAGGGCAAAAAGTTCATATCACTTTTCCAAGGGTCTTCACACTTTTAATACATTATAGATTATAGATTATAGATTATAGATAAGTGCAACATCCTTCAAGCATCATTAAGAATGTTTTGATCAAAATCATCCCTCATGTTTCACCCCAACTGTCACTACATCCTTATAATATCAACTTAATCTAAAATATCCTTCAAGTTTCTCAGAGTAGACCAAAAACACCCCTCAGTTAATATTGCCGTTTACATTTTACGGCTCTTCTATTCTCACGTGTTTTTTCCCTCCTTTTCCCACAACACTTCTTTTCACACATCAAGATGATCAAGTTTGCTATCTTTATAAGAGGTGTAGACACATAAAATTTAATGGATCAAATTCATATAAAATTTGATCCATATTTTATTGGGTTTAAACTTATTTTGGGCCTAAAAAAATAATAAGCCTATTATATTCCTTATCAAGGCCCATCTCACCTTGAAGCCCAAACTCATAAAGTGACGTGAAATCCCAGTCAAATCCAAGACCAATGAGACGCCGCCACATGTACAAATGATGTGAAAATCTCATTCAAATTCAACAACCAGTCAAAAGGCGCCAAGTGGCAAAGTGACATATTTCGGTCAATCACAAGCAACTCGGCCTACCCCCTACAACTATAAATAGGGGAGTAACATAACATTCTAAAGGGAAGAAAGAAAAAAGGAGGACATTCTGCAAGCATTGGAGGAAGCTTCGGCATTGACCATACAACTCTTCAACGAATTGACTAATGGAGTTCTACCCAAAGATCAACTTGATAAGAAGAAGTGCTGTCAGACAATTCTTGGAGATCCAAACACATTTCTAGGAGGCTCAAATCAGCCTACATTCGAGAATCACGCTGTAAAGGCCCTCGAATCACTGAAAAACTTAGGAGAGAAGAATCGAGAGAATAACAGAATTGTACTCGCAAAATTTATTTATATAAAATTATTTTTTTTATTTTTTTTTATTTTTGCTTGCAGTTAATTTTCAGTGTTAACGAAAATTTATTGCGAACAAATTGACATGCCCAGTGGGACCAGTTCTGCTCTTCATCTCTTCCTCCTACAAGTCAAAGGAAATTACATATTCAACTACTACAATGGACTTCAGAAAAATCAATGAAGTTTTGTGCAAGAAGTCTACTACTGCCACGTTTACTGAGATCAAACTTGTTGGCCCCATCAATCGACGCAATCTTAACGCTTGTGCTTTGGATGGATCCCAATACTTCACCATTTTGGACATGACAAAAAGGAGAAAATCTCAAATTTCGGCAGTAACTACAACCCCTGGGGGCAACTTTGCATCTATTTTATCAGATGAACCGTCTGAAACTGGCTGCAACTTTGGAGAATCTAAAATCTTAATGAATTCTCCAACTTCAACAAAAGTCAACACCTTCATGGTTGATACAATTGACTTGGACGAGAAGTTTGCAATGATGGAGCAAACCATTGAAGCCTTGAAGAAATCTATTGATGAGAAAGAACATCAAATCGCCGACTTATAAGCAAGTTAGATCTCTACAATCCTGGAGAGTCATATTATAATCTAACACCACGAGAAAAAGTTGATGGTGAATCTCTCATCAAGACAAGTGACAATTACTGCGATGATCGATCCGCTTCAGTGGATACTCTAACAGTTCAACAACTGCAAGATATGATTGTAAACACCATCAAGGCACAATATGGCGGTCCGTCATAAAGTTTCGTAGGCTACTCAAAGTCGTATCTAAGTAAATCGAGGGCTTACCGGTGCCAATTGGATATCAACTGCCAAAGTTTCAATAATTTGATGGAAAGGGAAATCCAAGGCAACACATCGCTCATTTCGTTGAGACTTGTAGCAGTGCTGGTACACATGGTAATCTTCTTGTCAAGCAATTTGTTCGCTCCTTGAAAGACAACGCTTTTGATTGGTACACAGACTTGGAGTCTGGATCAATTGATTATTGGGAGCAACTAGAAAGTTAGTTCCTAAATCATTTCTACAGTACCCATTGTATGGTCAGCATGATGGAGTTGACAAACACAAGACAAAGTAAATATGAGTCTGTACTGAATTACATAAATCGCTAGCGAACATTGAGCTTTGATTGCAAGGATCAACTTTCTGAAACTTCTGCGGTTGAAGTTTGCATTCAGGGGATGCATTAGGGCCTTGTGTATATCCTTCAAGGAATTAAGCCTCAAACTTTTAAAAAATTAGCTATGTGCGCTCATGACATGGATCTAAGTATTGCAAGTCATAGAATAGCGTTACCTGTTTTTGATCCTAGGAGGGAAGTCATGAAATTCAAAGACTCATCTGAAAACCAAATTGGTAAATCTATGACGACAACTGTGAGTTTTATGAAGTCCCCTACAAGACAAAAATTAAAAGAAAAAGCTCCAAAGCAACAAATACGAGAGGTGAAAAATCAACCAACCTTGAAAGAGTTACAAGCAAGGGTATATCCTTGTCCCTACTCTGATTTTCCTGAAATTCTTGACGAGTTCTTAGCCAAATAAGTCATTAAACTTCCTAAGTCAAAGCAACCTGAAGAATCAAACAAAGTCGATGATCCTAAATACTGGAAATTTCACCGCATTATTGGTCATCACACAACAAAATGCTTCATCCTGAAGGAAATCATGACATTAATGCAATAGGGAAAGATCATCATTGATGATGTCGATATAGTTGGAGCAAATCATGTTAGCATCAAACTGTACCATATGAAAGGTTCAATTTCAAAATCTCTAAAAGCTATGCGCTCTGTGGAATCATCAAAAGTTGAAAAAATAATCATGCTATAATTTGGGAGCTTTGACCCAATTAGGGTTCCAGCCTTAAAGAAAACAATGAGCAAATCCATGCAAAATGACTTCTCCAATAACAAGAAGGGTGATACTTGGACATTGATCGCTCGCAAAAGAAAAAAAATGTCAAAAGGCTTCTAAACTCCAACTTTCAAAAGTCGACACAAGATCAAGTGCAAATCTGTTTCAACCAATGGGGGCAATAAATACCAAACTGAAGTGCAACTATACTCCATTACAAAGGGTTGGAAGGAAAGTTGCATTACAAGAATTCTTTCTCAAAATGCTCCTTGTTGCACGAGCTTAAACTGCAAGTCAAAAATGCTCCTTGATGCCCAAGCTTAAACTGTAAGTCAAAAATGCTCCTTGTTGCATGATCTTAAACTGCAAGTCAAAAATTCTCCTTGCTGCATGAGCTTAAACTGCAAGTCAAAAATGCTTCTCGATGCACGAGCCTAAACTATAAGTCAAAACGCTCCTTAAAGCATGAGCTTAAACTACATGTCACTCCTGGCCCACATGAGTCTAAAATGTGAACGACTCTAAAAAAAATAAAGAACAAGTATGAAGCTTGAATGCATATTTGGATTCCTTTGAAGATGTCATCTTAAAGCAAAAAGATTCTTTATTATCTCATAAGAAATAAAGTCTTCTCGACAAGAAAAAGACTTGTGGTACTTTGAATATCTCTCTAGTCTGGCCTTCAACATATTACGGAAGTGATGCGGCCAAAAACTTGAATTAGATGATGAAATTCATAAAGTATCCAAAATTCGAGGAGAAATAAAATATCACAAGATTTAGGCTGCAACGTTGGAGAAGTACCTGAGAAACTATAAAGGTTATATGCTAATGGATTTCATGCTTAACGTAGATCTGTGAGTCTATTTTCCAATGCATACAACGGAACCTGATTCTGATACTTTCACGTCAAGATATGGAATTTATCGTGACGCTGCGCAAAGCTGAAATAACTAGCGAACCAAGATTAGAAGTCTATTTTTGGAGTAATATCTGGGATGATTCTGATGCAACCTAATTGTGGTTTTATCAAGAGATGTAGATCTACGAGTATACTTTTCAATTCAAAAAATGGAATCTGATTCTGATACTTTCACGTCAAGATATGAAATTTATTGTGACATTGCGCAAAGATGAAATAACCAGCGAGCCAAGATTAAAAGGCTGTTTTTGGAGCAATATCTGGGATGATTCGGTTTCAATATAATTGTGGTTGCCACGTGAGACATAGCTCTGCAAATCTACTTTCCAATGCAAAGAACGAAACCTGATTCCGATACTTACACATTAAGATATGGAATTTATCGTGATGTTGTGCAAAGCTGAAATAACCAGCGAATCAAGATTAGAAGGCTATTTTTGGAGCAATATCTGGGATGATTCGGATGCAATCTGATTACGATTCCCATGTAAGACGTATCTCTACGAGTCTAGTTTCTAACGCAAAAAAATAGCTCCTGATTTCGATACTCCTACATCAAAATATGGAATTTATCATGACACTGCGTAAAACTGATAAAATAGGACATTGAATTCCATTTTTTATGAATTAAACAACTCATATTTTTGTTCTCCCATTGGAGAATAAATATTTTTGTGGACGTGTACCTAGTACTTTCTCACCAAAGTCACAAAAGGCTACACCCTGTGTAGTATTATTAAGCTGGATGGCACCACGTACGTGATCCTTGAAAAGAATAAGATGCTCTCACTGAAGCCTCTTTATCGCCGAGCCCCATGGATGAGATGCACCACATACTTGCTTTGCAACGATGGGATGCAGACACTCAGAACTTCATCATCACAAGGTCGCACGAATGACACCAAGTACATACTCATTGAAGCTAAAATGGAAAACTTTCAGCGTAGTCAAGGATAAAATTAGATCATTCCAAGTCACTTTCTTATCAAGCAGTAAGGAAGTAGTGCACTAAATGGTTCAGCATCATTCATGTCTCCTTTTTTTGGTCTGACATGAAGACATTTGCATAAACCTGCACAAAAAATAAAGATGTAACACTTCTACAGTGTTGACCGGATGAAGCTTCTCAGTTCTATGTAGATTGATGCCAACTACGTGAAACTTCAATCTGGCAATAAGTGTTGGTACCAAATACACGATGCTTCAATTTGACATGATCAACATTGGAATAAATAAATACCTTTGAAATCACGAGAATGAAAACACATTCATGAGTACTTCAAGTCTCACTGCCAAGTTTCGGCAAGCCTACACGTCGACCAACCTTGAAGTAAGGGGAAATTGTAGACACATAAAATTTATTGAATCAAATTCATATAAAATTTGATCCACATTTTATTGGGTTTAAACTTATTTTGGGCTTACAAAAATAATAAGCCTATTGTATTCCTCATCAAGGTCCATATCACCTTGAATCCCAAACTCACCAAGTGACATGACATCACAGTCAAATCCAAGACCAATGAGACACCGCCACATGTACAAATGATGTGGAAATCTCATTCAAATTCAACAACCATTCAAAAGGCATCAAGTGGCAAAGTGACATATTTCAGCCAATCACAAGCAACTAGGCCTACCCCCTACAACTATAAAGAGGGGAGTAACATAACATTCTAAAGGGAAGAAAGGAAAAAGGAGGACATTCTGCAAGCATTGGAGGAAGCTTCTGCAGTGACTACACAACTCTTCAATGAATTGACTAACGACGTTCTGCCCGGAGATCAACTCGACAAGACGAAGTGATGTCAGACAATTCCTAGAGATCTAAACACATTTCTAGGAGGTTCAAATCATCCTACATTCGAGAATCTCGCTGCAAAGGCCCTCGAATCACTAAAAAACTTAGGAGAGAAGAATCGAGAGAATAACGGAATTATACCCGCAAAATTCATTTATATAAAATTATTCTTTTTGTTTATTTTATTTTTTTCTTGCAGTTAATTTTCAGTGTCGACGAAAATTTGTTAGAGTTTTGTTAGAGTTCTAGAAGACTACTTTACCCTAAATCTTGCCTATTTAAAGGGTAACATATTCCCTAAAACATGGATCTTAAATATCCCATAAGTTGATGGGTATTCGTAAAAAGATCGAGATCTCCAATATCCCACAAAAAATCATGGAATATTCATAAAAAAGACCATCCTATATTCGAGAATAAGCCACTAATAGCCCTCAAATTACGGAGAAAATCAAGAGAGAAAAAGCAAGGGAGGAACAGATTTATAACCACAATTGTTTATCAATAAAAAATTCTTGTTTCTTCATATTTTTGTTTGTGGTTAAAATTTATTTTTCATGAACGAAAATTATGTTGGAAACAAATTGGCACGCCCAGTGGGACCAAATCTGCCCTTCATCTCTTCTCTCATAAATCAAATATGTAAATCTATAGCTGCAAGATCGTAAAGATGGAAGCGGTACTTCAAGACTCGTCTTTGAGTTTCATCAAGTCTACACTCCGACAAGCCTTGAAGTAGGGGGAATTTGTAGACATTGAAATTTTGTGGACTCTACAAAAAGAGTTCAATTTTGGTTAGAGTTCTTAGGGATTACTTTATCCTAAATCTAGCTTGATGGCTGCTCAACCTAAACCCTAAATTATTCCTATATAAAGGAGGAAAATATCTCTTTAAAGAGGCATTTCCAATATCTGACAAATTCAAGGGATATTCACAAAGAGATCAACAATCTGAAAATTCCCAATAAATTCAGGGGATATTCATAAAGATCAAAACCCTCTCTTCTTGATAATCAAATACATCAAGAAGACAAACCCTCTTTTCATGTAGATCAAATCCTAATGTTCCTACGTTTGAGAAATACGCCACTAACGGTCCGCAAATTACGGAGAAATTAATATCCAAATCTTCATCCATTCAAGAAATATGCTATTGACAGCCCTCGAATTATGGAGAAAA
This sequence comes from Capsicum annuum, assembly GCF_002878395.1. Lineage (NCBI taxonomy): Eukaryota > Viridiplantae > Streptophyta > Magnoliopsida > Solanales > Solanaceae > Capsicum > Capsicum annuum. The sequence goes on from NC_061119.1 coordinate 169,952,253, forward strand.
TCATGAGAGAAGAATCAAGAGAGGAACAGATTTGTACCCCCATCATTTATCAATAAAACTATTATTTCTTCATATTTTTATTTGTGGTTGAAGTTTATTTTCCATGAATTAAATTATGTTGGAAACAAGAGGTTGAGATGAGTCTTCATTGTTAGAGTTGTTATGAGTCTATGAAATCAAATGCTATCGTCATCTTTAATCTCTTGTGATTATACACTTGAATTTAATCTTCTGAATAGCCTCTGATTTCCCTTCAGAACATCTTGTATCTCTTTCCTTCCACAAGGTAAACAAACTCAAGCAGCTCAAAATGCAGCTTCTAAAATATTATTAGCTTTAATTACAACAACTCAAGATTTAAATACAAGTTTGGCATTAGGTAGTAGACATTGTAGAAAACCAGTTCCAGTAAATCTACACTTAATTCCTAACTTAAGTTGTAGAAAATACTCAACATTAATTAACCATAACAATAACTATTTCCGTCCATGCCCATTTCCCAACTTCTAACATTCTTTTTACAAATAAATCAACACAAATGTCTTCAACAAATATAACCGCAAAAATTGACTCAATCTAAAAAATAAATCTGTTCCTTCAAGAGGATCGATGGGTAGTTCAATCATAGGTATAAACATTTGGGGACTCAGCTCCTAGCTATAACATTTAGTATAAGTTCATCTGCTCCAAACCATAGTAGTCAGGTTTACCCAAATAAAAGACAAAAAAGTTGGACAATTTATGTCGGATCCTCCAAAAGTAGTTCTTTGTTGGAGGATCCAATACGGATCCAACAACATTTTTTAAGATTCCTAGAAACATAGCTTACGAGTATTAGCACACTCAGTGAATCAGTCTCATGAGATCTCAAGCTAACCCCAATAAAATAATATAAAACCAAATCAATGCTAACTTAGGATTAGCTTCATCTGTCTTGAGATTGTGCTTTGAAAAGTTAAATCTTTATTAGATGCATCACTATCACTATTCAAGCTTTCCATGTCACTAAAACAACACAATTTGAGTCGTCGTCTTTATTTTGCATCTTCTTTTGCAATTCTTTGCTAATAAACTCTTCACGATCATCATTTATTCTTGCATTTCTTCCGATATTGACAGAAAAGATTTCAATAGAAGGATCAACATTTTGATCAAATAAAATGTCTTATTCATAATTGAATTCTCAAACTCTCCATAATTTGATTCATTAACGGAATCACTATATATTGCTTGAGTCTCAAACATTGAGTTCTTGTGATACAGCTTCAACAACAAGGTGTCAGTTTTACAGAGATAGAAGCTTTACCCAAGAATAAATTATTCAACTAGTAAAAACCTATTCAAGCTTCCCTAAAGTGCTTTTTTGTTATGTTAAAAGGGAGATTAGGAGGCAAGAATAATGATTTTGGGAGAAAATGGAGGGAAAAGAAAGTCACATGCCAAGAGAAAAGTTCCGTTAAGTATAGATGGCAAAATTAGTGGAGGAATATTTTTGGTCTACTTTGAGAAACTTGAAGGATGTTTTAGGTTAAGTTGGATAATATAGGGATGTAGTGAAAGTTGAGGTGAAACATAAGGGATGATTTTGGTCAAAATCTCCATTAAAAAGTTAGGGCACTTAACCACGCCCAAAGAGGGAGGTTTCAAAGTGAAAATAGACTACACGTAGAGTCTCATCTGGGAGTCGACTGCTATAATAAGATAAACTTATTCTTATCAACATAATATTTATCGTTCTTGAATTGTATTTCTTAGATTCTTGTGGTTTCAAAATAAGAACTTCATTACTTTTATATTTGGTTGTAGCAAGTGTTGTTTTATGTTATAAATAAACTTTATTGATTGAATAATGGAGCGTATTTCCTTAGGTGTACAGAGATGGTTATGACATTAAATGCTCAAGTTTAGTGAAGAGTTCAGAAAGATCCTCGATTTGGTTTGATTCATCGGTTCGATTTGACTTAACGATTCAATATGTACACCCCTACCTACAACTAATTCATAGCCTTACAAAATGGGATTTTTTGGGTGTAAAAAGGAGAAATTTTATTAATAACTTATAATATTCATTACATAGCATTGGGAAAACGGTGCCCAGGAACAAACTAGTAGAACTAGAGACAGTAGCAAGATTAGTTGTAACAATGGTACCATTACAAAACATTAAATTAGTAGACAAACCAATACAAAAACCAGAATTAGTGTTCATAGAGCTAATAGTAGAGCTTAGATAGGTTGGCCTCTTGAGCCTAATAAAAGTGGTTCCTTTTTATCTATATTCAAGAATTGGTCCATAAACGAAGACGGAACTGCTCATTCCTTAATATGGTCATAATTAGTAGATATCACTCCCCTCCTAGCTAGGGCATCTGCTGCTTATTTGCCTCCCATTTGCTATGCTGAATGGGCGGGTCCCATGGATTGTGGATTAATTCCCTGCATTCATCTATAATGTTAGCGTCCATTGTATGATCACTCTTAATGAAGGAAATAATTACCTTAGAGTCCATACATATACCAAGAGGGGTAATATTTGTATGCGATGCAAAGTCCATGTAGTAAGGCTAATAGTTCCGCACGGGTGTTATTGATGAGTAAATAGCTGGACATAAATCCCATAATCTAACTCCTATTTCATCTCTAATTAGTCCCGCCATTCTACCTTAACCCGAGTTTCCAAGTGAAGATCCATCCGTGTTCAATGTCTAGCCCTTTTTCGGTGGATTCCATTTAACATATTGAACAGTAGGATGAGTTTCAGTCTTGGTTATACTTGCTAGCATGGAAAACTTTATCGCTCTTAGTAACGGTAAATCTATATTCATAGGTTTATGTTAGAATTCACGGGTCACGGGTCGCTCATGTGTACCAACCCAATCCGATCCAATTTGATGTTAACTGATGAGAAGATAAAATAAAATTATTTTAATTCAAAATTTGGGGGAACGGTTACAATGTAACCTCTAAACTGTTGAAGATTCTCCTTTATATTAGGTGTTCTTCTTCATCAGAAACAAGAAGACGAATATCAATGTTCTGGTAACATAAATTTGCCTCTCCACTTAACAAAAACACCAAAAGAAATCTAGTTTGTGGTGAATTAAATTTCATTTCCCAGTGATTCGAAGATTGACTTTAGGCGATTCTTTCGATAGCAAAATCAACAACTTCCACTGTAACATAAAGGTACACAGTAGTTTTGCTCTATTTTAATTACATTGGTATCAGAGACCTGGTCAATCACCCTTTTTTGTATGTTATTTCTCAATTTTAAGTATGAAAATCTCTTGAAAAAATGGTGTATGAAAATACCTATTGGAAAAAGATTATAACTGGATGTAATCAAAAATTTTGAATTCGGTCAGAAGCGCCATCATTGCGCTTTGGATCTGGTCAGAAGTGCCACCATTGCACTTTGGATTCGGTCAGACACCAACAATTGCATTTTGGATCCAACAATTTTTTTCTCTCTCAAAGTTTTGTTAAAGAACTATGTTAATCATTAAAAAAAGTTTTATTTCCCAATCTGCCATTGATGTTGTTTAAAGAAGAAGATGAGAAATGGAATAGATGAATTCATTGGGGTGGAGAAGAAGTATTAATAAAGAAGTTGTATAGTTATTCTTGAGAAATGAAAAGAAATTGGAGTACAACCTTTAATTTTTTTGAAAATATTTCTTTATATTTGAAATAACGTGTATACTATTGAACCACAAATTTATGATGGGTAGTAATTTTATATATTTATTTATGGTAAGTAGAGTGTTTTTTTTTATGAACTGTCAGTGAATAAAATTTCCATCAATAGAAATATTCATTATTTAATTCATTATAAATGGAATCTGAATTCATTTAAATTAATTATGGTTCAATTGTGAATAAATTAGACTTGATATAACTCTTGTCTTAATAAGTTCCTAAATTTTCATTAATAGATTTTGCCTTCTACAATAAATTGTGACATAAGTTGTCGCATTGAACGGTATAACCATTCTTATTATTTCTTGGTTACTATTTCAGACATGGCTGAACAGGAACAAACGTGAATCAGTCCAAGTGGGAGTTTAGGATGTTGAGAAAAGGAACAAAGAGCACATCATTGAAAGACATATTTTTGAGGTCGTGAGATCATATGAAATGACGTCTTAAGAGCGACACAAAATCTGTTAAGCAATGATAGGGTTGTACGAAGGGAAAGAGAGAAGAAACTAAAAAGAGTTCAAGTTTTTTAAGATGTCTCCTAGTATTACAGTTGCTAATTTTATTCATTTGTTTGAATTAAAACTTGTAGAACTAGAAAACTATGTAGAAATCTCGAATTGAGAAGCTTTAACTATTTGACCAAATTCTCTCTGTGATCCTTGCGGCGAGAGATTAATTAAAGTTTATCACGAGATTTGGCCTAGCGAGCCTTTTTGGGTGTATATTAGTCGTTTTGAATATCTGTGGGATGATTTTCATCTTTAAGTTGACTTGTAACTTGAAGTTCTTTATTAAATTTATATTCTAAATATATTAAGTTGTTTCTCCCCTTTTATATGAATTTTATTCATTTATTTAAGTTTACAAAAACTTTATTGAAAGGTATAATTCTAATACACATTAAGAAATTAATTTTTAATTTTAGTTAAATGTTTAGTTTGTAGATGATGATCAGATTCTTAAGTGTCCTTTCGATTTTACACTAAACATGAAACCTTTATGTGAACTGCTTTGCTTGAATGTGTAATTTGCATGTATAATTGATAAAATACTTGTGTGATTGTCTCTTAATAACAGACATGCCATCAAAAAGCATAATTGGCGACTTGAACAAAGGAGAAAAACTAAATGGTGACAACTATGACATTTGGGGTCATAAAATATGGTATGTACTGGAAGAGCAAAATGCTCTTGAAGGTATTAACCATGTCTTATTTTTACTAGAAGAGGGTAACACTGCACAACACAAAAGATACCTTAAAGCTTTTAAGGCTTAGAAAAAGATAGATTCCATTACATGTGGAATCATTGTAAGTTCTATGGTTGATGATCCCATTCATGAGTGCAAGGAATTTTCTACTGCTCATGCCATCTGGGCACACTTGCAAGGAACATATTGTAACGACCTAAAAATTTGATGAAATATGTAAAATTTGTGATTTTATGTGATTTGAATGTTTTATCCCTTCTCGTAGTTACATTATGGTATTTTTGAGGTATGGGGGTAATTGATATGATTTTCGATGTATTTTGGTACCATTTATGCGATATTGTGGTTCCGTGAGATGGATGACTGAACGAATTATGCCAACAGCTCCAAAATATCAATTTTAGGCTAGATATACCTTTGGTTTGGATCCTGATGCACCCGAGCTTATTTTGACCCGTTGGTCGAAAAGTTAGGAAAATGGGAAATATGTGTGTGAGATTCATATTTGGTCGAAACGACCTCGGATGGAAAATATAATTTTGCCAATGCGTTTGGAACGTCGATTTTAGGGTGATAACATGTTTGGTTGGATTTTATGGCTTTTATATCTCATTTCAACCCTCGGTTTGAAAAATTATGATTTTGGGTTTCGGGGGTCAACTCTATAAAAATAATTTTTTTTTAAAAGTTTGATATCACCATTGAGTCTGGAGCATCGAATTTAGTGTGGTTTCATAGATCACTTGCGTATATCGAAATTCGAACGAATCTCGGGCACCCGTCAAAGTCCGGGTTGGACTTAAAAAAAATATGGTTTTTTTTAAAAAGCTGGTGCAGTGTATAAAAATAACTTCCCCCCCCCCCCCACCCCATTTTTGCCCATTTTTCCCATTCTTTTACCTTACCTCTTAAGAGTTAAACCCTAAAATAGTGTGAGAGCTTTAAAGTGAAGCTTGTGGGAGCTTGGGAAGCTAGCTTAACATCTATTTCTTGATTTTATTATGGATTTAAGGTGAGATTTCATTCCTTTCTACTCTAATTCCTTGATTAATTTCTCAAAACCCCAAAAATTTTAGGGCTTGATTTTAAACACCAATTTCCCTCCTTTTCACTTGAATAATATTTTAATCTTATAATTAATAGTTTTCCATCAATTTAACCTTCAAAAAAACTTCGATTCTTGATTTTAACGCACATTTCAAAGATTTTACCCGATGAAGCTTAAAAATGAGTTTTCTTCGATTTGAGCCTCATTTTTTACTCGATTTGACTTGAGTTGTCAGCTGTAGATTTCTAAAAATATGAAAATATGTTTTTATAATAAAGTTTTAATTTTGCCATTCTTTTTCGAAATCCATTTTCGGGGGTCCGTTTTGATCCCGAACTAAAATTAGGTAATATGAGTATCATTGACTTTGTTTTGATGCGCAGATTTTATATTTCTCAATTTTAGTTGATTTTAGGATCATTCTTGGGAAGTAAGATCGTGGGTTTGAAGTGTAGCAGACCAATTTCGGTATTCGAGGTAGGTTGTCGCTTAACTTTTCAGAATGAGTTGGGTAGTTAATTTGTATACCAAAATGCATATTAAGGGTGTGAACTAATCATGAAAAATGGATATCTATATGTTGTACCCGTGTGGGGACCTATATGTGCTGTAATTGTTGAATTTAGGATATTACATGATATGTGTGACCATGTGGGGTCTTATGTGATGTTGATAGCCTGAAATATATGTGAATAATCATATTGTGGTATATTGAGTGTATTGTGATATATTTATACTTTTTGGGTATATGAATCATATGGAAATAATGAGTGGATGTTGGCTCACCTGGTTGTAAAAATGTAGCATTGTGGTTGATTGCGGAAATACATCATGTGGATTGGTTGTGAAAATACTCATTGTTATTGGTTATGAACATTGCATCATCACCCTCATGTCATCACACATATTATTTCACTTGTTTGTTGTATTACTTTATATATACTTGTTGTCACGTATGTGTACTTGATTTGTGTCTTATGTTATATATGTGCACTGGAAATATTTGAAATACTTAAAATATTTGAAATACTAGATATTGGTATCGAATATTGGATCTTAAACCTTTTTCAAAGGATTATGCCAGAGAAGAGTCACAGATATTGGTGGTATATGGGTTGACGAACCCCCATAGGTCCTGCGTCGAGAAGGCTTTCCTCCATAGGTGTATACAGGGTGGTGTATGGGTTAATGAACCCTCCATGGGTCCTGCATCGGGAAGGCTTGCCTCAGTAGTAGCAACATCATCATTATCTAATACATTGCACTTGCTTTATCGTGTTGATGTTGTGATTGAATTTCCTTATTGACTTGTTATATGTCTACTTGCTCTATATCTTGTTATTTATACTTGACCATCTTGTATATATATATTTTTCGCTGTTTGTACTTGCATGTGATATAATGTATACTTGTTTTCTATGCTGCGTTGTTATTTTTGTGATATATTAGAACTATTAGTGCAAGCAGTGAGGGCTGCCATTGTGGGATATTTTCTGATTGTAGGTGACATTCCCTTAGTGTATATTTTATGTACTTTATTTTCTACTTTGCTCGATCGACCTATGATACCTACTGAGTATAAGTGGATCATACTCAGTCCTACTATATCTTTCTGGTGCAGATTCAGGCTCGGGTGCTTCCCACGTTGCTTGACTCAGCCAATTGATGGAGCTTTCAAGGTGGTTGATGATTTTCAGGCATTCGAATGGCTTCTGCTACCTTTATTTATAGACTATGTCTTTACTTTCATTTTAGAGACAGAGTTTCTCTTATATTTGGACATCTTATGTATTTTCTTGGATTTGAGATGTATTTAGATACATTCTTATACTGTTACACCTGGTTTTGGGAGTTATGGCTGTATTTAGGGGTTTACATAGGTTGGGTTTTTTTTGTTTTTTTATTAAAAAAAAATAAACCCATCATGTTGGTTTATTAAAACTATACACCAAATCAAACCAACATAAAATTGGTCTTTTTTATTTAGGTTTTAGTCAATTCTTTCGATTTTTTTAGTTTTTTTTTTAATTTTTATTGGGTTTTTTTTATAATCTTTAATTTTTACAATTATATTGTGATTGAAGACTAGATCAAATATATTTTGAAGACTAGATCAAATATGTTTTCACTCATGTGCTAATGAAAAATCACAATTATGAAAAAATGAGGAGCAAAAAACTCTCTTGAAACTAAAAAGTAAGATGAAGAGTGAAAAGTTAGGTTTTAAGTTTATATTGGGCTTTGGATCATTTAATTAGCAATCAATGGACAAATATTATAGCTTAAAGGCCAAAATCTGAATATATATCTACATCTACTTTCAAAATGTTAAAAATTACTAAAACTAGTTGAAAAAGTATTTAAAAAGTAGATTATAATTAATATTTTATGTATAAAAATTTAAAATTATATATATATATGTGTGTGTGTGTGTGTATATATGTGTGTGTATATATATATTATGTCAGTTTGATTCGGGTTCGATTTGACTTTTTTCTGGTTAACACCAAACCAAGAATGAACGATTTTTTTCTAACGCCAAACCACCCAAATCAAATCATATGTCAATTTTTTTCTCGGTTTGATTTGGTTCATCGGTTCAGTTTGACTTGACGGTTTGATCTGTACACCCTTAGCTATATTATTATGTTTCTTTCCGCATTTAATATACTTATATGGTTCGACTTCATTCTAGAAGCCTTACCTTGGGGTTATTATTGTCTTTTCCTCTTTGTGTATTAGTTTAGGTGATAGACTTACTTGTCAAGGTTCATCGCGATAAGTGCCATCATGACTCTTTGAATTTTGGATCCTAACAAATTGGTATTAGAGCAGCTAGATTTCATAGGTCTCAATAGTGTAAGAACAAGATATCTAATATAGTCTCGTGGATTAGTACATAGACATCTGTATCTATCTTTGAGAGGCTATAGGATGTCTTTTGGAAAAATTTTCTTATTTTATTCCTTATCATGCATAGTTCTTTCATACTCTGCGTTCTAAGTTATGTTTCCCTCTTTCTGCGCAAATGGTATCGACTAGGTCCAGTGTGATCAGAGGTGTGGAGCCTTCACCCAGAGAGTGAGTCTCGATTCATGGACGAACTCAAGGGAATGGACGAGCTCATGGATCAGCCCCGTCTAGAAGGAGTGCGAGGGGACTCTCCCTTGAGACTTGTGTTGAGCAGGTTATAGGTGTGAGTTCTACTCTAGTTCCTCAAAGTTCTACCTCATCCTTGGAGGGATTGCTGATTCATCTGTTGAACTTCTTGGAGGGTGCCCCTTTTGAGTTCGTTTGGTATTTCCTCAACTCCGAGCATGGTACCTCCATCTATGCCAGAGTTTGGTTTTGGTGTTCCTCCAGCTGCACCTCCTTCAGTTTTGGGTACTCATCAGATTTCAAGTACTATTCCTCTATTAGTGCCGACATCGGAGTATGGTGCTTCAAAATCAAGATTGCAACCCTCATTTATGTTATCTCTTCAGGTGGGGTCTCAACCAATTGGACTTATTTTGCCTTCTGCTTGTTGTGTCGTGGAAGCACGATACTTTCGATGCTTAAAACCAAGAATTTATGCGTGTACTTAGTTTGTTTTAGGAGATATAATGCACTTTTGTGTTTGTTGTAGGCAAAATAGGTCTACAAGAGTGTTGGACTGAATTTGTAATAAAAAGACCTGAAAAAGAGCAAGACTGGTCAAGGTACGAGTCACCTCATGAGTCGTCAACATACTATACGACTCGCAGGTAGGGGTGTTCATGGGTAGGTTTGGATCGGTTATTGGTCAAAATCATAACCAAACCAACTTAGTTGGTTTTTAAATTTCTAAAACCTAACCAAACCAACACAAACAATAACTATCGATTTGGTTCTTGTCGATTTAGTTCGGTTCGGTTTGGTTTTTCGGTTTACAACTTTAGTTAATGATATAAGTTAAATTTTTTCTTAAAAAAATCCAATCCAACATATGAGATGTCAACTGAGTGTTATTCCTCAACCTTGAAACTAAGATATCAATTTAGTGTTATACTTAGGCAAAGCCATGAACAACACCATATGAACACTTCTACAAAAGTATTTGGAAACTACATATAAGAAAATGATATGATAAACCCCCCAAAAGGTAAACTCATAATTTTTTTGCTCATAGGGACCAAAAAGAAAGTTCAAAACTAGTGATTATTTGTAGTCTAATAAAACTCACCCATAAAATCCCGTAGACAACAAGATAATTTTCACAATTAGTATCATTTGCCATTCAAAGAGCGAAAATCATATAGAATCTCATAACGTACCATCAACTAGATGGAGACATATGACTAAAAGTGCTATGACTAAAGTTAAATTCATGATTAAAATTTAAAATATAAAAATATTTATATTTTATTTATGAATAATATATAAATAATTTATACATGCATGTGTGTGTATACATATATATATAATTGTTATCGGTTCGATTTGGTTATTTTGTCGGTTATTTTAGAGTAAAACCAAAACCAAACCATATAAATATCAGTTTTAAAAATTTCAAACCTAACCAAATGTTGGTTTTTTAATCGGTTTGGTTTGGTTCGCGGTTCGGTTTGGTTTTTAACCAAACCATGAACACCCCTACTCGCAGCTGACTCGTAAGCACAACAGAACCTAAAGGCAAATTAAGAATCTAAGTATGGAAAAGATACGACTCAAGCATCCAAGTCTTAAGTAAGGGTACGGATCGTATGAAGAAGTTGTAAGCATAACAAAGTATAAAGCTACCATCAAAAGTTAAAGTCTCAAAAGTATACAAGTTGGAAGTCCAAGTACAACTCGTACAGGGAAACCGTGCACAGACTGATATTCAAAGCTTGGGAAGACAGAAGTCCCAGGTGAATACGAGTAAAAAACACGAGTCGTATTGTCAAGATACGACTCGTAAGCTTAAGTTATATGAAGAACAAAAAGTTGAAACCTTGGAAATCAAACTCTAGAATGGATACGAGAAGGCATGGTATGACTCGTATAATACCGGTATGAATTGAAGACCGAGTTGTATCTAGTGCCGACATTACTTTACCTTTCTCATTTTTATTAGGATCTCTATGTTATTTTGAGATACTATAAATACCCTAGGGTTTAGCTTTTATTAGGTTACACATTCTTGTAATAGTTTACATACTTTTACAATTATTCTTGAGATTTTGGGTTTTTATTCAATTCAAGACTTAAGAGTTTAATCATCTTATTCTTGTGCAATCAATTACATGTCTTCTTCATTGATAATCATGGATTCTTGCATGAACATGGGCGGCTAATCTCCTTGACTAGGGTTTTGGAAACCTTGGTAGATTAAATGTGTAGTGGAAGTGTGATATTAATCTATTCTAAGGTTTATGCATTTATCTTAATCTTCTTCTCAATAATTAATCTCTAAGCTGTTGTAGAAGTTTGAGATAGCCTATATTTGCATTCATCCTTACAAGGGAGTTAGTGATTGGAAAAAGAAGATTAAGATAGTGATTTGAGATTAACCTCTATTTTATAGTCACCGCCATCTTATCTAATCACTTGATCTTACAAGGTGATACTGAACTGAGGTCATAGGAAGGAGCAACAAGACGACGCCCTGAGACTGAACCAATAAAGGGTGAGATTTCTCTTCACATTCACAAGACGACTGATAATACATATCTTGTAGACTTTACACATATAACAATATAATAGGTGGGTTGAACACGAGAAATTTATAGAGTTAAAAAGCCAGGGGAAACACAAGCCTAGTCTTCATTTTCTATTGTTTACAACTCAAAAGCACTCAAGTTTTGGTTACTACTTGCGGTTGATAAAAATCCCCCCAATTTACTTTCTTCTGCTGCTCGTGGATTACATCAAGTCAATCAACTGTTCAGCATCTTCCCTATGGGTTCGACCCCAACCTTGTTGGGTTAGTATAATTGCAATCGACCGCAGTGTACTTCTATTGGAGTTAGTTTTGGGCAACATCAAATTTTGGTGTTGTTGCCAGAGAAGACGGTTTGCATAGTTAATTGAATTGGCAAAGTTTATGGGTTTTATTTTCTATTTTTGATTTGGCATACATCAGTGTATGTCAAACACGAGGAGAAGAGGCAATACCTTACTCCTATTTGATTCAGAGCCTGAAAGAATTCTTCAAACACCACGAAGAATGGCGGAACAAGTTCATGATGGTGTTCCTGCTAGGGGTCAAGATCCTACACCTGTTGATCCAAATACGGCAATCTCATTTAAATCACTTGATCTGCAAAATATCGTAGATATATAAACAAACAACTTTTAGAATGAGAGAGATGAGAAGTTAAATAGGCTCAGAGAGCTCAAAATAGACAACTTGTCAGGGCGAGACAAGCAGGTGATAGAGTTTAGAGAGCCAGAGTTCCAGTGATCCCTATATATCAGCCTCTACAACTATATGGGGAAGACGAAGAGGATATGTGATATGTTGAACCGGTTGATACAGGAGAAAATATTCTTCCACCGCTACCCCCTAATGTGAAGTTTGACATTACTAGTGCTATGATCTAAATGTTGAACTTAAAGTGTGTGTTTTCAGGGGAAGAAACTAATGATGTGAATCTATATCTTGCTAACTTTACTGGGATCTGCACATCTTATACCATTCCGGGGGTAGACCAAAAAGCTTTGATGTTGAGTTTGTTCCCATTTTCGCTTACCGGAGAAGCATCACTATGGTTGGGGGGACTTCCGAGAGGTTCAATCACTTCTTGGCATGAGTTGCAAAAATAGTTTCTTAGCAGGTTTTTCCCTTCTGTAAGGTTGCTACAGTTGAAAGATGAAATTTATAATTTCAGACAGTTACCTGTAGAATCCTTGTATGAGGTGTTGTTTAAATTCAAGAAGAAGCTGAGCTTGTTACCCAATCACCAAATCAGAGGGTAAAATCTACTAGAAATCTTCTACAGATCACTAAATGTCAGTTCGAGAGCAATGGTAGATACTATTTTAGGAGGTGCATTTATGAGAATTCGGTGAGATTATGCACAAGAGATACTAGATGATATTTCAGTGACCAATAGAGGATGGTATACTAGAGGTGCAGATCATGGTGTAGGTGTATATGCTATTGGAGCAGCTGGTAATTATAGCATGAATAATGACTTGGTCGCACAAGAGGTTTCTCAACTTCAGACAAATAGTTGGCTTCTTACTAAGCAATTTGTATCAATGGGTGCTGAGAAAGTAAATGCAGTGGGGACTCAAGCATTTACTTTAAAACTTTTGAGATTGAATCTGAAGAGGAAGCAAAGTATCTTAATTGTAGATTGGTGAATTTCTGAGCCCAAGGAAAAAGGAATCAAGGTTGGAAATATTATAATAATAGATACGGAGATAAAAGTAGAGAGAGATAGTTATTAGCACCGGAAAGATAACTAGAAGGAGAAGAGTGATAAGTATGGTCCATATGGAGGTCGTGACTCAGAATACATAATAGAGTCACTTTTGTAAAAGTTAGTAAAAGGACAAGAAAGTCAAGAAAGCTGTCTTAAGGATATTAAGGAAGATCTGTCAGGGCTAAATCAGAAAGTTGAATCACATGCCACAACAATCAAACAGTTGGAATAACAATTTGGTTAGATGTCAGCCATAGTGAATCAAGGCATTCGGGCACTCTCCCTAGTAATACAGTTTAAAATATGAAAAATGATGCTTATTTCCATGCCATTACCACTCGGAGTGATAAAACCACCATAGACCCACCTGTTCCTACTGTAGATGAGCACAAAATTGATGATGACTCTGTTGATGTAGAGAGTAGTATAAAAGAGGACAAAGCAAAAGACAAAGTTGAGAAGCCTACACTAAAACCTATTTTGAGAACCCCTCCTCCCTTTCCTTAAAGGCTGAAAAAACAAAAAGAGGGTAAGTATCAAAATTTTTTATCTATGTTAAAGGAGTTGTCAGTCAACATACCACTTATAGAGGCATTAGAGCATATGCCAGAATATAGAAAATTCATGAAAGATTTAATCACCAAGAAAAAACCAGTGAGTTATGAGCCAATCAATAATTCATTATTGTAGTGTTGTAGTTACTAGATCATTGGTAGAGAAGAAAGAGGATCCTGGCACTTTCACCTTTCCTTGCACCATTGGATCTTTCAACTTCAGTAAAGCATTATGTGATTTGGGCGCTAGCATCAACCTCATGCCTTTTGTAGTATTCAAATAGTTGGGGTTGGGAACTCTAAAAACAACTAACATAAGACTAGTAATGATGGATAGGACAGTGAAGAAGCCAGTTGGTATTCTATATGACTTACTGGTGAAGGTGTCTTCTTTTATTTTTCCTGCTAATTTTGTGATCTTGGAATGCGATGGACTTTTAAGTCCTAATTAATTCTGGAAGACCATTCTTGGCTACAGGTAGGACGTTGATTGGTTTGGAGAAAGGACATCTAATGCTGAGACTCAATGACAAATAGGTGACATTCAAAATATGAAAACCTATGAAACAACTGATGAGTTGAGAGTGATATTGGTGTTTAATGTGTATAATGATGACACAAATTTACTCCATGATATTGATGCAATTACTCTTTGGAATAATGATTCTGATATTGTTGTTCCTATTTAAGATAGGTTAGGTGTTGGAGCTCTTGCAGCCGTGATCATAAACATTGATAGTAATGGCATTGAGGAGTATGCAGAGATGGCATGTGCACTTCATGGGAGTGGTTCTTATAATTATGCACCAAAAAATCTAGATTTAGATTTGAAGAATAGAACTACTCTACCTGCTCGCCCATCCATTGAGGAGCCACCTGTCTTAAAGTTGAAGGCCCTCCCTTCTCATTTATGATATGCATTTTTAGGGGCTAATAATACCTTGCCTATCATAATTGCATCTAATTTAATATAGTTAGAAGTAGAAGAATTATTATCAGTATTACAGAGATTCAACAGGGCCATAGATTGGTCTATTGCAGATATTGTAGGTATTTTGGCTGGGTTGTGTACTCATAAAATTCCACCTGAGCTGAATTTTATTCCAAGTATAGAGCATTAGCACCGATTAAATCCTTCTATGTAGGAGGTGGTGAATAAAGAGATAATTATGTGGTTGGATGCTGGTGTAGTGTTTCCTATTGCTGTTAGTAAGTGGGTCAGTTCAGTATAGTGTGTGTCAAATAAAGGCTATATTACTGTTGTGCCTGATGAGAATAATGATCTACTGCCAATGGACTACAGAAAATTGAATGCATAAACTAAAAATAACCATTTTCCCATGCCCTTCATGGACCAAATGTTAGACAGGTTAGAGGGCAGAGGGTGGTACTGTTTTCTTGATGGGTATTCAAGTTATAACCAAATTACTATTGCCCCTAAAGATCAAGAAAAGACCACCTTCACATGTCCTTGTGGTACCTTTGTATTTAGATAAATAGCATTCGGATTATGTAATGCTCCAACCATATTTCGTAGATGTATGATGTCAATTTTATCTAACATGGTAGAAGACACCATCAAAGTATTTATGGATGATTTTTTAGTCATTGGTGATTCTTTTAATGACTACTTAGTTCACTTGGCGAATACAATTAAAAAGTGTGAAGAATGTAACTTGGTGCTTAATTGGGAAAAGTGCCATTTTATGGTCAAAGAAGGTATTATGCATGGGCATAAAATTTCAAAAGGGGTATTGAGGTAGACATAGCTAAGATTGAAGTGATTGAGAAATTACCTCCACTAATTTCTATGAAGGGTGTTCATATCTTTTTGGGACATGCCAGATTTTATAGGCATTTAATCAAGAATTTCTCCAAGATAGCCAACCCTCTTTCTAGGATTCTTGAGAAAGAGGTGAAATTTGAGTTTACGAAAGTATGCTTGAAGGCTTTTGAATGTCTAAAAGAGAATTTAGTAATTGCTCCTATTATTGTATCTCCTGATTGGTCCTTACCCTTTGAGATCACGTGTGATGCGAGTGGTTTGGCCTTAGGGGTCATCCCATCTACTATGATGCTAGTAAGTCACTAAATCTTGCTGAAAAGAACTATACCATGATGGAGCAAGAGTTATTGGCAGTGGTTTTTGCCTTTGAGAAATTTAGGTCTTATTTGATGTGGACAAAGGTCTACACGTATAAAATTCAACTTGAGGAAGATTTTATTCCAACCATAAAGCATCAGCGCCTTCTTAACCCACCAATGCAAGAGGTGGTTAAGAAGGAAATTATTAAGTGTTTGGATGTAGGAGTGGTTTACCCCATTTCTGATAGCAAGTGGGTGAGCCCAGTTCAATGCATGCCCAAAAAAGGGGGCATGACGGTGGTTGCTAATGAAAGGAATAAGTTGATTCCACTCAGTCCTGTAACTGGGTGGAGAGTTTGCATGGACTACCACAAGATAAATTCTTAGACTCTGAAAGACCACTTCCCGATGCCCTTTATGGACCAAATACTTGATCGATTAGCTGGAAGGGAGTGGTATTGCTTCTTGGATGGTTATTCTGGATACAACCAAATCTGTATTGCTCCTGAAGATCAGGAGAAGACGACATTCATATGCCTATATGGCACCTTTGCATTTAAGAGGATGCCATTTGGGCTATGCAATGTGCCTGCCACTTTTCAACGGTGTATGATGTCTATATTTTCAGACATGCTGGAGGATACCATAGAGGTATTCATGGATGATTTCTCTGTAGTGGGTGATTCATCTGAGATGTGTTTGGAAAATTTGAATCTAGCCTTGCAGAGTTGTGTTGAATTTAATTTGGTGCTTAACTGGGAAAAATACCATTTCATGGTAAAGGAGGGCATCATTCTCAGCCACAAAATTTCTGAAAAAGGGATAGAAGTTGATCGAGCAAAAGTGAAAGTTATTGAGAAACTACCACCTCCCATTATAGTGAAGGGAGTGCTTAGTTTTCTTGGACATGCTAGCTTTTATCAGAGATTTATAAAAGACTTCTCAAAGGTTACAAATCCACTATGTAAACTTTTGGAGAAAGAAGTAAAGTTTTCCTTCGATGATAAGTGCTTGAAGGCATTTGAATGCCTTAAAAAGAAGCTGGTTGAGGCCCCTATTATTGTTGCTTCTGACTGGTCAAAACCATTTGAGATCATGTGTGATGCCAGTGGTATTTCCCTTGGTGTTTTATTGGGACAAAAGAGGGACAAACTGTTTCATCAGATATATTACGCCAGCAAAGCACTGAATGGAGCACAAAATAATTACACCGTCACTGAACAGGAACTTCTAGCCATAGTGTATGCTTTTGAGAAGTTCATAGCTTATCTGCTTGGGACCAAAGTGGTGGTACACACCGACCATTCTGCCTTGAAGTATCTGATGGCTAAGAAGGATGCAAAACCAAGGTTGATTAGATGGGTATTGTTGCTGCAAGAATTTGACTTTAAGGTCAAAGATAGGAAAGGTTATGAAAACCAGGTTGCAGATCATCTGTCTAGAATGGAAGGTGAATAGGAAATTAGTAATAAAACGAAGATAAATGATGCATTCCCTGATGAGAAGATCCTGGCTACCGCTGTGGAAAAATTGCCTTGCTATGCGGATTATGCAAATTATGTTGAGAGTAAGGTCATCCCAGAAAACCTTTCTGTCCATCAAATGAAGAAATTCTTGCTTGATGTGACTCATTACTTCTGGGATGAATCGTATCTTTTTCAGTGATGTGCGGATAATATTATAAGGAGATGCATACCGGAAGTGGATGTACTGTGCATATTGGAAGCATGTCATGCTTCCCTAGTTGGGGGTCACCATGCAAGCGACCGGACGACTAGGAAGGTGTTGAAAAGAGGCTACTACTGGCCAACATTGTTCAAGGATGCCCACAAGTTTGTGCTAAAATGTGAACAATGTCAGAGGCAAGGATCAATCTCCAAAAGACACGAGATGCCCTTGACTAAGATGCTTGAAGTGGAATTGTTTGATGTCTAGGGCATTAATTTTATGGGTCCTTTTGTAAGCTCGTACAGGATGAAGTATATTTTAGTTTTTGTTGACTATGTCTCTAAGTGGGTCAAAGCTGTAGCATTGCTTGATAATAAAGGGAAGAGGGTTGTTTCTTTTCTCAAGAAGAACATCTTCTCTCGCTTTGGAGTACCACATACTATTATAAGCGATGGAGGATCTCATTTTTATAACAAACTATTTCGAGCAGCTTTAGCAAAATATGGGGTAAAGCAGCACCGAGTGGCTACTCCATACCACCCACAAACCAGTGGGCAAGTGGAGGTGTTAAATCGAGAGATTAAAGCCATCCTAGCCAAAATGGTAAACGCTAGCCAGAAAGAATGGTCTCGAAAGCTCGATGATACCCTATGGGCATATCGGACTATATTCAAGACACCTATTGGTATGTCACCATTTCAGCTTGTCTATGGAAAAGTTTTCCACCTACCAATAGAGCTGGAGCACAAAGCCTTATGAGCACTCAAAAGGCTGAATTTGAATTGGAAGGAGGCAGCAGAGCTAAGACTGGGGCAACTAAATGAGATGGATGAATTCCATCTTAGGGAATATGAACGATAAGATCTGTATAAAGAAAAAATGAAAAAAATACCATGATTGGAGGATAAAGAAACGAGACTTCCAAAAGGGTGACATGGTGCTTCTGTTCAATTCTAGACTCAAATTGTTCCCAGGTAAGCTAAAATCTAAATGGTCAGGCCCTTTTAAAGTTAGCCAAGTCTACTCATCTAGAGTAGTGGAACTTGAAAATAATGATGGCAGCACCTTCAAGGTAAATGGGTAACGTGTCAAGCTTTACATTGGTCCAAAAGAATTACTGAAAAGTATTACCATTATCTGTCTTGATGAAGTTTGAAGTAATTGAGATACCTAAGTCATGCCGCGATGTTAAATCAGGCGCTGCATGGGAGAAAATCCATGAACCCCGGGATTGATCCATTCCAGGTATACTCTAACCCTTAGTTTAACTTTATTTTCAATTTTAAGTTGAGGGTGTAAGGTAGGATTTTGTTGTAATAATTTTTGGTAGATAATTAGGAGTAATACAGGCACTTGAGGCAGTTAGCCTGTTTTGTGAATTTTGAGCACCTCTCCATTGATTTGAGTTTAACTATGTGAATTGCATTCATCTGTGACTGCGGTGCATCTTTTTGTGGCATTAGTCTGGGACTTGATGATTTTTCTAAACAAATTGCATGAATCGAATAAGTAGTGATATGCGATGTACTTGTGTGCCATGTGTGTTTGAGGTTTTACTCAGATCCTGCTGTGTGCTGAATCTAGAACTTTCCCTGTTAGTCATTCCTATATTGTAGGATAGGGGTTAGAAAAGGATCATTGGACATTTTTTTATTATAACCCACTTTCAGCCTAAATGACCTTTCCAATGTGAATAATATCCTTTGATCCCTGATTTAAGCCTATATGACTGTTTCTTTCTGTGAAACCTCTCACTTTGCCGTTTACCTCATAATGAACCTATTTTGGCCCTGGTCCTCTTTGGACACTGTGCACGTTGACTTAGGCAAATGGCCTAAGTTGAGAGTGGCTATCATAGGAGTGCGTGATGCAAAATAAGCATGAAGAGAGGTAGAATAAGAGAAAAGAATAAAAAGTTTGGTGTGGTGAAAAAGGAATAAGAAAAGAGAAAGTTGTGTTAAAGATAATAAAAAGATAATATGGTGATTGAAAAGACCGCATCCATCTTGAGCATGTGTGATCAATAAAAGAAGAGGAAGAAAGGAAGGTTGAGAAGTGAAACCTTAAGAGTTTAGTGTAGTGTCAAGGAGGCATGGTCACTCTAAAATATCCATGAATATCATACCATCCCCTAGCCTCCATTACAAGCCTAAGAAAAGCCCTAAAGTGATCCTAACTGATCTACTTAAAGATTTGGGTATTGACTATATGGGCATGCCTATGGCATTTGACATGTAGTGTTTGGAATTTTATTTTGAGAGTGAGACGTGATTATCCCTATGTTTATGTATGTGAATTCTGATATGAGTGAAAAAGGGATTTCTTTGTGGTGAAGGAACATTGGGTATGTTGCGAAGTCACTGACTTGTTCAGATATTGTGATCTTAATATGGCATGATTGTTATTGCTAAATTTTTGCCGTATCTTGATGCTTATGAGTTGCATAGTTGTTCTCCAAAACATCAACAATGAGTTTTAAATTGACTGACCTTGGAGTTGGTGAAATTATTCTGAACTAATATGAGTAGTTAGTTGCTAGTTATACTTTGTATTCTCTTAGTTATGTTTTGGTTGCTTGAGGACAAGCAATTGTTTTAAGTTGAGGGTGTTGATGTATGAGCATATGCTAACACATTTAAGGCTTTTAACTCTAAATAATTGCAAGGTCTTGAGCAACTTTAGTTATTTTTGATTATTTTATGTTTGATTTTGTAGTTTAAGATGATATGATAGAGAACCAATATGAAATGAAGCAGAGAAGTTGAAATTTGAAGAAATCTGAACACAAGTGTGGCTGACGACATTTGTGATAAGTCGTCAGCCCTGTGATAAGCTATCAGATTGGTCGTCATCAGTAGACAAAGAATTGGCCTAAAGTGGAAGTTGTGATGATATTTTGTGATAAACCGTCAAGGGTCTGATAAGTTATCAAGTTTGTCGTCAACTTTAAATAAGGAATGAGTTCCAGCTGGTAGAATTGACGACATTTTGTGATAGGCATTCATAATGGTGATAAGTCATCAGGAATGCCGTTAGACTTAGGCAGGACATGAGAATTGGAGTAAAAGTGTGATGATATTTCTGATAAGTCGTCACAGTCCTGATAAGCCATCAAAAGTTGCTGTCAACCTAAGACAGGACGAGTGCAGATTTGGAAAAGACCTAATGACATTCTTGATAAGTCGTCAGGATACTGATAAGGCATCACCAATAGTCGTCGTCTATTCGGAGAAAAAGTTGTAACCTTGATTTTGTTTCCTTATTTAGGGTAAACTATTTAAACCTTTGTTTTAGGGTTTTCTAGACATGAATTAATATTATTATTATCATTATTCCAGAAAAGGTCGACACCTTGATTTTGGGACAATATTTTTTGATATTTTCTCTCTTTACTTCTTGACTTGAACAACACAACTATTTTGGAGAGATTATTATCAGTATTGTGGGATTTTTCCTTTGTGATCTAATCTGCGATTCACTAGTTATTATTCATCTCTGTAAGTTTATCTTTCAAATCATGAATTCAATTATGTGTTTCGTTCGTTATATCATGAGTGGATAAACTTCATTAACCTGAGTTATGGGATCTAGGGTTAGGTCTTGATGAGGTGCTAAGTATGCAAGATTCAAAAGGTGGTAGGATTTCTTGATAATTCTAAAGTTTTAACTAATGTTTGTTGGTTGCAAACAGTAGACACACCTGCTTTGATTTGCTTGAGAAATAAATCAAATATAGTAGGAAGTGAATTATCAACAGGGACTCAAAAATACTTCGTTTAATAATCAGCGTTATAACAAGGTTGGTTAACCTGAGGTAAAATCTGGGCAGTAAATAGAAATTCCCTAAGTCCGAGAGGATTAGGGAATTAAATGCTTAAGTAGGTCGAGAGATATTTAAGCATGACATTATAAAGATAGCTTGTTATCCTACCCACCGTGAGAATCTTGAATCACTTTTAGCATCTGTCATGTACCGGAAGCCCTAGTGAACATAATTCTAGTTATGTCATAAACTTTTAATTTACAAACACCAAAAGTAAAGTGACACAACAACTTGTTAAACCTGAACCCCCTATTTCAGGAAACATTAAACTATCAGTGGATTAAATCGCAAACAACTTGAGTTCACACCATATTCCCTGTGGGATTCGACCCCAACCTAGTTGGGTTTTATATTGACAACGATCGCTTACATCCATTCAAGAGTGTAATTTGATGTTATCAGTTGTAAGCTGACCAATAAACAACTGTTCATGCACTGTGTAACATATGACTCGTTCATATGATTCGTACCCAGTCGATACGACTAGTATCTACACTCGTACCCTTACCTGAACATGCACACTGAACTTTAGTTTCAAATTTTTGTTTTCCTTTCTTTACTTCCTTACTAATGATAGTGTACTTCTAGGTACAATGCCTCATAAAAATGCATCTTCATCCAAATAAGCTAAAAAGGGAAATAAGTAGGCACTGGCTACTAGCTCAGAGTCTATCGGTTCAGAATTTGATGTGTCAACTGATAACAACAGTGAGCTCTATGAAGACTCAACAAAGGGAAAGGTCACCCCAAAAAGATAAAAAGTTGACAAAGAAAGGGGTAAAAAGGTTGTACCCCTAGAGAAAACATCTTTACGGGGCTCGAGGAGAAAGAATCCAACTGTCTCTCCTCCGCATACACCACCACCTTCTGATGCTAATGAGGATGCTCAATCAAGTTCAGAAGAATTTAATTTTGAGAATTTAAACAGTATAAAAGAGGTTGATACCACCCCGATTGACTGAAAAGATCCCTCACTTGGACTTACCACTGTCTCGATGCCTATCGTTGAATGATGGGGGTACCCCGATATATAAAAAACCTTTAACAGTAGGTTGAGAAGACTTTGGGGGTGGAAACTTTAGACGAGTGTTATATCTGGAGCGGAGGTTGATGACTACTGGGATGACAGAGTTACCCGAATTCGAGAAGCTCTTCAGACAGTATGGATTCGAATGGATGACGAGGGAACCTGGACAGTATAGTGAGGTGCTGGTATGAGAATTTTACGTGGCATACAAGGGTGAACTTCAAAGATAATATTCACAAGGTCAGTTGTGGAAAGTTGGTGAGCCGATTACTTTTCTTGTTATTCGGGGAGTAAGGGTAAATATTTCCCCACGTACGATTGGGAGATTTTTGTATGGACCAGAGTATCAGGCTCTGATCAACACTAGGGAAATAGAATACCAAATAGAAGAAATGAGAAAGATTACCAAGAAGACACTGGGGTCAGAGGACAAGATGGTTCTGTTTAGATGGATTGCGGAGCATATAGCTTTGAATGGCCAGAATGTAGTATGGATTGTAAGAGGCCCCGGGGTGGTCTCACATAAAATTAAGAAGAATAACCTAAACTTCAAGGTTAAAGCTTTATCGACATTGGAACGTTACCGGCTATGTCCAACTACTGGAGATAATATTCTGAGATTAATTCAGGCAGCTATGATAGCCGGCTTCATAGTTGGTTGTGAGTTTGATATTGTAGAGTTTTTACCTCGATAAATGAGAGATCATGCGGTTTGGGGCAAAAAATTATTTTTGGCCTACCCCTGCATGATCACACAAATCTATTTAGTTGAGGGAGTACAAGAACTCGCAGGGATTGACGAGATGTTGGAGGCCACTGACACTACTAACTTAGGCCTGATTCGAGATGCAGCCAACCCTTTAGCTCAGTAGGCAAGGCAGGCAGCTGATTTGATGGCAGACATATTTTGGCAGAGCATTCAGGATGAGACTGATGAGGCAGCTAAGATGGGTGAGTAAATGGAAACTATACAGATTGATACAATGGGTACTTCTAGTGCCCCTCCTTCGGTCAAGTTTGTGCCACCTAGGCCACGAGGTATGCTTTCTGGACTTTTTATGATTTCATATACGATGTGGATGGAGGTTATGAATAGTTTAGCTATACTGGAGGCAAATGTGGGTTACATGGCCATGGCTTGATATACAGTTCACGACCCAGGACTGATAGGTTCGGGGCAGGATAGATGTGTTTGAGTCGAGGATACCTCAACAGTTGAGTGGAGCGCAAACGCCTGATATTGCTGGGATAAAAGTTGAAGTTACAAAAATCAAAAGGATGGTGCATGATCTGTATGATAGACAGGTGATTTCGGAGCTCGTGATAGAGATAATGGTGCCCATTATCTATGTTCCTAATATTTGGGCCATTCCAAAGTCGAGAGCTAAGGAGAGTGGGACTCGATCTTAGGTCCCACATACTGATGATATTGAGCCGGTGCCTTGAGTGCCTAGATATGACCTTTCATCCTTACTTTAAATTTTATTAGCACCTGGACAGTGCCAGGATTTTCAGTTAGGGTGGGGATATATTGGATTCCGAAATACTAGGAGCAGCTGAAAAGTATATATAACTGAAAGTCTATTATGATTTGCAGGTTTTGGTGTTGACAGCTGAGATAGGGAGAGAATCTGCACCTATGGCAGAGGATTTTATTGATTTTTGATGAATTTTGAAATTTATTTGTAATAAATTGTGACTCATGATTTTGAAATTTTTTGATTCCAGAAGCATAAATTTGTGGATTTGAAATGGTTATTCCAAAAGCATTTATGTTTAATTGAATTGTGTTGAAAAAGTTGAGATCCCTCCTAAATTTTTGCATTTTATGACTGTGTGATATATGCGGATGTCTGAGACAGTTGGGAATCTAATGATGTCATTAGGATTATGGATACCCCAACCATCATTCACTGGACACCTCACAACTAGGGTCACTTGACCCGTACCCACACCATACTACTCGTATGATGAGTCGTTACTAGGACAGTGAGCCCAACGCTCAGGAAATTCCCAAAGGCCAAAATCCAGGTCATTTTATTTGGCCCATAACTACCTGTTCTAATCTAAACATTTGGGCTTTTGGCCCATAACCTATCCTAAACTATCTTTTTGGACCTTTAGGGTCCAAATTCTACTTCACTTGTATTAAATTATCACTTTGGCTTCAAGGCCAAAATGAATGAATAAGTAAAGAAATAAATAAATAAAACTAAAGCAATAATAAAAATTGAGACTTTTCAAGTCTCTTAGCGACTTCAGCAATGGGGGTTTCAACGCATTCGTCTTCCATCTTCTTGCACCCGTACGCTATATAACCGATTTTGAACTTACTCTTTAAAGGGATGGGCCTCATTGACCCATTACAAAATACAAGAAGGGAAGGAGTCTATTTGGACTCCAAAGCAATTTCATGCAATGAAGAAGATAAAAAAATTAATACTCTTCTAAATTAGTGATTAATATGATATAAGATTCATGATACTGTAAAAGATATTCAAGCATAAATGTAGAAAGAACAATGGTTTGCTAAATTTAAGAGACCATATAATCAAAGAAATTCAAATTAATAGAAAGGATAATATAACAAAAATAAAGAACAAATCTCATGATTTCGGGCAGACGAAGTTAAACAATTATATTATAAGGCTACAAAAAAAAAATTAGTAAAGTAAGGGCATTGACTTGACACCTTAAAAATTTAGCAAGGGAGAGGAGAGTTAACAATAAAAACACAAGAGAATCAAAGAATAAGTAAACTTGTGAGTCAATAAAATTCCATGTTATAAGAGTTACTATTGCATGTCTAATTTTAAACAACTACACTCTAAACTCCAAGAAAGAAGGATGATTGATTCTAAGATAAATTGAATTGTGCATCTTAAGCAAATTTTCTATTTAATCATAAGAAAATAAGGGAAATGAATAGAATAGAAGATATGGGAGCTTACATCCTTAGAAGAGTATTCATTTAATCCATCAAAAACACTATTCATACCAAAGCAAACATCATGTAATTTTAGCAAGAGAACATTTCCTTAGTCATAGAACCGTATATATAGAAAACTGTTTCACACTCCGGCCATCGAATACTTATTTAGACAATGATACCAACTAGAAATAAGGAGGGAAAGTTGTCTGATCTTGTGCATATTTATGGTTTAGGGTTTCACAAATATCTTCAGATCATCACATACAAAGGAAGAAAAAGGACGAGAATATACTTAAACAGTCGAATTCTCTTACGCAAACACTTTAAACATGGTAACAAATTCACCATATTCAAGATTATTTTACAACTAAATTGTAGGAATACACTACTGCCAAGGCTTGAAATTAAGGAAAGACCTAAGAAACACAATCAACAAGTAAACATTTGACAAACTCATCAAGAGGTTTCATGGACAAAATACCCATGGTGCAACTAGAACATTTCACTACTTTACCAAATAACAACCCAAAAAATTCTTTATGTTCAAATTAGACGTAATCAAAATAAGACTATAACTTCGTTCTGATAATCGAGAATGGAGAAAAAGGAACATGTATTTCAAACCATGCTTGATTGAAGCAACATCAACATCAAACATCAAAATAGATAAAACAAAACTTATGATAAAAATAAGATCATGGCATTTCGAAAACATACCTTCCAACTGTAATTACTAATAATATTAACTATGATAAGGACATCTCTAACATTAGGAAACATATTCTAATGGAGTAGTAACGTAGAAACTATGAGAAATTCGATAAACCAAAACAGACATCTTAGAAATCTGTTTATAATCACCGATTTAAGTAGAAAAGAAAGCAAGGAAAAACATGGATTTCATACTAATCAA
The DNA here is from genome assembly GCF_002878395.1 of Capsicum annuum. Classification (NCBI taxonomy): domain Eukaryota; kingdom Viridiplantae; phylum Streptophyta; class Magnoliopsida; order Solanales; family Solanaceae; genus Capsicum; species Capsicum annuum. The sequence continues at coordinate 169,978,588 of NC_061119.1, forward strand.
CACACTTAAACATGAATCAGTAGTAAAGGAAAGATCGTTACAAAAATCAAACCACGAACAACTACGACAAAACTATTACATATTTTTCACTGCACGTAGATCCTATGGCCTTTGAGGCCTTCTTCAACAAATAATTTCTATCATTTCTACAACTAATAACAACAAAATTATAAGGCTAAAACACTAACATATCAACAAGAAGAAAAAGAAAATATCAAAACTAAAAGGGACAAAGTATTATCTGTTTTAGAGAAGCAAAACGGGACTGAAGCCTTAGACGAAATCTCGACCACCATAAAAAATCTTCACTGAGACTCTGAGGACTTCGAATATCGACGACTTTTCATGAAAAATTTTTTTACTAGAAAATTAAATTTTTTTCTCAAAAGCTTTTCAACCTTCAAGACCTGGTTCCAATTTTGGCTCAAGAATGAGCTTATATAGAAGGGAATTTCAGGCTCAATATTAGATTCCACTGATGTGGGGCAAGAAATTTAAGGGGTATTTCAGGAAATTTTGAAAAGAGGATAAGGGGATGAATTGTCTTGTATAAATTTGTACTAATTTTGAATTTTAAATTGAACACCGAATAAGGTTGAGCTGTTGTTTTTGCGTTGGTTCGGATCAGCTTCACTGGTTGAAATCATTAGATTTAGAGATATTTTTTGTTGGTTTATGACTAGAATCGGGTCTGTTTGTTACGTTTTAATATCATTGATGGAGTTGTTTTGCTGTTTGTTGAGAGTTGTTATTGGATTTTGCTGTTGGTATTGGGTTATTACTATTTTTGTTGTTGCGTTGAAAGCTATTGTTGAACGTTGTTGTTGGTGATATTGTTGTTGTCGGATCAGTCAGGGGAAAATGAGAAAGAAGTTAGGCCGGCTGGGTGAAGTGGGTCGATGCCATTAGAATGGGCCAGCTGGGTGGCCAATTTATTGTTGGGCTGGTGTTGTGGCCCAATTTTGAAGTAGGGAGGGACTAATTTAGGTTATTTAAGAGATAGCCTAGAGGATTTGGATTTTTTGTCAGTTTTATTTATAATTAGTCCAAATTGATAAGTCCATTGACCAATTGTATAGCAATTGTGGCCAAATAGATTTCAATTATGGCCGGATCTCATAAATTGAATCAAAATTCGAAATAAATTAACGATCAATTTAATTTCAAGCTTCTTAATTTAATAAATCAAACAAATGTTTTTTCAAATAAATTATATTTAAATCAAGATTTTAATCATTTGAATTAATTTTCAAGACAAACTTTGATTAAAATATGATCTTTTCATAAAATAATTATTTAAGGAACAAGATTATATGATCTTGTATATACGAATACCAAATTACATAATCATTACTTATAATGACAAAATTACCTACATAAATACTTTGGAAAACTTTTATCCGGATAAAATAAATGTTGTAATTTTATTTAGAAATGAAGAAACTCAGAATTAAAATTAATCGTGGAGGGTAAAAATTAGGTGTCAGCAATTGCAACAATACGCAATCACCTGAACACTTGGTCAACTCAAGTTAATTACTTTAGGTAAACCACAATCATACTTTAAAACACCAAATCACAAGAAGATATGAACCATTGGTTTCATTAGTTATATCATTTCCTAAGACCAACCTATGGCTTAGTAAATCAAGCATTATCAAGTCATATTCATTAAACTAAAAGTATTCATTTTAGGAGTGTACATTCAATCAAAAGGAGTTCAAACTCTAATTCAACAATCATAAATTCATTCAGTTATACAATTCTCCTCATCTCTAACGAGACCCGAGATTCTGCTATTATCTAAGAACCCTTACTTTCAAGTCATTACTAGATTAAATAGTCACTCCATTAGCTAGTTTTTCAGAACTATTTTACGTACGATCTAGTTTTAGTCAAACATATTTATACCTTTTACTTTATGACCCTTGGCCTAAATTGACTTTAGGCTCTTATGTTATGTCATTGCCTCCTTATACCATAATCAATACTTAACACTAACCTTAAGCAAGATCATTCCATATTCTAAAGACACATAATGACAAGTTCACCCATTTATGGTAATTAGGCTAAATAACAAAATTATGGTCTCACACATTTCCTTATCATCTATATTCACATAATTCATATTACAATCTACCATGGAGTCATACAAACACAAAACACTCATCAAGGATTCATAGATTAACATAATAACACATAATTATATTCTTATTTTATTAAAATCGTATTTTATCCATTCAAACTCCATGCCCGAAGGACTAATATGATTTCTCCCATCAAATCTATAAAATTACTAACCATAATCTACTACTCATAAATCATAACCCACCAGGGCGCCAAGCTGTTGCAACAAGTAGCTATAACACGAATGATCCCCCTTCTTCATCATGTTTTCAAAGGTTAATTATCTAAAAAACAATAATTATAAGAGTAATTAATAAACTACTCTTCAAACATATAATTTGGAAATTCAAACCCACTAGTTCTACCTTATTTATGATCTATAAAGTTACTTAAGGGTCAATTAACCATCAAATAGTTCCTTCAAGCTCAATCCAACTCCCTTAATGGAGTTTTAGGCTAAAGGTTCCATCTTTATTTGAATTCAAAATCCTCAACTATCAACTTTTATATTCTTGAACCTTAATTTCATACTAGAAGGAGATGATTCACAAACTATAATCAATTTTTGGTGAAAATACATGTACCCATGAGTTTTTCCCACAATTTCATGAACCTAGGGTTTTAAACCACAAGAATTTCACCTTAAATTTCCCATTCTAAATATTCTAAAAGATGAATGGATTAAAAGTCATTAAAACGAGTAAATTCTTACCTCAATGAAGGATTTCCACCCAAACTAAGAGAAAATTGCCCCTTTGGGGGTTTAGGAATGAAAATTTGGAGTTAGGAGATGAAAACCATCAAACATAGGTTATAAAATATTGTTGTATCACTATAGCAATATGCCATCACTATTGTGGCCTGACCTACTACAACATCCTTAGCTTTTCAGCACAGACAGTCTTCAGTAAAATGGTCATAACTTTTTACTTAGAAAGCAGATTAACAAATGATTGGTTTTGTTGGAAAGAATACTCAGATATATTTAATTTGACAGGTATAAGGCCCCATAATTCCTTATATTATAGGAGAATGCTTGTTTGAAATTGAACCTAGTTTAAATTTAACCCGAAACTAAATCAGTAAGGGCACTTTCAACTTAACTTTGTTCTAGGTGTATTGTATAACCTTAGTATATATCAAATGCACTCCTATACTAATGAATTACTCCTAACACTTATTACAAATGAGAAACATATGCATTTATAATAGATATTTTTAGTAACAACGGAATTGGTCATTACACATGTGAATGACCATGTGAAGTGCACAAGGGCATCCTTGTAGCCCAAGAACACCCACCATTTGTATGTTTACGTGATGGCTAAGTTCATCATTCTAAATCTTGATACATAAGTTCCTATGCATTCTTTTCTATTTGATTTACTTGTTCCATTTTAGATCACAAATTCACTAAGAAAAAAACAAAAATAAAGACCTCCTAATTCTATTTATAGAAAAAAGTGTTATAAATAGACTTTCTGTTGTACACTGTTATATAGATATAAAACAAAAGAAAAAGGGATAAAAGAACTAGTTCTCCCTCTTTTTACTTGTTGCAATTGCTTTAACTGTATTTTATCTTACGCTGTAATTATTTAACAGCAAAGAGATTTTACGTGAAATGGAAATAAATAGAATAACCCCATTATATATTCAATGAAAAAGGGACAAATACTATCCCAAACTTTCAAAATAGTATGTATATACACTCAGTTATACTTTAGGGATGTATATACTCTTATCTTCATATTTTTGGGCCATATTCGAGTTAAACGGAGAGACACATGATATGATATACTCCCAAACTTTTAAAAATAGTATTTATATACCCTCAGTTATACTTTAGGAATATATAAACCCTAACCTACATACTTTTGGGCAATATATACCCTTAAGTCAAATGGAGAGACACATGACATGATTTGAAATATTAACCCAATTTTATTTTATTTTTTATCCAAAATTTAAAACCCCCCCAACTATTCATCACCCTACCCGCTTAAAACCCGTCCCTAATTAGAAAAATTATCCCTCCTCATGTAATGATATTTATCTCCTTTGCATGTGCCGGTGCCAGCAGTGGCAGTGGTATCAGCGATGATGCATAGTCACTCAACTGTTTTCTCTTCCCCATGATCTTTCCCTCTGTTCCATTTGATTATGACACCATAATAACGAACTTCAAAGCCCTGCTTGGAGAGCTTAGATTTACCATCATCAACTCTCCGATCACCACCAAGCTCATTAGTATCTACATAAATCCACTTTAGTCTTTATAACAGTAAGCTTTCTTCGGATATTGAATGCTTAAATTGAAAAATAAAAGATGTTTGTCGAGTCATCCTTTAATTTTGATGACGTAACAAATAAAATATATTTGTGAAAATATACGTGGAATAAGTGTAGAGCCTCATGTTCTATATGGTTCCTTATAATTGATAATTTCTGGTAATGGTAATTTATCTTTTGACTAATGAATTTAGGATTTGGGTATGCCATGTTAATTGGCTACACAATAATTTTGAAGAATTATAATTCCAATCAAACTAAAAATATTGAGTTAGTTTCCATTTTGAGTATTTGAGTTTGATGATTAACAAAGAAAATATTTTTTTCTTCAACATCTTCTTTTTGCTTGAATTAATTAAACATTAAGTGCTGAAATGAACTTCACATTCACTGTATTATCAATTAAAAATTTATAGTGAAGTTTGTACCGAAGAAAGCTTCGATCACGGCCAATTTTTCGGTGCCGAAAGTACCATAGTGTATGCTTCCAAGCACGACCCAACTTATGATAGTAATTTTGTGATTTAACAGAATTTTCAAGATTGGATTTACTTTATTATTGAGAGCCACGTCCATGTCTAAGGTGTAATAGATACACATCGGGCAAAGAAAGGTTAGGGATGACATTGTTTTAATTCGAGTTGAATTTTAAGGGATTAAGGTAATAGATAGTTGGGTTAATTTTAAGATTTTGTGTAATAAATTGGATAAATTATATAATTCCCAAAATATAAGGATCATTAATACATAAAATCTCATATCTTTAAACAAGTACATAAAATCTCATATTTTAAGGATTAATGTTACTTAATATTTAATATATATCAAACCCACACTGTACCACATAATCCTCCCCCATTCTTGCCCAAAATAATTCTCTTCATTCTCGCCCAAAATCATGCTTATCAATATTTGAAAATTTTATCTTTCGAATGGTGCAAATACTGATTCGCCCTAAGGAGTAATGAAATACCTATCCGTTTTAGAAAATTCCTATACTGATTCAGTCATGAAATCCTAAAGAGATATGTAATTTTTCTTCTCTATTCTTGCACTACATCATTGCCATTTTTTTTGGTAAATAATTTTTTACTATACCAAAGTGAATCATTTAAAATCCTGAACAGGGGCTGAACCCCTAATCCTTAATTATTTACAATTAGGTAAAAATAGCCTAACAGAGGTGGAGATCCACTATCTAACAAGCAAACATACCATGTCTCTCTACATTAGGCCTCACTACATATCACTCAATATCTCTATGATTGCTATCTCAACACTACATTAACCAACCCCTTCCTTAGGGGAATGAGTTGAGCAATCGTAAAGCCGGCTGCCAGGCATTAATCGTTAATCCCCTTACGTGGAGAAAAGTCGCTACTTCTTTGCATATTTTATCTTCATGATACCAACCAGCATGAAAACTTATATGATTCCTTTCCCTCCAAATTATGGATACCATATTTGCAAAGGTGTAGGTCATGTTGCATTCCTATCAGTTTGTTTAAAATAGGGATTAAATTTGCACCATTCATGCCATTACAGATTCCTTCAATTTGTCATAGGGATACAAAGTATAGATGTACAGATTACAAACTACAAGTATTAATTCATTGTCCTTATAGTTGCATGAGTGATTAGAACTTGGTTGAGCAGATACAAGAAAATACATCTACTATGGTTTTGATGAAAATGATAGAGGTGGCGATGGTGGTTCCTGCGTCAATGCCAACTTTGAATGCAAAATTTTTATCTACAATCTAATTTTCCCCCACAACTGGTGATATTTTTAATTTTTAAATTACAAAACTCTTCCATTTAGAAGATTAGATCGACAAGAATGATGTAAGCACTAGTTTTACAAGTGGAGATTTGTGATATTTGGAATGGATAATTTAGGGTTGTTCATCTACAATGCATGAATCTAGAATTTATATTCTTATTAATGATTGATATCGCTCAAATTACATCTCGCAATGAGATATAAAAGCGATCACTATCAAATATATAACCCAACCATATTAGGGTCGGTCCCAGGGAAATAGGTTGAAATCTCAACCAAGTATTTATTCAAGAGATCAGTAAATAATATATAGTAAAGGGGGGTTTTGTAGATCAGAATTCCAATAGTAAAACTGGTTGATTTCATTGGATTTGAAATCAATATAAGGGAGGCACTAATACTGTGTTCCCCAATAACTTTTTTGCAGGTTCTTCGTACTTAGTGATCTCTCATGGTTCTTGGCATGTAGAATGGATAGGCTATGTTCACCGAAATGACATTATGACCCTATTAGACGACTATCCTCAATCACAAATTATTGTCTCATGGGTTTTACATTACTAACTCCTTTATTAATCCTAATTTAGTCCATCCAATTTATCGAACCAAGTCTAATTAAATAGAGGTTGATAGCTTCACGTCTCGTTGTTTATTCCCTTTTTCCATACATTACTCATCCTTTCATCCAGAGTAATGATTAGATGAGTTCTGTTGTCTTCAACCGTTAAAAAGAAATCAAATTAAAGAGAATAACAATACATGCCAAGACACCCTTTGTGAATTACCTCATACTTTAAACACCACTTTGTTAATCCATTATGATTCTCATAATCCTAGTTATGGTGTTTAGATACTCATAATTGCAAGTGCACAAAAATAATTCTGATAAGAAAGCACAATTATGAACCTACAAGAATAAGACGAAAAACCATGAATCCCAACTATAAATAAAACCTTAAGAATCAATGTCAACACTTCAAAGAACAACAATATGTCTCTAAAGTATCAATAGTGTGTAAAAGAATGTAAACTATTACAAAAGACCCATTAGTAGTATTTATACACAAAATAAAAATCTATCCTAAACCCAATTGGATTTGTTGAGCCAGCATATTGAATGAATAAAGGTACAGTCATGGTTAGATACCATGATCGTCCTTGGTGATCATAGCTTAGCACTTGACTTTGTCACTTTTCAAAATCTTAGTTGGCACGATGCTCAATACGACCTCGTGGATTCATTGCATGATCGTGCTTCCTTCTCATGGAATATTCCTTTTAATTTTCATCTTACAAAATATCTCTCCCACGATCTTCAGTACGAACTTATGGTATCCTGATATGGTCATGGAAACCTCTCGCCTGATCCTCCTTATACTCAATCATTAGAAGGCATGTAATATGAATTCTCTTCCCATGATTAATCATACGATCATAGCTCCTATGTTAGGTTATGGATGCCTTCGTCTACTTGACACCTAAGTATCACTTCTCTGATTCAACCCATGACAACCATGGTCAATCCCACAATCATAGGATGGCTTATCTAATGTCTTTAAGTCCAAAAATCTGCGCTTTCCTTCTCCAGACCTATTTGACTTGCAAATACCATAAAATCTATTATATCCATATAAAAATACCTTTTTACTTGCAAGTTTCCATAGTTTTAAGCATTGGAAGTGTCGTAAGTGTACGTCACATCAACACCCTCAACTTAGAATAGTTGTACATCTTTGGAAAAACAAAACCCAACTAAACTAACAACGTTTATCCAAGAAAAAACCAAGAGTACCAGGCAACCATTTCAAAGCTCAACTTAAGTATGCATAAATCAAACCACAAGTTTAACCCACCTGAAAATATCATTAAAACCAAAATCATTGGCTATTTACCATGATATGATATGATCAAGCAATGGCATTACATTATCTTTAGACAACCTAACGCATAAACTATTGATACTACCTGAACAACCAGTAACTGTGATGGATCCTCTACGCCCTTATATCAAGCAAGTCCCTAGAACTCATGACATGCATCGTATATCAAAATAGGGACTATAACTAAGGGATCATTCTCATAATGAAGTCTAAATAATGTGTGTTTGATACCATAGGATTGCCTTTATTTCTACATATTAGTTTTTTGGACAATCGGATTAGAATCACTATAGGAATTTTTTTGGCTTGTAATTTAGGCTTGGGTATGGATATGGTACATCTGGATCAAGTGATTATTCATCCTTAGCACTACACTACTTTTGGCTCCACCTTTTCTACTTTCTTTATTTTTCTCCTTTTATCAACTTTGTCGGGCCTCGAGTGTGGTTTCTTTTTCTTCTAACAGTTCTTTTTTTTTTTACCTTTTTCCCTTTATTCTAATTAATTATTTTTTCTTTTCTTTCTTTTTTTTTTCTTTTATAATACCGCACTTGAATCCTTTTTCATCTTACTAACTTGTTCTCCATACCCAAACTTTTTATGCACCCATGCAATAGCCGCCCTCAACTTAGGCGATTGCCTTGAGTTGAGATGCACAGTGTTCAAGGAGGGACCAGGACCAAGGTAGGTTCATTTTAAATGAGTGGGAAGGTAAATGTGTTAGTTCTAAGAAAGGCTTATTAATGCTCAAATTTTGGGATCAAGAGATATCATTTTTATTTGGTAGGTTTTTTAGGCTTATAGTGGACTTATTCAAGAACAGCCTATGATACTTTCCTAATCGACTATACTATGACTTTGTTGAGACTAACCAGACAAGTACTAGATTGCACACACACTCCGACTAGGTGAATCTTACACATTTGATTTAGGGCTATATGCTTAGTTACTGCCTATACGGCTCATGTACAGTTTGTCTATGGTTATTATATTTATAATTATAACCCCATGATGAGATTCACATTGTTCATAATTTAGGGTAAGCACACAATACAATAAAATATAACAAAATTCTTTTGAGGGGTATCATTTAAACACAACATTTAAATAAAAATCAATTGCATGCTCTTATTTATTCAGATTACACTAAGTTCTCCTATTTTACTCTTGGTTACATAAAATACATAAAAATAATGCAAAAACATAAATAACACTCCTAAACAAGATGGTGCTAACTATATAACACATCTAAGGAAAAAGAAGCATGTCAATAAAAACCCTCGAATGTGGTACACCTCCATACCCAACTTAGAAATTCTGTAATGTCTCTATTGCACGAAAGTATAGTAAATGGAATACTAGGGTAGGAACATTTATATGGATCATTAGATGCCTGTCATCAACTAATCATTAGGGGTCATAGATATGTCCCTTCTATGCTCTCCCTCTCTATTGGCTTCAACTGTGGTTGTGGAACTCATACTCAAGTTGGCATCGATGGCAGCCAGTGCACTCAAAGATGGTCTCGTAGGGGTAATCTCTATACACCCACCACTTTTACTAATAGCAGCAACAGTAATACTAGCAAGTGGTACCTCAACCCTCTCCAAAATATGTAACTCAGAGGTCCTTTCAGTCTCTAAAGTTGTTATTGTTGTTCCATCTTTATCCTTCTTTTTTCTTTCTTCCTTATCTTTCTTTTCTTTCATCCTTGTCCTTTTTTATGAGGTTGTGATTTATCATCTGACTCATCTATTATCTCACCCACTTCTTTAACCTTACCCTTATCTTTCAAGGCCTATGTATAAAATTTGAGTACTTGTGCATACTCTCATGATCCAAAATCTTAGGGTCACGATAATACTTGTCACGGCGAACCTTGACAAGTAAGCATATTACACAAATCGATACAAAAAGCAAAATAACAATCCAAGCCCAAGGCTAGGCTCCTAAAACAAAGCCGAGCCATATCAATATAAGAAATGCAAAAAAAAACATACTTAATAATACCAAATCCCAAAACCTGGTGTCATAGTGTAAGAATATAACTAGTACAACTCGAAGTCAAATACAAAAGACATCCAAAATAGGATATAACTTTGTCTCTAAAATACAATAAAGACATAGTCTAATAGGGAAAGATAGAAGTAGACTCAAGATGCCTGAAATCAACCACTACCTTGAAAATCTCCAAATGATGCTCAAAATCAAACACCATGAGGCGCATCTAAACCTGAATCTACACCGAAAGGGATAGTAGGAGTGAGTATGGTCCACTTGTACTCATTAGGTATCATAGGCCGACCGAACAAAGTAGAAAATAAAACATACAAAATACACACTAAGGGCACGTCATCTGCAATCAGAAAATATCCCATAATGGTAGCTCACACTACTTCCACTAACAACTTAATAATATCCACATATAACACAACAAACACCAGAATGGAATACAAGTTTATATTTATACAACATATAAGCCAGGAGAAGAGAACAACATCATGGGAACACAAAGTATAAGTAAGGAAAGATAGAACAATGGATAGGTAACAAGTCAAACAGAATATACAATCACATCACAAGCATAATAAAGTAAATACAATAAGAATGATGATGATGTAATCCATGAGGTTTTCGCACAACCTCCGAGATCATCGCACATCCTCTCAAACTTTCGCACAGTCTTCATATATGCCTATGGAGCTAATGCTACAAGACATAGGACCCATACGAGGTTTGTCAACTCGTATACAATCCACATATATCCATATCTCTTCTAGGGCACATCCCTCGGGGAGGGTTTCTATAAGATGTCTCATTTTCTGTCAGAAAAGCTAGTATTTCATAGTGTTTCTAGTATTTTCATAGTGGTACCAATATTTCATGTATGAGTATGAGGATATAATGCTCCCAACCAACCAGAATAAGTATTTCCACAACCAACCACAATTAATATTCCCACAACCAACCAATATATCATCACGTGAGCCAAATATCCACTCATTATTTCCAACCATCTATGAAATCCAACATGATTCATATGCCAATATAGTATGAATATACCGCAACACATAATTGGTACCACAACATGCTTTTTCATCAAACAAGATACAATTATCATCATGCATACAAGGCTATCAATATCACATAGGACCCCACACGGTCACACATAACACATAATGTTCCAAAACCACCACATAACATCAGATATAGGCCCCCACACAGGCACAAAAGATGAAGATAGCTATTTTCATGATTAGTTCCCGCACCTTTAATATGCTTTTGTATCAAAATTAACTACCCAACCCAGTATGAAAGAAGTTAAGCCATAACCTACCTCGAATGCCAAAATTAAATAAAAGCCATCAATACACAATCATACTCCTCACGCATGGACCCAGAATCAACTAAGACATCAAAATATAGAATCTACGCATTAAAAGAAAACCAACGATACTTATATTATCTATTTTCAAGTTGGGGTCAAAACGGACCCCGAAATGTGTTATCAAAAAAGAAGAGCAAAATTGTAACTATGTTACAAAACATGTTTCCCATATTTTTAGGAATCTACAACTAAAGTCCCAAGTGAAAACAAGTTTAAAATGAGGCTCAAATCAAAGAAAAATTATTTAAAACTTTATCGGGGAAAAATCTCCAAAATCCATTTTAAAATCAAGAATTAAAGTTGTTTTCAAGTTGAAATTGAGGAAAAATTGATAAATATGAGGTTAGAAACTCATCCAAGTGAAAAGGGTAGAAATTGGGGTTTAAATTCGAGAATTACAATTTTTAGGCCTTACGGGCCAAAATCCTTAAATTTCATATTTAATTTAAGTTTAAAACAAGAATTAGATGATAAGGATTGAAGAAAATGATTGAAATGAGTGTTATGGGTCTTACCCAAGCTTAGAAGTGGAAGAAATATCTTAAAATTGAAAAACCCTAAGCTCCAAGTCTAAAAAATGGTGAAAATGGCGAAAACCAGGTATTTATACAACCAGGCTTCGCGATCGCGGATGAGGGTTGCGATTACGGTACCTAGCCTGTTAAGGGTCTCACGATCGAAAAAAGGATATCATGATCGTGACGCCTCAACTGCAGGCCCAATCGCGATCGTAATAGGAGCATCGCGATCGTGGGAGAACCAACTGGGGACTTAGTGTATTCCAAGTCTCCATAAGCTCCTCGAGTTTTATTCGGAATATCGAGAAAGTAAATGAACTATGCTACCTTATCAAATTCAACACTCAGACTCAATGGTGATGTAAAATTTTTAAAAGACGTCATTTTCACAAAGTTGACCCTCAAAATCCAAAATCATAATTTTTTGAACCTTGGGTCGAAATGAGATTTAAAAGCCATAAAACCACACTAGCTATGTTACCACCCTAAAAATTAACGTATCGAATCTGCTGGCGCTGTCCGTTTTGCCATCCGTTGTACAAATCAAAAGATACAAACTGAAATCAACTATAAGGCTCTCAAACTCGCCAAAAATCACAAACCTACATAAATACACCAAAATGCATCGAAGATCATGCCAATCATCTCCACACTCCAGAAATATCACAATACAACCATGAGAAAGGATAAAATAGTCAAATCACACAGACAGATATATTTTACATATTTTATCAAAATTCAGGTCGTTATATCATCCACCACTAATAATCTAGTTCGTTCTTGAACTAAGGTAAAGAAATTACCTAAATCATAAAAAATCTGGGGATAAGAACTATTTACATCATACTCGACCTCACAAGTAGCGTCATCTACAGGTTAATGCTTCCACTGGACCTTAACCACAGGAATAACTCTAGAGTGCACCTGTCCACCAGGTCTTAAATTCTCGGCCTTCACCTGCTTGCAACAAAGGCAACAAGCTAAAAAATCTGATATATCCTTCACCATACCATACCACCAGTAATGCTGCCTCAAGTCACGATACATCTTAGTCACTCCCGGAAGAATGGAATACCTGGAATAATTATCCTCTTTCTAAATCATTCTAATCCAATCACCCACTCTCGGCATAAAAACTTGGCCCCCAATCCTCAAAACACCATTGAAATCAAGTGAGGCTTCCTTAGTCTTGCCACTCAACACCTTATCCCGAATCAACTTCAATCCCATATCATTAAATTGATGAGCTCGAATCTGCTCCATCAAAGAAGACCTAGCCTCCACAAATGACAAAACACACCTAGGTATTGAAATATCAAGCCTAACTATCTGGTTAGCTAAAGACTAAACCTCTTAGGCAAAAGGTCTCTTCTATATCAAAAGATGCGCTAAGCTATCCATGCTAGTCGACTTCCGGCTCAAGGCATCTGCAACCTCATTAGCCTTGCCCTAATGATAGAGAATAGTCAAGTCATAATCCTTAAGCAACTCAAGCCAATGATGCTACCTCATATTAAGATCTCGCAGTGTGAAGAAGTACTGAAGGATACGATGATCCTAGAAAATCTCAGAACAGTCTCCATACAAGTAGTGCCTCTATAATTTCAAAGCAACAAATCATGGGTAGGGTAATTCCTCTCATGGGGATTTAACTGACGAGAAACACAAGCAATCACCTTACCCTCCTGCATCAACACCGTGCCTAACCTAATACCCAAAGCATTACAACAAATGCTGAAACCCATGCCCTCCATGTGTAAAGTCAAGATAGAAGTTGAAGTTAATGAATTCTTGAGCTTTTGGAAGCTTTCCTCACAAGCACTAGACCACTAAAATGAAATCTTCTTTTGAGTTAACTTTGTCAATAGAGCTACAATAGATGTAAAACCCTTAACAAAATGTTGATAATAACCTACCAAGCCAATAAAACTACAAAGGTCGATGGGTGAAGCAGGCCTAGCCCAATCAAAAACCGCTGTAATCTTAGCTAGATCAACCATAATACCCTCATTAGTCACCATATGACCCAAAAAGGAAAAAAACTCAAACCAAAACTCATACTTGGAGAACTTGGCGTACAACTTCTCATCCCTCAATCTCTTAAGCACAATCCTCAAATGCTCCTCGTGATTGACCTCACTCTTGGTATAAAATAAGATATCATCTATGAATATAATAACAAAGGTGTTAAGATATGGTAGAAACACATGATTTACCATCTCCATGAATGCATTTGGGCATTGGTCAACCCAAAGGACATAACCAAGAACTCACAATGACCATATCAAGTTCAAAAAGCAATCTTCAGAATATCAGAAGATTTAATCCTTAATTTGTGATACCCAGACCTCAAATCAATCTTTGAAAATATTGTGACACCCTAAAGCTGATCAAGTAAATCATCAATACAAGTAAAATGATACTTATTCTTAATCATCACCTTGTTGAGCTGATTATAATCAATAAACATACTTATAGACACATCCTTCTTCTTTAAAAACAAGATAGGTGCACTGCAAGGTGATACACTAGGTTGGTTAAATCCTTTATCCAGCAACTCCTGCAACTTATCCTTTAATTTCTTCAACTCGGCTAGGGCCATCCTATAAGAAGAAATAGAAATGGGCTTAGTGCCTGACTGAATATCAATAGCTAAATCGATATCACGATCCGAAGGCATACCAGGCAAATCTTTAGGGAACATCTATGAACTCATGGACAATATGAACAAAATCTAAAGAAGGAGGTGAAGCAACACTAGTATCATGAATATGAGCCATGTAAGACAAACATCCCCTCTCAACCAATCGACGAGCCTAAACATAAGATATAACCCTTTTAGGACCTAAATGAAGCCCACCCTTCTAAGCTATTCTCGACACACCCAGTGAAGCTAAAGTCATGATATTAGCATAACAATATAGAACTGCATGGTAAGGAGCCAACCAATCCATACCTAAGATAACATCAAAATCAACCATATCTAACAAAAGTAAGTCTACCCAAGTACCATACCCAACAAAAGTCATAATACAAGATCAGTGCACCCGATCCACAGCTAGAGAATCTCCTACTGGGGTAGATACATGAATAGGAATAGCAAGAGGCTCACTCACGGGATCAAAACCCAAAGCAAATTATGTAAACATATAAGAGAAAGTCAATCCCAAATCAAATAACACAGATGAAGATCTGAAACAAATAGGGACGACACCTGTGATCATAATATCAAAAGCCTCTATCTCTAGTTTGGAAATTATAGCAAAGCACTGTCCATGACCCCCAACAAGTTGACTAGCCCCATGACAACTACCATGGGCTTCACTACCTCTGCCTCTCGCACCTATGATAGAACCAATACCTCTTATAGCTGATATAAGAGTAGCTTGAACCACATAGTGGGGATAGTACTTGGCTAAACAGTCAATCTCATCAAACATAGAGAAACCTCTAAGGCCTGACCTAATAGGAGAAGGCATCATTGGGCTTGAACGGCCACCCTGAACTACTGGACCAGAGGATCCACTACCTAAACTCTACAAGGCTTCCTGTATTGGTCTACTATGATACCCATGAGAACTTCTGAAATCTCTATCTGGAGAAGCCTGACCTCTAAACTCACCAAAATAATGCACTTTCTTGGTGCCTTCCTGAGATATTCGATGAATACCCTCAATCGTATTAGTATGATGTATTATATTCAAAAAAATGCTCCAAAAATAACCATTTAAGATGTATCAAACTGAAGAGAGACATCTAAACCCTTCACAAACTTTTGAATATTCTCAGACTCGATGAAAATACTGGCATAAGAATATCTGGACAACGCATGGAAGCGTGGTGTAAAGCCCCAAAATTGGGTCCCGAGATATCACACGGTGCTCAAGACTATTAGTAGCCTTAAGCTAACCCTGTCTACATGCTACTGAGCCTAAATCTCATAATGATGGAAATATAAATATAAAAGTCATACTAGAATGCGAACACTATCTATATTAACTGAGAATAATATCTGAAACATCAATACTGAATAATTTGAATCAAAACTGGCAGTCTGAAAAGCCTCTACTAATAACATCTAGAGAGTCACTGGGACAAACCCCCATCTAACTCGAACTATCTTAAAAGAATACTAAATCATGTAAACTAATAAGCAGCAAAATCTGAGTGAACAAGTCCCTGAACTATGAGGACTCACCAACTGTAGGATGCAGAGGGAGATGCTCGGACTACTCACGCTGCTGATACTAAGCACCTGAACTTACATTATGAGACAATATAGCATGTATACATATGTGTGGATTAGTACTTTAAGGATGTACTGAGTATATGGAGGTAAAATGCATAAGTAAAACATCATCGCATCATCATAATTTATAAAATAGTGCATGCTAAATGTAAATGATCACATAAGTTGGAATATCTGAAATACTGAGATCATGAATAATAAATCAATCATAATTTATAAATCTAGTGAGTTCTAACATTTAGTTCTAAAAGCTATACTTGTATTCTCTCTTTAAATTATACTGTCTATGTGTAGAAAGGACTCACTCTTAAATCTAAGATCTGAAAGCTGAAAATTGTAGCTAAAGTTTTTCTGTAAAGCATAGTCTGAATAAATTCATCAGCCTTTACATATAGTTTTCAAAAAGCTTTTCTATAAATATTTTACTTTAACTAGCAGGGAAAACTGTTCTGCAAGGAAAAATACTTTATCTAAAGCTTATCTGTAAGGGAGGTTCTTCTAACCGACATAAACCATGAGAGCTACATAGAGTCCAACATCTCATCATTCTAAGGAAGAAACCTCACGTTGGGGAGAGGTGTCATTCTCTTTCCAGGGAGTATATCCTTATCTTAGGTGATCACTATCTCAGCCCACTATCGGCTCTCAAATATTAATTCTATGGTGGCATGTAGTTCTGGGATATGAGACCTTGGAATCATACCCAACTCGGTGCTAAATACTACTCCTTTTTTATTTGCTACGCTTATCTTGTTGGAAATCCACTTTAAAACTAGCATGAGGGTTAATTATGAAAGCAGTTATGGATTTATCTGAATCAATTTGTAAATGAAGCTATTTTTCTTTTTGTAACCTATAATAAATTTGAAAAGTGGATTCCAAAACTTATCTGAGGATTAGAAGATCAAAACTTTATTGTAAATCTGATATAATCAGCTCATAGGATGCTTAAAGTATCATCTTTCTCAAAATCTCAATATATAAACTTGGGGCTTAATAACCCATGTATCAAACTCATGAAAAAACATCATAATAATCATACTTGATAATGAAAACAATGATAATTCATCTCAAAATTTGTAATTTACTGTAATAGGCATGAAAATAGACATGCAATTCATCTTGTAAAACACTTGAAATCTCAAAATCTTGCAAAGATCAATAATGGGTATGAATCCTAATTCAAATCTCATGAATATCCATTTAAAATAATATGAATTTATAAATAAAACTTGGTTTTGGGCACAAGGATGAAAGAAGATCCTTGTTCATAAACCCTACATACCTTGATTAATAATTAGATGGAGAAAATTGAATTATTGATTCTTATTTGAGTTATTCAAGATGGATTCTTGCTTATCTTGCCTTGGGAATCCCCAATATTAAGCTTTCTTGGAGAATCAATGGAGGATTTTGATTTCTTGGAGAAGATGTTTTAGAGCTCTAGGGTTTTGCTTTTGAATAGAGTGATGAATAATGAGCACAAAGTGCTTTGAATATGATTAATCTTGTGTTTTGGATGGATTGGAGCATTTGGAATTGACTAAAATACCTTTTTTAAACTTTTGAACAGACAATATCTACCTCTTGGGAACATTCATCCTCGAATGTGACTAATTTAAGCTGAAAAATATTGAGAAATTTGAGGCTATAAACTATCATGCATTACTGAAATAAATTAAATAACTGAATCTCAATTAAAATGAGCTACTGAACTGATCTGAGAGTGCAAAAATTCTCATGAAGATAACTATATATAGCTGAATCTAAAACAAGAAAAGAACTGAATGAAGGAAAATTATTACCTTCGGTTGAATCTGAGTTCGTGGAGAAAAGATGTGGATAATTGGTAAGCATGTCTACTTCGGCTTCCTAAGTAGCACCCTCAACGGATTGATTTCGCCACAGAGATTTGACCAAAGGAACTTCTTTGTTTCTTAGTCTACGAATCTGATGATCAAGAATCTCTACTGGGACTTCTTCGTAAGAAAGGCTATTCTGAATATCTGTGCTTTCTAGAGGAACTACAACAACTTAATTGTCCATGCACTTCTTTAATAAGGACACATGAAACACTGGATGAACTGACAATAAGTCTGTGGGTAGCTCAAGATCATATGCTACCTTCCCAACATGGCTCAAAATATGGAAAGGACCTACATAACGGGACTAAGTTTCCCCTTCTTGCCACATCTTTTCACCCATTTCATGGGTGAAACTTTCAAATACACAAAATAATTAACCTCAAACTCAAAGTCTCCTTTTCTTACGTCGGCATAGGATTTCTGGCGACTCTATGCTGCTTTAAATCACTCTTTGATCAACTGAACTTTCTCCAAGGCCTCATACACCATGTCTGGCCCAATTAAGGTGGCCTCAACCACTTCAAACCAACCAATTGGCGATCTACATCTTCGCCCATAAATTGCATTAAACGGAACCATATGAATACTATCTTGATAACTGTTATTATAAGCAAACTCAATCAATAGAATATGCTCATCCCAACTACCTTTGAAATCAAGAACACATGCCCTCAACATATCCTCTAAAGTATGAATGGTCCTCTCTGCCTGACCATCTATGTGCGGATGAAAAGCTGAACTAAGATGAACTTGGGTACCACGACCCTTTTGAAAGCCTCTCCAAAACTGAGAGGTAAAATGAGTACCCCTATCTGAGATGATGGACAAAAGAACTCCATGCAATCTGACTATCTCGAGGATATACAACTTAGCATAATCTTCAGTCGTGTAAGATATGTGAACTGGCAATAATACAATAACTCAAATCAAATTATGTTGATGACGCGAATGGGGTAAACTAGTCACAAAATCCATATTTACCTCTTCCCACTTCCAAGTGGGGATACCAAACTCTTGCAACGCACCACCAGGTCTTTGGTGATCTATCTTAACCTATTGACAAGTTGCACACTTGGCTACAAACTCAACTATATCTCTTTTTATACCACTCCACCAATAGATTTCCCGCAAGTTGGGGTACATCTTGGTGGCTCCAAGATATATAGAATAACGTGCACCATGCACTTCCTCCATAATTCGATGCCTCAAATCATCAATACAAGGCACACATAATCTACTCTGGTATCTCAATACACCATATCCCCCTTGGGAGAAAACCTCTACCTTTTGTCTTTAACTGACTCCTTCAGTTTGACTAAACTAGGATCCTTATCTTGCTTCTTTTTAACTTTCAAAAATAGGGAAGATTCAGAACTACTTTGAACCCAAACATCCCCTTCAGCTGAGTCAATCAACCTAACACCTAATCTAGATAATCGATAAACTTCTCGAACTAACTCTTTCTTATCACTTTCCACATGGGCAAACTGGCTATAGACTGTCTACTAAGGGCGTCTGCCACTAAATTGGCCTTGCCCAGATGGTATATCACACTCATATCATAATCCTTCAACAATTCTAACCACCTTCTTTGACGGAAATTCAACTTCCTCTGATTAAACACATATTGCAAGCTTTTGTGATCCGTGAACACATCAACATGCACTCCATACAAATAATGTCTCCAGATTTTCAAAGCAAACACAACAACAGTTAATTCAAGATCATGGGTTAGGTAATTATTTTCATGTAGCTAAAGCTGTCTAGAGGCATAGGCTATGACCTTACCTCTCTGCATCAAAACACAACCCAAACCAACTCTGGAGGCATCACAATAAACCATAAAACCATCTGTACCATTAGGTAATGCTAAAACAAGGGCTGAAGTGAGTCGAGTCTTCAACTTCTGAAAACTCTTCTCGCAAAAATTGACCACTGAAACTTAACTTTCTTTTGTGTCTATCTAGACATAGGAGACGTAATAGACGAAAAACCCTCAACAAAACATCTGTAATAACTGGATAGACCTAAGAAACTCCTAATGTCTGATGAGGAAATAGGTTTACGCTATTTACTTGCGGCTTTTGTATTTTGGGGATCAACTCTAATACCTTCACTGGAAACGATATGACCAAGAAAAGCTATTGACCTTAGCCAAAATTCACACTTGCTGAATTCGGTGAACAACTGGTGATCTCTAAGGGTTTGCAACACAATTCTATGATGGTCTACATAATCATCCGCACTACGAGATTAGACAAGAATATCATCAATAAATACTATGAAAAATATGTCCAAATACTATTTAAACACTCTGTTCATCAAGTCTATAAAAGCTGCTGGGGCATTTATTAGTCTGAAAGACATGACTAAAAACTCAAAATGACCATAACGGGTTCTGAAAGCTATCTTTGGAATATCATATTCCCTTACTTTAAGCTGATGATAGCCAAATCTATCGTTTTTCTTTGAGAAATAACTTATACCTTGGAGTTGATCAAATAAGTCATCAATTCTAGGAAAAGGGTATTTGTTTTTTACTGTAACTTTATTCAACTGACGCTAGTTAATGCACATACGCAAAGAACCATCTTTCTTTCGCATGAATAGGATGGGAGCGCCCCATAAAGAAACACTAGGCCTTATAAAGCCTTTATCTAAAAGATATTTGAGTTGCTCTTTCAAATCATAAAGCTCGGCGGGAGCCATACGATATGGAGGTATAGAAATAAGCTGAGTATCTGGAAGAAGGTCAATACCAAATTTTATTGCCTTATCGGGAGGTACCCCTGGCAAAACTTTGGGAAAGATATCTGGAAACTCATTAACTATACTGACTGACTAAACTGTTGGAGTCTCAGACTTAGTGTCTTTAACTTGAGCAAGATGATAGATACAACCTTTGGAGATCAACTTTTAGGCTTTAAGATAAGATATGAAATGACTTTTGGGAGACCCTAAATTACCTTTCCACTCAAAGACTGGCTTATTTGGAAACTGAAACTTCACCACTCGGGTGAGATAATTTATAGAAGCATAAAAAGAATGGAGCTAATACATACCAAAAATAAGATCAAAGTTAACCATATCTAACTTTATTAGGTCTACTAACATGACTTTATAAAGGACAGTGATAGGACACTTTCTATAGATCTGTTTAGTGACAATTGACTCACCTACTGGAGTAGACACCAAGAAAGAATAAGGGATCTTTTTAGAACTTATCTCAAAATTTACTGCAACTAACGGAGTCACATGGTCGAAATGATATTACAAGCCATAAAACCATACCAACCATGTTACCATCGTAAAATCGCTATTCCAGATCTTTTGTGCAATCCGTTATGAAATTCATTGCATGAATCATAAGATATCAACTGAAATCAACTATAAGACTCTCAAAGCCATCAAAAACCACAAAATTAAATAAATGGCACCAAAATACATCAGGAACTGTGTCAATCATCCCCATACCTTAAAAATTCCATAATGCAGCCATGGAGAGAGGTAAAATAGTCAAATCACACAAACACACATATTTCACATATTTTATCAAAATTTAAGTCGCTACACATCCATATCCATAGTAAAATCCTTAAGAGATAGAATATGTAGAGGTAGAGGTTGCACATCAACAATTGTCGCTTAATAATATTCGTCACCTTAATTTTTAATTCAGCCAACTCAGATGTGACCATGCTCAAATTTAAGCCTAGACATTCTCCAACCTCTTTAATATCCAGGCCTTAAAACTATGGAAATGAGTTTGCATACCCTGTACTGCTGCCCTAATCTTATCTAAAACATAGGGTTTTACTCCTACCTCTAACTTCTTTATCCTTGTATCATGGTGCATCGATTCTAGTTATTTTCTCTATCAGAATTATCGTGAATAGTGTATAACCTATTGGCATTGACTGAACTATACCCATAGGTACAGTGGGTTGTCGAGTAAGAAATTGTCACTAGCCTTAGAAGTCGAATCTATATAGTAGTTTCAACTCAGTCAAGTGTTTGTAAAGGCAAATCTATTGAAGAACCTCTAACCCGAGTCACATAGTCTAATATACCTTTTATTAAAGCAATGTTTATGTAGTACCCCATGTCTGGGAGTTTTTAAGTATCATATAACTTCTCTCTTGAGTCGTACATACACCTATGAGTAGTATGTTGTAGTCATATGCAAGACATTATAGTAGGGTGAACTTTCTATTGTGGATATGACTTAACGCCTAGAAGTCATCAGGTAGGGTATGAGTGGTATGATGTTAAGTCATATGTTCATCAGTATAGTCTTCCTAAGTTTTAATCCAAGGTATGAGTAGAGGGTTATCAGTCGTATAAAGATGATACTAGCTGTAAGTGAAAATCGTATGTTGACCAGTGTGTATCCTCATGAGTCTGCTAAAATTATGAATTGGGGAGCTAAGTCGTACCCTACCATACAAGTCTTATGGTAGATCAGTAAAGAATGACGAGTATTTTCTATAAAGTTTAGCTAAGGTCTTTTTTAGTCTTTTCCTATCTTATAACTTCCCATCCACGACTTATGACCCTAAAGGAAGCATTATTTTCCTACTCTCTCCAATCAAATAACAACACTTACATCCTCTCATCTTCAAGAACTTTAAGATTAGGGCTTCTCTCACAAGTTCATCCTTCAAGTCCCAAGATCTAAACTTTCTTCACAAGTCAAGAAACTTCAGGTATGTGGGGTTTGTGAATAAAGTTATTCTTTCATCCTTGTACCCAAAACATATGGTTTTTAAGATTGAATTTCCTTATTTTTAATTAGGGTTCATACCCAAATAGTCATATTCTTGAACTATGATGTTACCATGAGATTAAAGGCTTTAAGTGAATCAAGATTTACATATATTTATACTTTGATTTATAAGATTCATATTGTGATTTAAATTTCATTATTGTGACTGGAATGGTTGAAGTATTTCAAGATGATTATTGAGCATGAAGTTTTATCATAAATTTCTAAGAATTTAAGTATATATATTATAAGTCTTAAGCACAGGTATTGAGTTTACAAGAAGATTATGCTCTTAAGCTCCATTGGTAAGTTTATATTATGATTCAAATCAAAGATTGATCTTTTGATCTTAAGATAAGATATGGAATCCACATTTGTTCATCTTGATTATAATTAAAAGTAAAGAGAAGCATAACTAGTTTTCATTGTATAAACCCTTATGCTAATTTAAGGTGTATTTCTTAAAGTATGAGTATATAAGTATTCTAGGAATAGTATTTAGCACCGAGAAGGAAATGCGGATGAGCGTATCCTAAATTCCAAGAAACTAGAAGCCACTGTAGGTTAAGGTTTTTCCCAATATGGTGAATTAAAATGATCACTAACATTAAGGTTCTGTTCTGATGGAAAGGATGGAACAACTCTACCCAACGTGGGTAAGACGTTGGACTCCATGGCAGCTCACTTGGTTTATGTCAATTATAAGGAACTCCCATAAGAAAGGAATAAAAGTAAAAAATTTTAAACTAAGTGTTATGGCTCACAAAGTTTATCCTTATGCTTCCTTATTCATGTTTTATGATTTTGCAGTTTTTATTTTATTCAAGCTTAAGGTAATTCATTTACACTTAGCATGCATCATTTGAATGTCTATGTATATACTCAACTATTGTTTTACTTATGCATTCACCCCCACATACTCGGTACATTCCAAAGGTACTGACCCACATATATGTCTGTGTGCTATATTATCTTATAATGTAGATTTTAGTGCTCATTTCTAGCAACACGATTGACCACGGGCATCATCACCTACATCCTAATTTTGTGTGAGTCCTCATAGTTCGAGGACCTAGTTTATCAGACTTCCGTTCATGGATAGAAGTGTTTTTGTTATATGATTTATGTTTATGTTCGGGTCAGCTGGGCTTTGTTCCAGTGCCTCTCTAGTCAGTAATAGAGGCTTCTAAGACTTTAAGTTTAAAGAGTTCCTTAAATATTCCCAAGTTAAAAACTTTTATTAAGATATTTCCTTGTTTACCTTCAAGTTTTATTTATGTTAGTTCATTTTTCTTACGAGTTTTAAGTTAAGTAGGCTGAATGAGTTAGCTTGGGACTATTCATAGTCTTGAGTATCATGTGACGTCCAAGGGGTACTTTTGGGGCGTTACAAACTTGGTATAAAAGCCTAAGGTTTTGAAGAGTCCTAGGGAGTCAGACAAGCCGCGTTACGTAGAGTCTTGTCTTGGTTATGAAGCGCGCCACATTTATAAGCAAGAGGCTACTGTACGAGTTACGAATCATCATTTCTTTCATGATCTATCATGCTTAGAGTTTTCTCTATCTGCCTTAACTTATGCTTTTACATGATAGAATATGCCTTCTTACCGAGCCAATGCACACAAAAATGGTTATCAACCACCCCTGCACGCTGACCCTCTGAATAAGAATATGTCTCATGCTAAATTTTAGGCTACCTTTCAAGCGTTGGACCAAGATGTGAATGCCAATATTCAGGGCAACCAATAGGCCGCCGTTCTACTTCAGAAAAATAGCAATTTAGCTGCAGCCAGGATTTAGGATTTTAGGAGGATAAATCTACCTAAGTTCTATACGTTAAAGGTGGAAGAGTATCCTCAACTCTTTATTGATGGAGTGAGAAAGACTACTCAGATTATGCATGTTACTGAAGAGGAGAGTGTAGAGTTAGTATTCTATAGGCTGAAGAATATTATATATACTTGGGTTATTATGTGAAAGGAAGGTAGGGGTGAGAATGCAGCTCCTATGGGTTAGCAGGTATTTCAAAATACTTTTTTGGACAGGTTCTTCCCATGTGAAATGAGGAAGGCTAAGGTAGAGTAGTTTGTGAACTTGAGGCAGGGATTTATGATAGTAAAAGAATACTGCCTCAAGTTTACTCAATTGTCTAAGTATGCTCCCGAGTTGTTATCTGGCTCTAGAGCTCGTATGAGTAAGTTTGTTACTGGGTGTCTAATTTGGTAGTTAAGGAGTGTAGGACTGCCATGGTGATTGGGGATATAGATATTGCTCGGTTGATGACTCATGTTGAATAGACTGAGGCAAAAAAGTTAAAGAAAAGGGAGAAGAGAAACAAGAGGGCTAGGACTGGACAGTTTGAATATGGCTAACCAAGGTTAGAGGAGGAAGTCGTTCGCAGTTTCAGTGTCATTCATAAGGGCTAGTGCCATCTTCAGCCAGTACCCCTACACCCAAGACCAGGCAGGAGTGGTGTGGTGGGACATCAAATTACAAGTCTCAAATAGTGTAGTCACAAGGCCTAGTTACTCGACATGTGCAAAGTGTGGAAGAACCCACCTTAACAAGTATTTGATAGGCAAATGGGGTTTCTATGGTTGTGGTAAGTTGGTCCATAGGGTCAAAGAGTGTTCGTATGCTATGTAGGGAAGTAGAGATGTTCGTCCTCAGACTCAAGTTACTAATGCACCAGCTCAGCCAGGTCGCCTAGTTCCACCACAAAGTGTATCTTCCAGTACCGGAGGCGGTTAGCACCAGAATTAGCTATATGCTTTATCATCCCGTTAGGAGTAGGAGAGTTTACCAGATATTGTCATTGGTATGCTTCATGCATTTGTGCTTGATGTATATGTGTTGTTAGACCTGAGATCAAATCTCTCTTATGTAACTCCCTTAGTTATTAAGAACTTTGGGGTAGGCCCTAAAGTCTCTATAAACCCTTCTTAGTATCCACTCCAGTGGGTGAGTCGGTTGTTGCAAGATGAGTCTATAAAAAGTGTCCTATCACTGTCCTCCATAAGATCATACTAGCAAACCTAATAGAGTTAGAGATGGTAGATTTTGATGTCACTCTGGGCATGGATTGACTTCATTCATGCTATGCATTAATAGATTATCGCACTCATGTGGTGAAGTTCTAATTTTCTGATGAGGCAATTTTTAAGTGAGAGGGTGGTTCTATATCTCCCAAAGGTTGTTTCATATCTTATCTTAAGGCCAGAAAGTTAATATCAAAAGGGTCCATCAATAATTTAGTTTGAGTCAAAGATACTAAGTCTGAAGCTCCAATAGTTTAGTCAGTCTGAGTAGTCAATGAGTTTCTCAAGGTTTCCCCTCAAGATTCTCCATGGGTACATCAGAAATAGAATAGTATTGATCTTTTTCATGACACTCCCCGGTTGATCCTAAGGAGTTAAAAGATCAGCTTAAAGACCTCTTAGATAAAGGTTTCATAAGACCAGTGTTTCTCCATGGGGTGCTCCTTTCCAGTTCGTGTGCAAAAAAGATGGTACTCTAGGAATATGTATAGATTATAGATAGTTAAACAAGGTTACCATCAAGAACAAGTATCTCATTCCTAGAATCGATAATTTGTTTGACCAACTTCAGGGTTCCAAGTGCTTCTCCAAGATACACCTTAGATGAGCAAGGTCTTCATATAGTACTATATTTGTCATTGTCTTTATTGATGACATACTGGTGTATTCCAGAAGCAAGGAATAGTATGCGTACCATTTGAGAATAGTACTACAGAGCCCCAAGGACCGTCAATTATATGTGAAGTTTCATAAATGTGAGTTTTAGTTGGAATCCGTTACCTTCTTGGGGCATGTCATTTCAAGAGTTGGTGTTCATGTAGATCTATAGAAAACTAGTGCAATGAAGTACTGGACTAGATCCATCACTCCATTTGATATCCGAAGCTTTTTGGGCTTAGCTGGGTATTATAAAATATTTTTAGAAGGATTCTCTTTATAGCCACACCATTGACGTAACTGACCTAGAAAAAAGTGAAGTTTATATGGTCAGATGAGTGTGAGAAGAGTTTCCAAGAGTTGAAAAATAGATTGACTTCGGCACCAGTGTTAGCTTTACCAGAAAGGTTAGGCAGATTCGTAGTGTATTATGATGCTTTCAGAGTTGGGTTAGGTTGTGTGTTAATGCAGAATGGGAGAGTAATAACCTATTTCTCTAGGCAACATAAGGATCACAAAATAAATTACCCAAGTCACAATTTAGACTTAGCTTCAGTGGTTTTTTCCTTGAAGATTTGGAGGCATTACCTTTATGGTATACATGTTGATATTTTCACTGACCATAAGAGTCTTTAGTATGTATTTTTGCAAAAGGAGCTGAATCTTCGTCAGAGAAGGTGGTTGGAGTTGTTGAAAGATTATGACATGAATGTGCTCTATCATTCGGGTAAGGCCAACATAGTGGCATATATACTATGTAGGTTATCTATGGGTAGTGTGTCCCATATGAAGAAAGAAGAGTAAGAGTTGGCTAAACAGGTGTGTAGGTTGGCTCATTTGGGTATATACTTACTCAACACTAAGGGTGGGAGAGTAGTAGTTCATAATGGTTTGAAATAATCTTTGGTAGTGGAAGTGAGGGAGAAACAACAAAATTACCCCATACTTAGCCAGGTACTGGAAGTAGTTCAACAGCAGAAGGTTGAGGTTTACTCCCAAGGAGGAGATAGTGTACTTCATTATCAAGGTAGACTTTGTGTTCCAAATGTAGACGGGTTGAGGGAAAGGATATTGGCAGAGGCTCATGGTTCTAGGTATTCCATTCATCCGGGTGCTACTAAGATGTACCGTGACTTACAAGAAATTAATTAGTAGAATTGTATCAAGAGGGACATAATTGAGTTTGTAGCTAAGTGTCCAAATTGTCAGCAGTTTAAAGTTGAACACCAAAGGCTAGATGGTACGTTGTAGGAGATCAGTATCCCTACTTGGAAGTATAAAGTAGTGAATATGGATTTCATCACAGGTTTGCCTCGTACGAGACGACAGGGGCGGTCGGAGGATGACAGAGCAATCACGCCTTGCTCCCTCCTGACATCTATTGGGAGGGGTACGATCATAGCTTCATTCATTCGTTGAACCTTGGGGATCACCATTAGCACATGATTTGGTTTGGTTCATAGTAGATCTAATGACTCAGTCAACCCATTTTCTAGAATATATATCCAAGAGTTAGTAAGGATTCATGGGATACCCTTATCCATCATATCAGACAGAGGTACACAATTTACTTCACAGTTTTGGTAGTTTTTTGCAGAATGGCCATGGTTAAAGGTTAAGCTTAGTACCGCATTTTATTCAGAGACCAATGGTTAGGCTGAGCACATAATCCAGACATTAGAAGATAGGTTGAGAGCTTGTGTTTTAGACTTTAAAAGGAGTTGGGATGACCACCTACCCTTGATTGAGTTTGCTTATAATAATAGTTATCATGCTAGCATTCAGATGGCTCCATTTGAAGTATTGTATGGTAGTAGGTGTAGGTCACCTATAGGCTAGTTTGAGGTTGGTGAAGAGACTTTGATTGGTCTGAATTCTTTTCTTGAAGCTATGGAAAAGGTTCAGTTGATTCATGAGATATTGAAAACTACTCAAAGCCATCAGAAATTGTATGATGATGTAAGGAAGAGAGAGATCAAACTTGAAGTAGGTGATTTGGTATTCTTGAAGGTGTCGCCTATGAAGGGGATGATGAGAATTGGAAAAAAATATAAGTTGAGTCCACGATTTGTTGGTCCCTATGAGATAGTGAAGCGTGTAGGAGAGGTTGGTTACGAATTGAATCTTCTGTCAAGGTTAATAGCAGTTCATCTTATGTTCCATATTTCCATGCTTAAGAAATGTATTAGAAATTCGTCTTTAGTAGTTCCCCTAGAGAGTATAGGGGTCAAAGATAACTTGTCATATGAGGAGATTCCGATTGAGATACTTGATAGACAGGTCTAAAGGCTAAGGAATAAAGAAGTAACATCAGTAAAAGTTCTTTGGAGAAAATTGGTTGAAGGGGCTACTTGGGAAACTAAAGCAGACATGAAGACAAAGTATCCTCATCTCTTTTCGTCCAGTTTTGTTCCTACCTAATATAAAGTGTGATTTCCAGACATTTTTTATCCTTAAGTCTGTTTAAGTACTCTTGTATTGTATGGCATATTATAAGAGATTAAATCCTAGTGATAGTGGTAAAGCTTAATTGTACATTTCGGTATGGAGGTGTTGATTCTTGTTCAAATCCCAAATCCTAGATGAATCACATTCAAGGACGAATGTTTTCCAAGGGAGAGATAATGTAATACCCTATGTCTGGGAGTTTCTGTGAATCATACAACTTCTCTTTTGAGTCATACCTACACTATACGAGTAGTATGTTGTAGTCATATGCAATACAGTGTGGTAGGGTGAACTTTCTGCTGTGGATATGACTTGACCCCTAGAAGTAGACAGGTAGGATACAAGTGATATGATTTTAAGTTGTAAGTTCATCAGTGTAGTCTTCCTAAGTTTCTATCTAAGGTACGAGTAGAGGAGTTAGGAGTCGTATGAAGATGATACTAGTCATAGGTGGAACTAGTATGTTGACCAGTGTATATCCTCTTGAGTCTACCAAACTTATGAGTTGGGGAGCTAAGTCGTACCCTACCATACGAGTCACATGGTAGACCCGTAAAGGCTGACGAGTATTTTTTGTAAAGTTTAGCTAAGGGGTTTTTGGTTTTTTCCTCTCATATAACTTCCCATCCACGACTTATGACCCTCAAAGAGGCATTATTTTCCTACTCTCTCTAATCAAATAACAACAGTTACATCCTCTAATCTTCAAGAACATTAAGATTAAGGATTCTCTCACAAGTTCATCCTTCAAGTCCCAAGATCCAACCTTTCTTCACAAGTCAAGCAACTTCAAGTATGTGGGGTTTGTGAACAAGGTTATTCTTTCATCCTTGTACCCAAAATACATGGTTTTTAAGATTTAATTTCCTTATTTTTAATTAGGGTTCATACCCAAATAGTCATATTCTTGAACTATGATGTTACCATGAGATTAAAGGCTTTAAGTGCATCAAGATTTACATATATTCATCCTTTGATTTATAAGATTCATATTATGATTTATATTTCATTATCTTGACTGGAATGGTTGAAGTATTTCATGATGATTATTGAGCATGAGGTTTTGTCAAAAATTTCTAAGAATTTAAGTATATATATATATATATATTATAAGTCTTAAGCACAAGTAATAAGTTTACAAGAAGATTATGCTCTTAAGCTCCATTGGTAATTTTATACAATGATTCAAAGAAAAGATTGATCTTTTGATCTTAAGATAAGATATGGAATACACATTTGTTCATATTGATTATGATTTAAAGTAAAGAGAAGCATAACTAATTTTCATTCTATAAACCCTTATTCTAATTTAAGGTGGATTTCCTAAAGTATGAGCATATAAGTATTCTAGGATTAGAATTTATCATCGAGAAGGGAATGTGGATGAGCGTATCCTAAATTCATAGAAACTACGAGCCACCGTAGGTTAAGATTTTTCCCAATATGGATGAAGTAAAATGATCACTACGACTAAGGTTCTATTCTGATTGCAAGGGTAGAACAGCTCTCCCCGATGTAGGTAAGACGTTGGGCTCTATGGTAGCTCACATGGTTTATGTCGGTTAGAATAGGTTAACTTAGGACTATTGTAACACCTCGAAATTTGAGCTCCCAGGACGCCACACGGTGCTCCGAACTATAAGTAGTCCTGAGCTAACCCTGGCTTCTTTCTACTAAGTCTGGATCTCAAAATAAGAGATATGAATTTAAAATCATAATATATGCAGAAATCTAATCTAAAACATACTAAAAGTTTCGGTAAAATAATACTGAAGGATTCTGAATACTGAATCAAATATTTAAAATTGAATCTAGTAGTCCGACAAACCTCTACTAACTGAATCTAGAGAGTCACTGGGATAGGGCCCCAGCTGACATAAACTATCTGAAATGAATACGAAAACATCTATTAATAAACTGAAAATATGAATAGCTAAGTCCCTGAACTATGAGGACTCACTAACTACAGAGATGTAGATGAGATGCTCAGAAATCACTCGCACTGCTGAGGCTGAGCACCTGAACCTACATTATGACATAATGTAGCACATAGACATATATGTGGATCAGTACTTTGATGATGTACTGAGTATATGGTGATGAATGTAATAAGTGAACAATATCATCACAAGTTATAAAATCATGCATGCTAAATGTAAATGACTCATATAGGATTGAGTAAATCTGAAATCTAAAGATCATCAATAATAAATAATAAAGCATATACTGTAAATCTTATGATCCATTACACTTAGTTCTGAAATCTGCATTCTATTCTTAATCTCAAATCATATAGGCTAAGTGAAATCTGAAAACTTATTCTAAAAATATTTACTATTAGGGAGGTTCTCTTAACCGACATAAACCCTATGAACTACAGGGAGTCCAACGTCTTGACCACCTAAGGAAGAAACCTCACATTGGGAAGATGTGTCATACTCTTGATAGGGAGTATAACCTAATCCAAGTGATCGATCACAAGCTAAATCTGTCATCTATATAGAAATAGGAATAATCTCAATTAGTACCTACGTTGGCTTGTAGTTCTGTGGAAGATAGGGCGCGCTAATCCCACACTTTCTGCTTGGTGCTAAATACTACTCCCTCTTAAATTTGTATGCTCAAACCATTGGAAATTCACTTTTTAAAACTAGCATAAGGATTTATATGAAAACCAGTTATGCATTTATCTGAGTAAATATGTAAATAAAGTTGTTTTGAGTTCTGTAACTGTAATAATATGTAGTGGATTCAAAACCTAAACCAATGATCGAAAGATCAAAACTTTACTGAAAAAATATAAATAATCTGCTCATAAGATGCTTAAAGCATCATCTTTCTTGAAGTAATAATACTAAATCTTGGGATAAATAACTCATACGTCAATATCATGTTAAAACATTTTAAAATTCATGCTTGGTAATATAAATATTTATAATTCATCATAAAATCTAAAATTTCAGCAATATGCATGAAAATATGAACATAATCATGGAATTCAACTTTTAAATCATTGGAAATATCATAAA
The DNA here is from genome assembly GCF_002878395.1 of Capsicum annuum. NCBI lineage: Eukaryota > Viridiplantae > Streptophyta > Magnoliopsida > Solanales > Solanaceae > Capsicum > Capsicum annuum. Next base: position 170,010,627 of record NC_061119.1, read on the forward strand.
CTTGAAAATAACAATGATGGGTGTAAACCCTAACTTCAATTTCATTGGAAATCATATAAAATTCAGTAAATTTGAATTTATATTTTGGGCACAAGGACGAAAGGATTATCCTTGTTGAAAAACTCCACATACCTTAATTGATGATCTTTGATGAAAAGCTTGAATCTTGGATTCCTATAAATGCTTTGAAGATGAATTCGTAGAGTTCTTGTGTTGGGGATCCTCAATTTTGAATTTCTTTGGAGAATTAATGGAGGAATTTGGATTTCTTGGGGAGAAAGTTTGATGATCTATGGTTTTGCTTGAGAGAGATTTGATGAAAAGTGGATGTAAAGTGCTTTGGAGAGGTTTAATTAATTGTTTAAGAAGGATTAGGGGCTGGGAGAATGACCAAAGTAGCCCCTTTTATCTTTTAGACGGAACTGGAAAAATGAACTCTTTTTGCGAACTGGGTGGCCACCGCAATACGCCACTATTGTGGTGGCTCACTGGAAAATGGACTAGCAGGAACTGGGCTTTATCCGTGATGCACCACGACCGCGGAACCCTTTAGTTTGTCATTTTGACCACTGGCGCAACGCGCCAGTATCGCGAGGACTTACTGGAAATTGTCAAATGGGAAATTGGCCCTCTTCACAATGCGCCAATATCACGGAGGTTTACTGAAATTTGACAATTATCATTTTATGTTTCTCCGTGACGCGCTAAGGGCCAAAATCATGGTGTTTTATGACTGGAACTTAAAATAACCATAACTTCTTACTCGGTTATCTAATTTAGGCGAATCTTACATTATTGGAAACCTTATTCAATTTCCCACCGAATGGGAGGTCTAAATCTAAAGCATTCTACCCTTAATAAATAGTATTCATTTCAAAAGTTATCCCTTAACATTATAGGGACGAATTTAAGCTAAGAAGGTATGGGGTATTACAACTACTCGTAGTATTGAGCACCGTGTGATGTCCGGGGAGTACTTTCAAGGTGTTACAGTTTGTTGCCTTGGTCGACTAGACAAATTTATCAACTACCAAAATAGATGGAATATTTGACTTCCAACATAATAAGGTGATTAGGCTGGGAAATCGCAAGGTACTATGATAGAGAGGTCTCTCTGTCGAATCTCATCCATAATGATTCACAGAATATTCAAATCTAACTCCACCTTAACGGCTTCTACCCCCGCCATGTCAGCACTCAATGTGTTATAATTACTAGTAAGTGATATCTAATGCCTCAAAATAGACCGCTATGGCTTGGCAATGGGGTTGAGTGTATGTTTGTAGATTATTGTACCATTCACCTATTTCGCTCTTTCTTTTACCTCTGTGATGTGATCCACCAACCACTTATAGTGCATTAATTTATATTTGGTACTCAAGATCTTCACTTTCTTTAACTCTATCATTCGATAATCATATTTCAAAGTTTCCCCTATTGGTTTAAAAGCATCACCAAACAAGGCTTTAGAAATAACCTTTACAAAAATATCAATCTCTTTACCTCTCACAATCACCATGTCGAGTCTGGGCTATTTTCTCACGTCTTTTTCCTTTCTAAAAAGATTCATGTTCTCGATCATTATTGCATAGTTGACATAGAACTCTCTTATCAACTCATTCCAAAAATTCCCCACTTGCTTGGTCATCCACCCCAACTTGTATTTTTTGAAAACTCAATTCAATTATGGAACTCTTACAATGCCCTAGGTAACATACATGGTTCTTCTTGGATACTTTGATTTTGGTTCCCTTTGTTTTCCATAAAAACCCCATTAAGTAGTAATTTCTAGAATATAGAATAACTCACCTCCTTGGGTATTCCCCTTTTTGGGGTTGTTTGCAGCAAGACCTTCGGAGAAATATTCTAGATTTTCACTTCCAAAACCATCCATAGACATTCTTTTCATCAGAGTAACTCTCTTCATCAGTACCCATATTTTGGTTCTAAGTACGTTCTCTCTCTTCAGGCTGGAGAGGTTCGATGGGATTTATCATGAGCACCAATACTAGAGATGTTGGGGCCTTGGCCTTAGCAAATTTAGATATAGTGTCCTGAGATTCTACTTGTTCATTATCACTACTTTCGGAGACTCAACCTACAAGTCACTAGAATCTTTCGATTCACTCTCAAAGGTTAGAGGCATGTCTTATAGTTCTCGTTCTTTAGCTATTTTCTTGCGGGATGCTTCATCTTGCTTCTTCTTGGTAGCTTAAGAAGTTTTGGGTGCCATAGTATCTGTATATAAAAAGAGTAGTTCCAAAAAAAAAATTAGAAATACAGGTGTAATAATTCAAATAGATGATTGATGGTATGATCGTGGCATGAAGGGTACAATTATCCTTCTGATCATAGGATGTCCATCTCCAAATGTTTTGAGGATTGTCACATCAAATGACTACAACCAATGATCGTGCTCAGATACTAGATCGTGGGATGTGATCGTCTAATGAACTTCTGCAATCTCACAATTTGGTACCCATAATGTTCCAACCTATGATCAAAATCAACCTTATAATTAAGGACGATACAATTAGTTAAGAAAATAAGGGATGAGACCCTCACTAAAATATCACATAAGATCCCTATAGGCTTCTTTATAGTGCCATCTTTTTAAAGAAGACTCTTCAATATTGGTTTGAGAAACCTCAATCCCAACTGTCTATAAGCTAATAGCAGATCAAATTTCTATTAACACCCAAGTTATACACAACCATAGAAAAATTTGAAGGCCCAATATTAAAAGGAATCATGAATGCTCTAGGATCTCCCTTCTTCTAAACTAGATACTAAAAAATGATTGGACTATAATGGTGCATATTATCAACGAGCTCAAAACTTACAGTTCTCTTATTTATCACCAACTCATTCATAAACTTTATGTAACCTGACATTTTCTTAAGAGGCTTAACTAGAGGGGTGTTCACTGATAATTTCTTTAAAATGAAACTCTATGGAGAAGGAAAAAAGAGGTCGGGGATTGGAATCAATACTTGTAGGACCTCTTTTTCCTTCCTCTTTTTTACCTTAGCCTCTTTTTCAACAATAAGAGAATTGTCAACTATGTTCTAATCAACAGCTAAAATTTTAGATTCAGACATTTTCTCGTCATCGACAATCACTGACTCACCCTTATTTTCAACAACCAAGGACATAAATGGATCGATGGTCATCTTTTAGCTCCTAATAGTAATAGCCAAGCAATAAACATTATTCTTAGGATTTTGGATAGTGTTGTTTGAAAGTGTACCTTGTTGATGCTAATTCAACGCTAAAGATATCTAACCGAACTATTACTTAAGCTTCTTAATGGGTATAGCTGTGATTCAATTTTTTAACTCATACCCAAAATATCTGCCCTAAGCTCTTTAAGACAGTCTTCCATCTTTTCTACCCCTTTTACCTCTTTCACAAGCATATCTTCCATCCTCAAATTGCTACAATTAGCATCTCAGTTCCCTGGTTGAACATAGAGTTCACTCCCATCCTTATAGTCATCTTTTCTCCTTCAATCACCGTCTTATCTCCTACTCTTATCTCTATACCTAGACTAGTTATAGTTATTATCTTTGTAGTAGTTCCAACCTTGATTCCTTTGCCTAGATTTCCAATTATCTTAATTATACCCATAGCCTTTGGCTCGAAAACCCTCCACCGGATTGTTTAGGTACTTAGCTTTCTCATCAAAATCATAGTCATCATGCCTAGATGCCTTACCTTGTGACCCAACACTATTTACTTTTTCTGCGTCCCCTATTGTAAACTACTTTATAAACAGACTAAACCCGGTCCTCAACTAAGGTACCTCTTGAGCTACTGATTCATCTAACGCTCTTTGCTTTATAGATGCTCCAATCATATAAGTGTCTGCGGGTATGTCTGTCTCATGAGTATGTTAAACCCATTTGATTTTAATGATCCGATCTGGATCTCAGAAACCTGCTCTTAATGTTATCTCATGAATGTTTTGCCTGTGACAATATCTTCTACAACCTTATTACTCGCATTTAAACCTCTGTAGAAAATTTTAAGAAAAGTACAACCTGGTATGTTATGATTTGGAACATTCTGCAGCTTATTCTTAAACCTCAATCAGGTTTTATATAACATCTCAAAATGCAATTTCCTAAAGTTATAAATTTTATCTTTCAACGGTAATATTATGGAAGGTAAGAAAAATCTTTTCAAAAACTGAGTCGTCAATTCATTTCAAGTAGTGATCGATCCACATAGCAATGATGTTAACCATAAGAAGCCTCTCCTACTATAGAAAAGAGGAGCAACTATAGTCTAATTATCTCTTGAATTAATCCCAATAGATTTTAGGATCAGCAGTATCAAGCCCTATGAATACCTCCTTTAGGTTCAGTAACTATATATCATAGCACTGATGATGTCAAACTTAGTTCCTGGAAGTAATGCCGATGGAATAATAGCACCTATTTAGACTGGCTCTAAAAATTCTAACTTATCTTCTGTATCATCAATTTGAGGAAGATACCGTTGTAGAGTCTAATTCCCTTTATTTTTTCTTTGCCTTTCTCTTTCCTCAATTGCAGCTTGATGGTCTACTTTAGCTTGTCTATCCCTCTCTTCCCTTACTGCCTGCTTGGCATCTTTTTGTCTCGCATTCTTTTTAGTCATCAAGTGAGCATTGGTTTGCTCTATAGTTTCCTAAAGCCCTGGTTTTGCAACCCTTGGTTCGGAGCTCATTCATCCTAAACTCCTTTATTAACCATTCTTCCTCTATCTCTTAGAGTTTTTTCAATTTTTGGATCAAATGGAATCAGGAGATTGCCTTGACTCTAAGTGGTAGGCATGCACCGGTGTGTGCCCAAGAAACAATAGAAATTTAAAATCAGAAAATATAAACCAACATCCTAACAAACACAAACAATAAACTTCATAACCGTAATCTCTGACAACGACATCAAAATTTAATATCACCCAAATTACTCCTTGCAATAAGATGTAAACCAGTCACTGTCAAATATAGAACCCAACCAGGTTAGGGTTGATCCCACAAGGAATACGTTGAAATCTCTATCAAGTGTTTATCTAAGCAATCGGTAAATAATTTCCAGTAAAAAGGGGGATTTTGTAAATAAGAATTCTAATAGTAATAATGGTTGATTTAGTTTTATTCGTAATCAACATGAGAGAGACAATACAATTGTGTTCCCCAATAACATCATAACTCTATGGGTTCTTTATACTTAGTGATCTCTCATGGTGCATGACATGTAGAATCGACAGGATATATCCATCTAAACAACTTTACGTCCCTATTAGATGACTATCCTAATTACATGTTAATGTCTCTTGGGTTTTGCATTACTAACCTCTATAATTGATCCCAATTTAGTCCATCCTGTTTATCCAACCAATTTTAATTAAATGGAGATTAATAACTCCAAGTCTCGTCGTTTATTCACTTTTCCCATCCATTACTCAGCCTTTCGTCCAGAGTAAAAATAAAGAGAGTTCTAACATCTACAACCATTAAAACAATAAAATCGAAGAGAATAACAATACACCCTGAAACACCCTTTCAAAATCACCTCACACCCTTTCAAAATCACCTCACACTTCGAACACTACTTTATTAATCAATCATGGTTCCCACAAATCTAATTGTGGTGTTTAGCTACTCATAATTTCAAGCACACAAGCATAGTTCTGATAAGAAAGCATAATTATGAACTTACAAGAATAAGATGAAAAAAACACAAATCTCAATTATAAATAAAACACTACAAATCAATGTCAACACTTTAAAGAACAACAATATATCTCAAATGTATCAATAGTATGTAGAAGAATGTAAATGATACAAAAGACCCATTAGGAGTATTTATAGATGAAATAAAAATCTATCCTAAACAGAATAGGATTTTCTGAGCTAGCACATCGAACAAAGGAAGGTACGATCGTGGTTACATACCACGATCGTCCATGGTGCTCGTAGGTTGGCACTTGATATTGTCACTTTTCAGAATCTTGGTTGGTACGATGCTCAGTGCGGTCTCGTGGCTTCATTGAACGATCGTGTTTCTCTCTTATAGGATCTTTCTTTAATTTTCATCCTGCAGAATAACTTTTCCATGATCTTCAATACAAACTTGTGTTATCTTGGTAAGGTCGTGGAATTCTTTCGTCTGTTCCTCCTTATACTCAATCATCTAAAGGCATGTAATCTAAATTTTCTTCCATGATCAATCATACGATCATAGCTACTTGGTGCGGTTGTGAAATGCCTTTGTCTGCTTGACACCTGAGTATCACTTATCTGATTCAACCCATGACAACTATGGTATGATCATGGTCAGATCCTACGATCGTAAGATGACTTGTCTAATGTCATTAAGTCCAAAAATATGCACTTTCCTTATCCAGACTTGTTTGACCTACAAATACCATAAATCCATATCATATCGACATAAAAGTACTTTTGTACTTGTAAGTTTTTATAGTTTTACGCATCAAAAGTGTCGTAAATCCACAACACTTCAATGATACATATGAATGTACCTGCATATCAATCTATCACACTCTACTAATTCATATGAGATATGAAACTTAGTGTTTCTTCTTAATACATACAAATGTATCTCTATGCACAAGTATCATAATTAAAAAATAATGTCTCTTTTTATACATGATATATATGAATGTACTTGCATGTCCATGAATTATTGTGTGCCAATTGATATGCAATATAGAGTTTAGCATTTGTTCATGATACATACTAATGTATCTATATGCACATAATTGATATATATTAAATGTATCACATAAAATTCAAATAATGTATATCACACATATACTTGTTATTGCATCAAGGAAAACTCATAAAATTTTTTGGTACATTATGATTTTGATACATTTTCAGATCTATAATTTTTGGCCAGCGCAGAAGAAACGAGCACCTTACTGCTGGCCAAACTCCAATGATGCACCACCAAAAAATCCAACAACACACTCCCACTCCATCCATCCACGTACGACCACAATCATTACCACGTCATCATACTCTTCACCACCATCAACAACCATCAACAACCGCAACTCTATCAATAAAATCACCAGACTTATTCGTCGAACAACTACCAGAAACGCCAGGCTACATCAATCACAATTTCAGAATGGATACAATGATTTGAAAAGTGCAATTTTAATTTTAAGAAAAAAAATAGAAGAAGAAGAAGAAGAAGAAGAAGAAGAAGAAGAAGAAGAAGAACACTAATAGAGGTGAAAGAATTTGAGAAGATTAGATATTGAGATGATCTGATGGAATTTTTTGAATTTTTCTTCTGTTTTGTTAATCCAGGGATTCTCTATATCTTTCAAAATCATTTAACGTGATTCACTCCCGATAAATGCAATTTATGTTATTTTGGTAAGTTAACTGATTAGTTGGCAATGTATCAAAATCAATATGTATTAAGGTTATTACAATATGTCACCAAATCGTATTTTATGTGATTATATGTAATATGATAAAGTTGTGGGAAAAAATAATTAGCTCCTTACCTTATGTGATTTCTGTAAGTTACTCAAAAAAATAAAATAAAATAAGATTAATATTTCAGGTCATGTCACATATCCCTCTATTTGACTCTAGGGTACATATGACTCAAAAATATGTGGGTAAGGATATATATACATCCCTAAAGTATAACTAAGAATATATACATACCATTTTGAATGTTTGAAGGTATATTTATCCTTTATCCGTTTATTTAATCCAAAACAAACTACGCTAGTGAACTAAGTAAAGAAAAATTACAGAAAAAGAAAATCAAATAATATCAAATTTCATTAGATACTAATACAATATTTTTAAAAGGCTTAATATATCAATTTGCCTTTCAATTTGACATTAACTGACATTAGGTCCTCTAGTTTTTAGGTATGAGTAAATAAACACTTAAATTTATATAAAGTTGAACAAAAAGATACATATTTTCTACGCGACAATTTGTGTGAGGCGCCTATAGTTGAAGTACATAGATACATGCTGAGACCAAGTTATGTATTAGATTTTTTAAACAATTAAGTCCCCCAGTACTAAGTTACCTTTATTAGCGAACTTTAATCCTTAGTGTGAGATTTCACTGTGCAAATTCAAATTTAGTAACGTTTGGTCATGAAAATTAAAATTTTAAAGTTTGACTTGGAGTTTAAGTTAGAATTCGAGTTAGAGTTGGAGTTATGTTTGTTCATTAATATAGTTGAAGTTGTTTTTGAATTTTTGTGAGAAAAGGAGATAGAAAAAGGTGAATTTTTTTTTTTGGGTTTTGCCTTTTTATATATAATTTTAAATTATATTTGAAATTTTCATGGCCAAATATCAACTTGAAGTTGTCTTTGACATAAAGTGAATTTTTTTTTTTTTTGAAATATAAATAATTTTCATGACCAAACGGTTCCTTAATTGAAGTTTTAATGTGAATATCACAACATCGGTGAGAAAAAAATGGGTGAAATTAAAAATATAAACTATACCAAAGCGGAGTCCAGCCCTAATAGGGGCATAAATATCGAAAAGTAGAAATACCAAACCGAATCGATTTATTTTATTTTTTGGTTCGGTTTTGATTTATTTTTTCAGAAATTCGATATTTCGATTTGATTTTTGATTTTTAGGTTGGCGTAATTCGATTTTTGGTTTAAATCAAAATAAATTAAAATTTTTAATATATTTTTTTAAATTATTATTATATATATATATATATATATATATTAATATATATAATATATATTTATTATTTAATATTTATAATGACTAAGTAATTAGCTATTTAGGCTTTATCTAGAGCCCATTAGTGCCTACAGCCCAAAGCCCCAAAATTCAAATATATTGAGTAACCGAAATCGAAAGTTACTTTTTGCATTGATTTTACAACCGAAAGTTAATATATAGGCCTTCATCTGATTTTTGCATTGGAGGTGATTATTCTCATTTGTCACTTAGAAGACTTTATAAGTTTATATTGATTTTGCTTTAATATAAGAAAGTTAAACTAGTTCGATTTTCAAATATGATTAGTCCATTATACAGGCCCAAAATAAAAAAACTAAAATTATTAAATCGAAATAAAACTGAACCAAAATTTACATAAATTAAAGCAAATCAAATTAATTTGATTTGATTACGATATACCTAATTTCATAATCGAAAATCAAAATAAAAAAAGGAGTTGATTCCTCAAAATGTCATTGAACTTGTGTAAACATCCTACTAAACTAACTTTTATTTTTTTTAGGACAATATTGTCACTGAACTATGCACTTCTTTTCATTATAAGGTAAAACTAAGAAATTATTAAGGATATGTTTGGAGAACCACAAGAAAAGTGAAATTAGATGTAATTACATAATCCAATTCTCAATTAGGAATAGAGAATTAGGTGCAATTACGTGATGTAATTACAAAGTTACATTTTTATTTCTTTTTCTTCTAATTTTATTTTTTATTTCTATTACTTTAATTTCTTTTTTATTTTTATTTTTTTTATTCTACATTATTTATCTTTCATCTCTTTTCTTCTCATTTTCCAACTTTTACTTCTTATGATCCAATATAATTACTCATATCTTTTTCCTCATTTAGCGCATTATTACATTTTTATTCTAGTGTTTGAATTAAAGTAGTATTTCATTATTGAATGAGATGACTTATGTGTTTTTCCTTTCTTTTGAATTATTTACTCGTTGAAATTTTATATAAGAGTATTGTATTTTTTTCTTGAATTTTCAATTGTGTTTTTTTTTTATGTTTCAATTTATTTGTTTTAGTACTATAGACTTGTTATTTTATATTGCATGTCACTTCAAATTATCGAGTTAATTTTTCAAATTGCCATTGAAATTGTGCAAACATTCTACTAAAGTAACTTTTGTTAATTACTTTTAGGAAAATATTGTCATTAAACTATGTACATCTTTCCAAAATAAGGTGAAACTAAAAAATAGTTAAGGACATATTTGGAAAGCCATAGAAAAATTGAAATTATTTGCAGTGACATGCAATATGAAATAGCATGTCTATAATACTAAAACAAATAAACCGAAACGTAAATTCAAAATCCAAGAGAAAAACATAATACTTTTGTATAAAATTCCGACGAGTAAATATAATTCAGAAGAACGAAAAGCACATAAGTCTATATTCTCATTCAATAATAAAATACTAATTTAATTCAAACACTAGAATAAAAATTATAAAAATTCAATAATGCACTAAATAAAGAAAAAACATATGAGTAATTATATTAAATCATAAGAAGAAAAGTTGAAAAATGAGAAGAAAAGAGATGAAAGATAAATAATGTAAAATGAAAAAAAGAGTAAAAATAAAAAATAAATTAAAATAATAGAAATAAAAAAGAAATTCAAAAGAAAAAAATATTAAATTTTATTTAAAAAAATAAAATAAAATGTAACCTTGTAATTACACGTAATTCTCTATTCCTAATTGAGAATTGAACTATGTAATTACATTTAATTTCATTTCCTTGTGATTCTCCAAACATATTCTTAACAATTTCTTAGTTATACATTATAATAAAAAAAAATATAATTTAGTGATAATATTAAAATAAAAGTTACTTAAATAGAATGTTTAGATAAGTTTAACATTTTAAGGAATTAACTAAAAAAAAAAAAAAAAAAACCGAACGAAGTTACGGAATGCCCAGCCCTACCGTCCCTATCCTATCCCTATACAAAATATGGCTATCTCCCTCTTTATCCTTTTCCCTCTCCAACTTTAACTAGTTGAATGTTTCAGCAATGTCACGAGGAACTGATCGTCTACTAAAGAATTTGAAGCAATTCACTGACCTTCAGTACAAGCAATTCACTAACCGATATGGGCAGCAAGTCATTGACATTTTAGAATTCCCTATAAAGCTCGTTCTTTCCCCTATCACACTTGCTTATGACATTGCCGGCTCCGCCCCGAGGGGTTTCGGTGTACCGGAATTCATTTCAAAATTGTCTTATTCTACCATCTTTGTAAGTTGGATTATATTTTCTTATTTGTTTTTCTGAATGGGACGTTACGTGTTTGTTGATATGTCTCTGAGAAGCTATGAATGGGAACGTCTATTCATTAATGTTTTTGGATTGAGTTTTCAAATATATGTTCATATTTGCGTGGGGGAGACAATTGTAATCTGTTGTTCATAAGTCAATTGTAAGTTCAGCACACTTGAATGGGTCGTTAGTGTTTCTTTATATGCCACTGAGAGGCCACTAACGGGAAAGTCTATTAGTTAGTATTTCTGAACTGAGTCTTCACATATATGGAGCGGAAGGTCTGCATACACTATACTCCCTCTAGACTCCCAAACCCCGCATTTAGGTCTGTACTGGGTTTTTTGTTGTTGTTGGTCTTCAAATATATGTTCGTGTTTATTTGAAAGGCCTCAAATGGGGAGCCCATTGTAGGTGCTTTTATGAACTGGGGTGTTAATTAGTTCTTCGTATGTCAATTTTAAGCTTAACACACTTTCTTGTTCATAAACGGAGAGTGAATTTGTTATTTGTTCATATGGCACTGAGAGACCGTGAATGGGACAGTCTATTTGTTAGTATTTCTGAACTGGGTCTTCAACGTGTTCCTGGAAGGCCTTGAATGGGGAAGCTTATTGTCTCAGTGTATTCTTAACTATGTCATAGTTGACATATGAGGAAACCAGTTGAAGACCCAATTCAGTCTTTTCTGAATTGGGTCTTCAACTGGTTTCCTCATGTGTCAACTATGAGATTTTTTTGCTTTTTCAAAACTGGGTCGTTAAATGTTTGTTAATATATCCCTAGGAGTCCATGAATAGGAAGTTTCAGCATTCCCTGCATTGGGTCTTCAAGTATTTGTTGATATGTAACGGAGAGTTCACTGCCTGAAATTAATACAAGGACTTTTAAGCTGAAAGTGTTCGTTCAATGAAGGTTTCCTAACAGAGATATTTGGTGGTTTTACTGCAGTTGGTGGCGACTCTGGGTACTTATGACATTGCAATGGAGCTCGGAAAGAAGTTGATCTGCCAGAGGTGCCCTTATAGTCTCAGCTCATGTTACCTTTTTTTAGAATTTATATTCCTGAAGTTGAGTGTATTGTATTAGAAATAGTGAAATTGATAGATGGTCCATGTCAAAAGTTTTGTTTTTTGTTGATTTATGCACGTTGTGTGTAAAAGGGCATCAAAAGACTTATAAAGATATTGGGGCCACTTCATCCATGTTTTGCGTTACAATGGACTATGAGCTTTAAAGATATCAGAATTCGTTTTCTGTGCTCCTTGGTGGTCTCGACGTCCTTATGCAAAAGCTGATGTGTGGTTATCACAAATTGATGCTAAAGCCAGAGAGCATCTTATTTATCACTACCGAGGGCCAGGGAAAGCAGAAATTCTTGTCAAATTTATAGTCAACTGGCATGTCTTGAAATGGAAAGTGATTACATGTGTAGTTGAAAGAAGATGATTGGTTCATTAACTGCAGGGACTGCCGGACATGCAGTGGATGGCAGGCATTGCAATGCACAATGTGCAAAGGTTCAGGCAAGGTGCATTACCAAGTGAAAAGCTATACATTGAAAAGGTAGGTAATCATTGATAGACTTGTGCTCTTGCTATTAAAATGAACATCCTGTTCACGTTTTATGTATTAATCCAATTTCTAGAGTATATTGTGGTCTTTGTCATATCCTAATCTGCATACTCTTAAAAGATACACCGAGGTGCCCTCACCCCGCCACAATACTATGTGACTGTTAAAAGCATATTCTAGTCTTCAGCTTTTTATCATGGATTCAACAGTGATAGTAGCTCATGTAATTGCAATTGGTAGCTCAATGTGTCACCATCACATGTTGGTGTACCGAGCCACCTTCTTCTTGTTTTATTTTATTAATCATAGTAGTTGTATCGGAGGTAGTGGCTGCGTGCACTCTACCCTCCCCAGACCCCACTATGTAGGAATACACTTGGTATGTTGTTGTTGTAATCATAGTAGGTGTAAAAAACAAAAATTATTCTAAGGACAGAAATATAGTGTCAAACACACTGAATATTTATGTCTATTTAAAGCTTCCAAATTGCTGCTGCAGGGGAGAAAAAGCAACAGCTGAATCCATTGCTGATGCGATAGCTGATAACAGGGCTGAGTTGGTGCACCTTCCTTCCACAGTGGACCTTCATTTGCCACTGCCATCTAAAGAGTGTCCCAGTTGTGATGGATCGGTGAGAACTGTTTTGGGAATTTTTTCAATTTTCATAATACAGCAAACATCTTGGGGGCTGAAAATGAACTGAGTGAGTCATGCCAGTAGCTTTTTTGGTTTGAGATACTATCCAAAATGCTAAGGTGAAGAAAATAGAGTTTCATTCGTTATGGCAACCCAAGTTGAGAATAGGGCTTATTGAATAACTAAAGCTAAGCCTAACCAGATATCAACTTGGCTCAAGTGAGTTATGTGACGTGTAAATGTATTTTCATCCAGTGTTGTCAAAGGCTCAAAGGCTCAGATGAAGCGCGCTTAAGCCCTGAAGCGATGCACAAAACATGCTGAGCACTTTGCCTCTCTTAGTGGGCGCTTTAGTGTCGTAATCAAGGCTCCAAGAAACACTAAACAATTGATATTTCACTTTATCTTAATTTCTTTGTCCTTTGATCTGTTATATATACGTAGAACTATCAAGTATTAGTTTTTGACTACACATATATATTATTGTATTTTGTCTTTACACTTTATTTGCGCTTAAATATCCAATGGACCTTAATGCTTTTTTGTACTTTTTGCCTTTGATAACACTGTTTCATTTGAATTTAAGTGAATTTTTGCATGCTTCTACTAGGTAATGGGTAGATATTTGTCAGTTAGATATTCACTTGAAAGACGATTTAAGCGCCTAAGTTCAATCACTTACGTAAATAGATTGAATCCTGCAAAAGAACCCAAAGCGCTAGCTCATGAAGATAATTTTCGGATAACCTAGAACTACGCATTTATCCATAACCTGTTTTGAGCTTTGATATCACCTTGAATATGCACGGGGAAAATCTAGCACACTTGAGTTGACTTTGGAACTCATCCTATTATTCAGTAATCTTGTTGAAGAGGGGCTGTTTTGATACTATATCAATGAATTTGAATGAGGCATGATGCTTCCATTTCATCTAGTAGATTATGAGTTAAGAGCTGTATTTCTTTCTTGCACACACCACTTCATTATTTCCTTGGATTTGTGTCAGTTGTATTAAAGATGGATGCAGTCATTATGCTTCACAATGATCTTTCATATTCACCTCTGCCTTGTCTTAACTCCAAGTAAAAACTGTTTTCCAAGCTTTTGAAACTTTAGCAATTGCTGTTGCTAATGATACTACTTATTCCACAGGGTGTGATGAAATGCCCGGAATGCAAAGGCAAGCTGCAAATAAGGATATCTACAGATGATGTGAGTTCTATCCAATCTTTCCTATTCTTTGCTCCATTTTCTTTTCAGCTGTTTAAAAACCATTGATAATTAATTTTTTATATCATGCTAATATATTTACCATTGAGAATTTTCTTCTTACATCATGCTAAATTATTGGGTACCATTTTAGAATTATAGCGGCAATGGGTTAGTGGTCAATGAACTGGGAGCAAACCTAGAGACCATAGTTCAAATCCCCATAGAGGCAAAAAGCACTAGATGCTCTTTTCCCATGCCTTGATGGGCAGAGTTACCCTGTACCTGTGCTTGTGAGAGGTATCCGTCGGTACAGTTGAGGTGCACAAGCTGCTCCGGATGCCACTGTTATAAAAAAAAAGAATAAGAATTCTAATGGCAGTGAATTTTACTTAAATTTATTAAATGCAACTTCTTTATCTTTTCGATTTCTAGTCATTTCATAGAAACAGTGTGTGATATTTTTATAATAGGTATGGCACTGCTTAGAATTATAGTCTTAACCCTTTCCTACTCATGCTAAGCCTCAGAGACTGAAAACACGCAACCTGTCACGAGCTCTGCTACCATAACTGGAGTGTTTATCTTGGCAAAATAACCCACTTGTTTCGCTCATCCATTTCATGTGCCTCTAAATAAAGTAACAACGTATGAAAAAGAAATGGCATCTGTGTGATAGATGATCGTTTAAAAGGTTTCTCTGGGCATAAATCTGTTCCATTATATTGATTAATGCCGTTGAAATGGAGTAGAAAAATATAGGTATCTGGAGGAAGTAGTCAGCAATGAGTCACAAATTGCATCCAGAGGGAAAACCTAGAAATCTAGTGAACCAGGAATAATTTTTTCTACAAGCATGGAGTATGGAAAAGAAGAATAACAAATAAAATAAGAGCTAGATAATGTCCTTTTTCCTCAGTTGGATTCTTGATGCCATGAATTTCAACGCTAAAGAATTTCTTTCCCTCCTCTTTCAGTTTTGATTTACTTATATAGTCATTCTCATATCTGTCTTATCTTTCAATGCTACAGATTATGGAGCCTCCTTGGAAAGCTTATAATATCATGAGAAAGATGGATTATCCTTACGAGGCTAGTGCTATGTCATCCCTGTTTCTTTTTTGTTGCAATGAGTTTCTGCTTACTACAATATGGGGGATTTTTCTCTTGCATCTCATCCATCATTGTTTGAATTTTTATTTTTTTGTTGATATGTCAAAGGATGAGAAGAAAGATTATCATGCTGTTGGGAGGTGGGAAAAGGATGGTAAAATAAGAAGAATTGATTTCTTTGCTATTTTTTATGGAGAAAATGGGTCCAAAAATTTGTTTCTTCTTTCTAGCTACTTTCCCTCTTTTATAACCAGACAAACTTGGGAGAGAAAAGTCTCAGTTTCTCTTCATTGCCTACTTCCCAATAGCTGTTAGTGATCATCCTATTCACCAGGTTGTCTTGCTCTACTGTATAAGTGTGTCACCTCGCAAATATTTTCTATAAAAAAGTCAAGTATAACACTGCCCCTTACAACTTTGTGCGTTTATCATTTTCCCTCTTATTTACTTTTGCAGCATATTGTTGATAGTATGAAGGACCCCGGCATTGCTGCATTTTGGTTGCTTACTTTGCCTCAGATTGTGGGTGGATTTGAATATGATGATGATGTCAAGAAGAAGATTTGGTGGCAATATAAGGTTTGCTTTATCTTATGGTTGTCAAGGACTGCGTTTTCCCTTGCGATTCATAATTGTTCTGTTATTTTGAGAATGTTGAGCTTTTTACGGAGCCTCTAATACAGGCTTAAGTGTCTGTAAATTTGGAACTCTATCATTGCTCACATTGAAACCGGAAACAAAGGGAAGAGGCAAACTCCATATTAATCAGATAAATATGCTCATCCTATTTCAAGTCCACCAGAAACAAACTTGAACTGATTAACAATCTATTTAACTTTGATTAATATGGAAATAACTCACATATTGATCCAGTCGATTCAAACTAAATTCATTGGTACCTGCTTTTATGAAAATTAAAAGATGACATAGATTGCCTTATTTTGTTTCATCTTTTACCTATTTGAGGGTTTCACACAGTCTGGAAGTCTTAGAACACTTCGGAGCCAGATTTCACTGACAGCTTATGTAGTCTTGTTGCATTCCAGGAATCTATGCGATATGATCAACTTCGAGATGTGGTGGCCAAGAGAAAACCTGGATGGGAGTATTTGCAAGACGTATGAAATTTTCTTTGTGGTAAATATTTGTCAATGATATCCAAATCAACTTTCTTGACTATATTATCTTATAGGCCTTGGTCTCTATTGATCCCGTCCGAGCTAGGGAAGATCCTGTTGTTGTGAAGAACATCCCTTACTTCAAGGCCAAGAAAGCTCTGGAGGCAGAAGTTATGAAGCTTGACCCTCCGCCACGTCCTCAAAATTGGGGGGTGTGTTTTATCTTTGCTTGATTTTCTACTATTTCTGGTTATATTCTTGTTTAAATGCCAGATAATTTCTGGATGGTTTATCACCGTTTTGGGGTAACCAAGAACCTGTCTAATTCATGAAGTCAAAATTCGTAAGCTTTTAAAATTTATCTTGGAGTTATTGCGAATAACGGTTGTACATTAGGTAACTTTTTTTTGCAACAAAATCCCCTTAAAGTAGCTAGCAAAGACAGGAAAGTTCTGCTTCTATCTTCTGTCTTAAGTGTGTATTTAAATTTCCTCCACAACAATAATTTTAAGTGATTAATTTGGATAATTGGCATGTCGTTGATCGTCGGGAAGTTCTATCTTGTTCTTCTATTATTATTATTATTGTTATTTTCCTTATTCATATGGGGTAGTGCATGCATTTGCAGGAGTTGAACCTTCCATTAAACGCATCTTCTTGGAGCGAAAAGGATCTCAAAGACCCAAAAAAGCTATATGAGATGACGGTGCTTCTTAATGCACAAAGAGAAATGGCTGAAAAGATGCTTGATGCTCAGTGGGAAGCGAAGTGGAGAGAAGAAAAGGTTGGGTCTATCCAGGATTTTTATTTGAAATGCCTGTAGAAAGTATAGAGAACTTACTGATATTCAATCTTTATTTTTTATTTTGTATAGTGTCTGTTTGGAATGAATTTAAATGGAGAAACTTAGTCACTGAAATTTCACATAACCTACCCTTAACTTGTTTAAAACTTAGGTATAGTTGCTGTTTGTCTAGATTTGAAGGGAAACAAAAGTCATATGGGTTTCTGATTATTTTCTTGTCCTGTTCGTCTTCACAAATTTGGCCTTTTCCATAAACATGGACCCTTTAGTTTCTGTAGTGATTGCACTGGCAAAACTGCTAGGATGGAATTTAATGTTTTTGTTCACCCACAGAAGGGCAAAAACCAAATTAGGTGTATCATGTATGGCTCCTGTTTCATTAAGAAAATTTCAGTAGTCATTAGGCGTATGTGGACTTCTGATTTTTTTTACCCACTGGCTGCTTTGGGGTTTTTATTGCTGACTTTGTAATGTATGGTTGGTCCAATTTTACATAGTGACATCACTGAAG
Organism: Capsicum annuum; assembly: GCF_002878395.1. Taxonomy (NCBI): domain Eukaryota; kingdom Viridiplantae; phylum Streptophyta; class Magnoliopsida; order Solanales; family Solanaceae; genus Capsicum; species Capsicum annuum. The sequence continues at coordinate 170,028,639 of NC_061119.1, forward strand.
TTCAAATTTGCGTTCTTATGCCTGCAGTGTGTGCTTTCAAGTTTGAACTGGTTAAGCAATTTCCTGATAATCAATATTTCTTTTGCCTCAGAAGATTGAATGACTTCATTTCCTATATCTGTTATCGTTGAAATAAACATCCATATTACTGATATTAGCTGCTGATATGTTCTCCTTTGTGATCATCTGTTCATATCTCAGCTTAACAAAATGTTGGAGGAGAAGGTCCGACCATACATTCAGAATATTGACAATACTGTACTTCCTCAACCTATTGTTATGGAATCAGAAAGGAATCAGGATCAAAAGGTACTTTTGTCTCTTTGGGAAATTTATGGATCAGTTTATAGTTGCTTTTTTGGATTGAAGTGAAATCAAGTTAAAAAAAAGCCTAAAATAACAAATAAGTTGACTTGATAAATGTGATGGTAACAGTATCCTATCCCACCAAATAAACACACATTTCAGATCGAGATTCCTTTAGAGACTTGAAGTAATGCTTTTAAAGATCAGCTACAACAACAACAATAAACCTAGTGCAAATGTGCAATCCCACAGGTGGGGTTTGTAGAGGGTAGAGTGTAGACCTTACATCTCCCTACCTTTGAGAAGGTAGAGAGTCTGTTTACGATAGACCCTTGGCTGAGAGAACAGTGAGAAAAGGCAGTAGCAAATAAGCAGAAACAACAGGAAGATAATAAGATATTGAGGCTAAAGAAATGCTTTTAAAGTTTGGTTTGCAATAATGGAAGCAGCATACACCAACACTTCACCTGGTGCTACACATGAATACAAATATTTAAAATGCTCTGTATCTTCAAACATTAAGTTGATAAATATGATTCGTCCTCAAATCCATCGGGGGAATGGTTTTAGGATTACTTACTAATCTGTATGGTCACTTCTGACATTTACTCTTGGTACTTTCCAACAAAAAGTAGATGGGTGCTAAGCGCTGTTGTCATTAAAAGCCCGCACTTTATCGCTTAAAGCGATCAAATGCCACCACTTTTGATGCTTAAAGCAATGAAGTGATGCTAATTGAGGTATCATCGCTTCACGAGTGAAGCTTTGCTTGCTTTAGAGAAGTTTGCATTCAAAGAACAGTGTACAAAGTGTACAATGAGGAACGCACTTCTTTTGAATGTCAACTCTGAGTTGACCGTCTTGACATTATTGTTATATTGGATGACTAAATAAGAAATGGGGACTCATATAGTCAACTCCGACTTGATTGGGACCGAGGCTAAGTAGTTGATATTTTATAAAATTATTGATCTTTTATAATTTTGATTATTCGTAAATTGTGCGCTTCACTTGTCACTATTTTTTTTAAAGCCCCATGATCTGCTCCTGAAAGCAGTCATTTTGAGAATATAGTAACTTTATGTGCAGAAAAAGCATAGACGACGGAGATGGTGGCTGTTCTGATTGTATTTGCTTAGTCAGTACACATGCTACCCAACTCATCGGAGATCTAACGCTTATATATAGATTGCACCGTTTCTTTTTTCTTTTTAATTTTCCTTGCCCCTTCGACGTTCTTCTATTCTAGTGTTTGTTGTATGTCACAGGGAGTTGTGGTCCTACCCCTGGTCTATTTATCTTGTATATCATACAAAACAACAAATGCATATGCAGATTATATGAACTTCTTCCTTGTCTTTTATTCCCCAGTACTGTGCCCCCATCCCTCTTTATACTCATAGGAAACAGTTTGCAGGAGAAAATAAGATTCAGAGAATATCGAACTCTTACATGTCCTTATTAGAAATAAAGGGTGCCAATTGGGCCGGTTCGGCCCACTTACCTAACTCGGCCCGATCAGCCCATGGACGGTAGGGTACCGGATTTTGGGCTGGGTTATTTTTGAATTTGGGCCCGGTTAACCAGGCTCGGATCAAACCCGGTCCAGGCTTGCTAATTAACCAGCCTGGTTATCTTCTTTTTTTAAAAAAAAAAAATTTATTGATTTTGCCCATTGGACCAATTTGATCGTTGGGCCCAAGTTTGGGCCCCAAAAACGGCTAATTGGCCTATTTTATTTTAAATTTTCTTTTTTTTTCAATTAATTTTTTCTTTAAACTCCAAAAAATTTCTATAAATATCCTACACTTTTAAATCATTTTTCACACAATTTTCATTTTCTCTCAATTCTCAAATATTCTATATATTTTTCTAAAGTGCTCACTTTAATTTTTTTAATTTTGCGATTACAAAGTATGAGTGGAAGTTTTTAAAGTCGCAATCTTCGGATACTTTCAAAATTTGGTATTGTCGTTCCATCTCTTACTTTTAATTTTTAATTAGTGTATTAATTGTTGAATATTTAATTTTATTATATGTGTATTTTGAATTGTTTTAGTTTAATTTATATTATGGATAAATTAAGAAACCTCGCCACTAAAGATGTTAAAAAAATTTGTCCTAGAAGTGGTAGTGTTAGTAAAAAGTGAATTACTATCGGTAGAGGTAGTTCAAGTAGTAGATATACTCGTGTGTCTTCTCTGGTATCGCTTAGTCAACCTTTTGAGGAAGAAATAGGTGTAGTTGCTCACGATATGAATTATGTAGAAATTCAGAAAAATTACGGTATAGAAGAAGAAAATAAAGTAGATGCGGTTAATTTAGATGAAGATGATGAAAATATTGGTGAGACACCCGCAATAGGAAATGCTAACGTTAGATCTGAATCGGTTAATCTTTCTCCCCGTCCTCCCTGTGCCCCAAGAGCTCGTAAAACAACTAATATTGCATGACAATTTTTTGAACGTATATCAGATATTGAGGTGCAATGAAATATTTGTCAACAAATATATAAACATAAAAGAGGAGGCAAACAAGGGGGTATGGGTACGTTAATGAGATATACAAGTGATAATCACGATAGAGAGTTAAAAATTGCACAAGGTGGTGCGGATGTTGGTGGGCCAACGCAAACTAGAATGGACCCAGCAACCGGTCAGGCAATGAAGAAGTATAATAAATTGAGAGACCGAGAAGAAATAACAAAAATGATAGCTGTGGGTTATTTGCTTTTTAGTTTTCCTTCTTCTGATGCCTTTATTCATTATATTCAAGCAATTTATAATCCTATGTTTAATGGTATATCTAGAAGTACTTGTAGGACCGATATTTTTAGACTTCATTCATAATATTATTTTTATTTATCAACATTGTTAAAGAATATTCAAGGTAGAATATCCCTAACTTCTGATCTTGGTCGTGCTGTAAATAAAAATAATTATTTAACCATTACTTGTCACAGGATAGATACTAATTTTGTTATGCAAAAACATATTCTTCTTTTTTATATGATAAAGATCGTAAACATACTGAAGATTTTATTGCTGATTCGATTGCTAAAGATGCAAAATTTTACGGTATTGAAAAATAAAATCTTATGTACTGCTTTTGATAATGCTTCTAACAACAAAACTGCTATAACAAAGTTAAAATCTAAGTTATCTCTGGTGTTACCTGAAATTTTTCATGTTAAGTGTGCTTGTCATATATATAATTTAATTGTAAGAGATGATCTTGAGTTTTTTGAGCTTTATATTGAAAAAATGCGGCTTGCCGTTGGTTTTATTCAAGGAAATAATCGTAGAAAAAGAATTAGAGACTTTAAACTTAAATGTGAACAAAATGGGCTAGCACCGATATTGATGCCCGAAGAATGTGATACTAGATGGAATGCTACGTATGATTTTTTAAAAACTTGTTATAAATATAGAGTTCCTATTACACTATCTTTTAACCAACATTGCGGTTCGTTTGCTGATTCTTCCCACTGCATGCTACATGATTCTGATTGGACTGCAATTAACGATCTTGTTAAGTTTTTGAAAAAATTTTATATAGCTACGGTTGAATTTTTCGGTGCTTATTATTCTATTGTTTGTAATATTTTGGCATATATAGCCGATATTTCTGGTTTGCTCAAAGAATATAAAAATAAAGAAGGTTACAAAAAAGTTGTTGGTGCCATGTTTGCTAAATTTAAAAAATATTTTTTTTTATTTCCCCTTTTTACTTGGTTGGTACTATACTAAATCCGTACATGAAATATAATACTATGTGTCACTTTAGTACTCTTATTTATGCTAACTTAGAGATAAATACTAACAATGATTCTGGTGATGAAAAATAAGAACAATCTAATTTGTGGACGGCTATGGGTGATGCGAATGCTTACATAAATAAATTATATAACTATTATGCTAATTTAGTTGATTTAACTGTACCGACAAATATCACTTCAACTGTCGCTCCTCATCCTCCCGAGGAGCCATCATTTTCTAAAAGGGCAGCACATAGTGATTTTTCTGATTACTTTTATGATTTACCTTGTTGGAACTGTGTTGAGGAGGGAGCTTACACAACAACTTATCAGGAAGAGCTAAAGTATTATCTCCAAACGCCGTTAGAGGATCGCAGATGACAGATCAACGCATTGAATTGGTGGAGGAATAATGAAACAGTATTCTATGCTTTCAAGATTATCCAGAGATATCTTGAATGTTTCAATGTCAACCGTTGCATTAGAGAGCGCTTTTTGTCAGGGACGACAACAACTTGGAGACAACTGACATTCATTAGGAAGCAATGTAATGAATGTTCTAGTTTGCCTTAGAGATTGGATTAGAGCGGAACGAAGAAATTAAGGAATGGAAGTGGAGTCGAACGACGAGCAGAGACTTGAAGAAATTATGACTTCATCGGAGAACTCAGCAGAATCAAATCCAATGCATGATTTTGCCCTCGTTGACTTTGACTATCCTAACAAATTTCTGTTAATATTAATATGAATGAGTTGGAAAAAATGATGTAAAATTTGTAGATTTTTAATCCATGTAAATTATAAATTTTGGATTATTTTACAATCAATAAAATTCAACATTCATTCACTCCTTAGTCCTTACTTTGTAATTTTTTTCATTTAATGATTTAAATTGAATTTCTAGTTTAAATTAAATACTTAGTTTTAATATATTACTAATTTACTATCAAGTATTATTAATTTATTATATTAAGTAACATATGTTTTATTTAAAGAAGTAATACATTGAATGGTACGTATATATGTGTAAATATTTTCTAAAGTAGTATATATTTAATAAATACATGTGTATATGTTTTATAAATTAGTGTATAACTATATATTTAGTGTGTGTGTGTATATATATATATATATATATATATATATATATATATATATATATTGTAGTATATGTTTTATTTAAAGAAGTACATACATTGAATGAGACGTATATATATGTATATATTTTCTAAAGTAGTATATATTTAACGTATACATGTGTATATGTTTTATAATTTAGTATATAACTATATATATAGTGTGTGTATATATTGTAGTATATATATATATATATATATATATATATATATATATATATATTGTAGTATATGTTTTATTTAAAGAAGTACATACATTGAATGGTACGTATATATGTGTACATATTTTCTAAAGTAGTATATATTTAATGTATACATGTGTATATGTTTTATAAATTAGTATATAACTATATATTTAGTGTGTGTATATATTGTAGTATATATATACTGATGTATATGTTTTATTTAAAGAAGTACATACATTGAATGATACATATATATGTGTAAATATTTTCTAAAGTAGTATATATTTAATATATACATGTGTATATGTTTTATAAATTAGTATATAACTATATATTTAGTGTGTGTATATATTGTAGTATATATATATTGAAGTATGTTTTATTTAAAGAAGTACATATATTGAATGGTACGTATATATTTGTATATATTTTCTAAAGTAGTATATATTTAATGTATACATGTATATATGTTTTATAAATTATTATATATATCATTATATTGTAGTATATATCTTGTAGTATATTTTTTATTTAGAGTAGTATATATATTTAACTAACGTATAGTCGTATACATGATTACATGTGTAATTGTGTATATGTATTATGTGTATATATTCTTTAAAGTCTAATGTAGTATATATTATATATATAGTGTATATATATATTGTTTAACGTATTTAAAATGTATGTAGATGGGTATATATAGTATATTGGAGAATTTTTTTTTCTTTTATTTTTTGACCAGTTTTGACCGAATTTTTAATTGGTTTTGACTGAATTTAGGTGGGTTGGACCAGGTTGGATTAGTGGACCGGTTCAGAGTTGTTTTAAAATTTTTACTATTGGTTCCGAAATCAGACCGACCCATTTAACCAGGCCCAAATCCAAATCGGTCCACTAACTGACTAATATTCATGGACCGGTTCCGAGTTATCCGGCCCGGCCCACTTAACACCCTTAATTAGAATGTAAAAGAAGAAATAGTACTTCCAACTGCTTGTAGATTAGGGCTTTGATTCTAGAGTCAATGACTACAAATTATAATAATGATGTCTAACTCTTTTTTTGCACGTGATTGATAAAAGTCAATTCACACTTGGTATCACCGTTTACCATTTGGGTGGATTACATCATTAAAGTTCTGTACATAGGAAACAGTTTGCGAAAGAAAGTAACAGTCAACGTGCGAATGATAAGACGATTCACATTGGGCTTCACTGTTAATTTTTAGGTGGAATACACAGACAGATCCTTAAAGTTGACTAGAATTTTTATCGAGCTACCTCAAACTAAGCACTGTACCTGTTGACTACCTTAACAACCCTTTTTTGTGCCTCTTCAGCAAAGCATGCTTACTCCTTTCAAAGTTTTTGCGCATGTAGCTAAATGCATCCAACGTGGAAATTACAGCAAATACCAATAGATATAAGTGATTTTTATTACTATATCTTCCACATCTGGAATAACGATAATTCCCTGCATACGCCTAAAATGAAAAATCTAACAATGCCTCTATGAGTGTAGAGGCGGGTCACTTAACCCGCACAGACTTGGCAGAAGCGAAAGGATTACTACAAGGGCGACAACACTGGTGTAGGGTAATCCTTAGTGGATGTGAACCTAAGTGCATAATGCTCCTTTTGCAGGAGCAACATCGGACATGCATAAGTGGAATTGCTGGCGTGAGAAATGTTCATAGGTGCAGCATAGCTTGAGCCCACCCACCCAAACTTACAGGAGTAGGTCTTTTTCCATTGAAGCCTTTTGTAGGCAAGACTACACCCGACTCATTGCACCTGCGGTGCCAAACTTGGAACCAACCCTCAAAACTAATTTGAAACATCTCAAAAATATCAAAAGTAAAAATCGATCATAAAAGCACATTTCGTATCTGTTGAAATTATTTAATCATCCATCTGTGTTTGACTTGACCAACTATTGATCGTGGTCAACTCTACACTTTTCAAAATGCTCAAAATCCAACCAAGGGTTCAAAAGACTTCCGAGCACCTCGTGATGAAATCTGTACTCCACAATTTCTACTTAATCACCATTGATAGCCAATGGAGCTAAGCTCAAGCTAAGAAGAGAAGAAATCTTATTGAAATTATGAACATAGTTACATTCTTCACACAGTAGTGTATTTTACTATTCCAATACAACTATCATCTATGACAATATCTATAACAAATTTGTACACATGGCTAACTAACTCTACTGTACACTAACTGACTATACCAGCTATACACCTGAAATATCTAAGCTAGTCTATTGTTGCTTTCACCTACACTTCTTCACCTCATGTTACTCCTATTTCACCACTCTCCCTTCAGCTAGTAGGTATGAAAATGTTCAACATACCAAGCCTGCCAACTAGATATTCATGTTGTGGTCTTGGTAATCCTTTAGTCAGGAGATTTGCTAGCTGATCTTTGCCAACTAGACTGTACGTCTTGATCAAATTTTCTTGAATTTTCTGCCTAATAAAATGACAATCAATCTCAATATACTTGGTTCTTTCATGAAATGCTGAATTCGCTGTAATTTGTAATGCAGCTCTGCTATCATTATACATAATAACGGGTGAAGACACCTCATTATGCAACTCTTTCAGCAAGGGCGTCAGCCACACTACCTTAGCAACTGCATTTGCCATACTACTATATTTTGCTTCTGCTGAACTCCTGAAAACCACATTCTGCTTTTTTGATTTCCAAGAAACCAATGAGTTTCCATTCTTGACAAGGACCCTGATACTAATCTTCCACTGTTCCCAATCTACATCACAATACACTACTGTTTAATAAGATCCCCAAGGCTGGCTCCCTCACTCTAACTGCTGCTTCCCAATGAGATCTCTTTGGTTCCTGTAAGAATTGGCGAAGAGTTTGCATTCAGAAAGTTATGTCAGGCCTAGTTAATGTTAGATAGAGCATTTTACTAATCAATCTATGGTATTGAGTCTTATCCTCTAACATATCATCATCTGTTGTTTGCATTAGTTTGTCCAAATGTTGTGTTGTCAGCTTTGTATTGGCTTCTAGAGGTTTCAATAGAGGCTTAGCAGTGCCAAGTCTTAAGTCTGAGATGACCTTAAGCGCATATTTCCTCTGATTCATCAATATACCCTTAGAGGATCGGATCTACTAAACTCCATACCAAAAAAAAACTTTAAATTTTTAAGTCTTTTATTTTGAATGTCTTGTGTACTGCTTTGGTTTCCTCAACAACAATAAGATTACTCTATGTCACCAACGTGTCATCCACATGTATCAAGATAATAACAATAACAATGCATGTTTGCTTTATAAACAATGAGTGGTCCAAATTACTTTGAACAAATTCTAACTTGATTAATGCCTCAGATAGCTTTAAATTCCGCTGCATGCTGACATGTTTTAAACTATAAAGGGATTTAATAAGTTTACAAACCATGCCAAACTTTCCTTAACTTGACAATCCTTAAGAAAGTTACATATAAATCTCATCATGCAAATCACCCTAAAGGAATGCATTGTAAATAACAAGTTGATGGACATGCCAAAAAAGTGTAACCATAGATAAAGTAGTCCTTACAGTGGAAATCTTGATTGCATGAGAAAAAGTCTCATGGTAGTAAAGACCTTTTTGTTGATTGTAGCCTTTGGCTACTAACTTGGCCTTGAATCTCCCAACCTTACTAGAGGCTTTAAGCTTCACCTTATAAACCTAATTGTAGCCAATAACAATCTTGCCATGGGGCAAATGAACCAACTTCCAAGTGTGATTATCTTGAAGAGATTGAAGCTCTGATTGCATGGCGTCAACCCATCTGCAATATTGAACAACTTCTTGACATAACCTAGGTGCATGGACAACAGACAAAGCCTCAAGATAGGCTTGGTGTGTAGGTGAGATGCGTTTATAAGAGTGACATACATTAATGGGATACTTAATTAGCTTTATTTTTAGTGATATAATCCACATGCAAAAGAGGTTCCTTAAACATCTTTTGGGATCTCCTAAGTGTACGAGGAGCAGGATGAGAGATTAAAATATCAAATAAAAGGGGTGGAAGGTTCTGGCAAAGGCACAACATGGGAGAGAGGTTTAGAAATAAGTAGCTAATCTGTACAATTACTAGGAGAATATAAAGATGTATGAGAATGAGAGGATATCTCAATCTCAAAAGGAGCTTAAGGATCAGTGAAAATGTTGAAGAAGGCCAAGTAAAGTGATCAGTTGGAAGAGAAGGACTAGGAATGTTTTTGAAGGTAAAAACATGCTCCCTAAAAGTAACATCTCTATTAATAAAAAACTTTTCTTTTTTAAGATCAAATAGAACCTATCCTTTTATGATAGAAGAATAACCCATAAAAATAGATGGGACTGCTCTAGGAGCTAATAAATCCACTATAGGTAAAATACTGACATAACAAAGACAACCAAATATTTTGAGGTGATCACGTGAAGGTTTCTTGTTAAAAACAACTCTTAAGGCGATCTACCCCCAAGAACTATTGAAGGAAGTCTGTTAATGACATGTGCAACAGTGTATATACAATGCCCCCAGTATTTCAAAGGTATACGTCCTTGAAATCTCAAGGTATCCACCTCAAAAAAGTGCCTGTGCATACTGTCAGCCACTTCATTTTGCTGAGATGTGTAGGCATAAGTTTCTTAATAAACTATCCCAAGTTTCTTGAGTAGATCCTGCATTCAGAACTGGTAGCTTCCCCCTATTATTTGATCCTATCACCTTTACTACAACATTGAACTGAGTATGTACCATTTTAAGAAATGCACTTAAAACTAGCAATACACCACTCTTAAACTTCAACAAAAAAATCAAAGTAATATTAGATAAATCATCAACCACAATTAGAAAGTATTTATTTCCATCAAAAGTTTCTACATGATATGGTTCCAGACATGAAGATGCAATAAATCAAATGGTTTAAAAGAAGTACTTGCACTAGGATGAAAAGACTTTATAGTATGCTTTTCTAGATTGCATACTTCACAGTTAGCTAAGACTGATTTATAAACATCTTGATTATATGCAAATAGTAATTTCATGGACTTTTTTAGAAGAATGATCTGGGAGAGAGTAGTCGAGGTGAGGCTGAGACGGATAGTGTCTATTTCGGAAAACCAGTTCGGATTTATGCCCGGCCGCTCGACGACGGAGGCAATCCACCTGGTGCGGAGGTTGGTGGAGCAGTATAGGGAGAGGAAGAAGGATCTACACATGGTATTTATCGACCTGGAGAAGGCATACGACAAAGTCCCCAGGGAGGTGCTTATGAGATGCTTGAAGGTGAGTGGAGTACCGCTGGCATATACCAGAGTAATTAAGGATATGTATGATGGAGCGAAAACCCAGGTGAGGACGGCGGGAGGGGACTCAGAGCATTTCACTGTCCTGACAGGATTGCATCAGGGATATACTCTTAGTCCCTTTTTGTTTGCGTTGGTGATGGATGTGTTGACGCGGCGCATTCAAGGGGAGGTGCCGTGGTGTATGCTTTTTGCAGACGATGTAGTTCTGATAGATGAGACTCGAGGGGGTGTGAATGACAAATTAGAGGTGTGGAGGCAAACTCTTGAGTCTAAAGGGTTCAGGGTGAGTAGAAGCAAGACAGAGTATGTGGAATACAAGTTTAATGACGTGAGACGGGAGAATGAGGTAGTAGTGAAGCTGGAAGCACAGGAGGTATGTAAGAGGGATAAGTTCAAGTATCTTGGGTCCGTGATCCAGAGTAACGGTGAGATTGACGAGGATGTCTCGCACCGTATTGGGGCGGGATGGATGAAGTGGAAACTCGCGTCGGGGGTGCTATGTGATAAGAAGGTGCCGCCCAAGCTTAAAGGCAAATTCTACAGGGTGGTAGTCCGTCCGGCCTTGTTGTATGGAGCGGAGTGTTGGCCAGTTAAGAACTCCCACATCCAAAAAATGAAGGTGGCAGAAATGAGAATGTTGCGCTGGATGTGTGGACTGACTAGAGGGGATAGAGTTCGGAATGAGACTATCCGGGAGAAGGTTGGTGTGACTTCAGTGGAGTGCAAGATGCGGGAAGCACGATTGAGATGGTTCGGACACGTGAAGAGGAGGGGCATGGATGCCCCGGTCCGTAGGTGTGAGAGGCTAGCGTTGGATGGTTTTAGGCGGGGTAGGCGTAGGCCGAAGAAGTACTGGGGTGAGGTGATTAGGCGGGACATGGAACAGTTACAGCTCATCGAGGACATGACCCTAGATAGGAAGGTCTGGAGGGCACGAATTTCGGCAGAGGATTAGGGCCAGTTTGGGTCGCTAGTGTAGGGAATTACTTGGTGAGGGTTTTATTTCTGTTATGATTCCGTGTTCCATGTTCCATGTTTTATTACGAATCTGTGTGCTTTCCTCTGCTTTCCTCTGTTTTATATTACTTATGGGTGCCGTATTTATGTTATGTAATCTGCTTCTGTGCTTTACTATGTGTTTGTGTGGTATCTCGTGCCTTGAGCCGGGGGTCTATCGGAAACAACCTTTCTACTTCATCAGAGGTAGAGGTATGGACTGCGTACATCTTACCCCCCAGACCCCACTAGGTGGGAATACACTGGGTTTGTTGTTGTTGTTGTTGTTTTTAGAAGAATGAGCCATTCTTCTGTGCCACAACAAAATATCCTTATTTTTTTATGCAATATGAGCTTGGACAATTGAATTGTCAGTAGTTCTTTTACTTTTATATGTCTTGGTAATAAGTAGATATAAGCCACCGACCTCCTTACTAATTCCTTTTAGTATCCCACTAGCAAGGTCCTGGATTAAGCAGTATCCAAGATACAAAGAGACAAAACAACTAAGTTCTCTTGTTATCTTGGATACTGACATAAGGTTATACTTAGAATCAGGTATGAACAAAACAGTTTGTCACTCATGTATCTCCAATTTTGCATGTGCCTATATGAGACACCATTATTAATCCACCTTTTGGCAAAAATACCTTCTTATTATGATCTGCTTTCACCTATTATATATCAGTCATGACATCTAAACTAGCATCCATATAATTTTGTATCCCTGGTGTCAATTATACATTTTACTTGTTCTAAAGTGGACAAAGTAGTAAAATCAATACCTGCCATGCTTGCCATATTAGTTTGTGGTCCTTTCTTATCAAACATCATCCTAATGTTACCTTGTTGATCCCCGGTGAGATGTGGTGCTCTTGGAAAGTCCCCTTGCCTTCTTGAGTATCTAGCTTAATATTTTCCTACTTGAAATTACCTTGAATATGCATTAGGATTAATGTATTGTGCTTTAGAATTATAAGCAACATTTCCCCTATACATTGATGTGTTAATGTTTTAATCAGTAGCATTGTGTGCAGGAAGTCCCTAGGGATCCCTACTTTCTTTTTCTTTACGGCCAAGTGGATATCCAACTAATCTATAACAGATCTCCATAGTATGACCCTTAAGTTCGCAAAAATCACATTGTAAGTTCCTATGTGGCTTATTAAGAGTTTCTCTTTCCTACCATCATAGATCCTAACACAACCCTTTCTCCAAAAGTTGATAAACTAGCTATAGACCTCTAACTTTCTCTTTCTCTTAGTATAAGTAAGTTTTGTTGATGTTAGGCATAGGAATAGTAATCAAGATTTGGCGTTTTGTTTGGTCATAATTTTCATTAAGCCCCATAAGGAGACATATCACCTTTAATCCTTCCATATACTTCAGAAAGTTTTTAGACTTAGTACAATCATATGAAAATGGTACCATACTATCAAAGTCTGTCCAAAGATGTCTCATTTTTGAGAAATACATTGAGATATTGTCAGTTCCCTGAACTAGTGTTGCAATCTCCATATGTAGTTGATAGATTCTAGAAGTATTAACTTTGTCAAATCGCTCATGTAGGTCATCCCAAATCATTTTTGAATTTATTGAATAGAGAATCCCTATGTATAATTCTTCGAAACTGGCCTACAATACATCCAATAACAACTGCATCACATCAATCCCATTGATGAGCTACATCTACAGAAAAATCCTCCCTTTTCCAGATTTTGTCTACTATTCCTAGATTATTCTCTCCAAGCAATTGAATTCACATAGACCTGCTCTAAATCGAGTAACTCTCAAATATTGTCAAGTGAATGTGTAGAAATGGACCTCCAACTTTATCAGAAGGATAAAAAATAGTAGATGCATAGGATTGGTTTTTGGGGTAGCCACTAAAGTTTCTATGATGTAGATGCACTAATATTCTCACTGAAATAATCATCCTCTCTGACCTATAAGTTCAAAACCACAATAATGACCGTAAGCTCTGATACCATAATAAATTTGTACTCTATAATTTCTACTCAATCACCATTGAAATCCATTAGAGCTAAGTGATCTTAGGTATATTTATACTCCTAAGTGTCATTATTTAAGGGCATTTAGCTTAGTTTTGAGGACTTCTTGATGTTCTTAATGAGTTATTAAGGATTTAATTGTGTATTTATATGTTAAGTGACATTTTTAGAGTGTTTAAGGTATTTTTGAAACAAGTTAAGAATCAAAATAATCAAATAGAGTTAGACGAGAAAAGTAGTTGTGCTAGCTTGAGTTATACTTGGTTCTAGTGTATTTTGATGAACTATATATTGTGTTGTATGGACTAATGCTTGTTATTTGATATTTTAGGAGACCACTAAAGGTGTTTTGGAAGCTAATTGAAGCCTACAAATAAGTCCTAAGTTATGGTAAACCAGGATCAAACGCACGACAAGATAGGAGCCAAACAAAGTGAAATCTCTCACTTGGGAGCACTCCTTGCACAACACACCCCAAGGAAGGATAGGGGATACACCGAGAATCATAGGGATAACCCTTAATGCCTTGGCCTCCCCTTGTCTGGGAGATGCTACCCCAAAAGTAGGCCTTAGGCCTCACGACGCGGGACACCTCTCGAGGTGTCCAAACATTAATTTTAAGCTTCTTAAGTGAGGGGAAATGTTATCAATGAATATATTTCATGTCAGGCTACACATGGATGACATAAAATAGTATAAAAACAACACTTAGTCACAATTTTATGTCATCTTTGGATCAATACACGAATTGGAGAGGAACAAGACATCAAGGGGCTCAAACTAGGGTTCTTTGTTCCTTAACTTTACTTTCTTGTAGTTTTACATTATGAACTAATTTATGGTGATTCGTTGTAAGAATATGAGTGGCTAAACAACTTATTATAGGGTTGAGGTTACAAACATCATTGTGCAATTATGGTTTGAGGTTGGTTTATATATTTATCAAGTATGTGATTGTTCTCATGTTCTTGTTTTACTATTCTAAAGCATCATGAACTTTAGGATAAATTATAGTCCCAAAATGAATTGAACATAAGTATTGAGGGATGAAATGAAGAACGTAAGGAGTGTGGCTCATATCTTTTATCTGTAGAATCTAATCGTTAAAGCATGATTTGTGTTTAGGATAGAGATATACCTAAACACCCCACTTGGTAAATGAAAATTACATGTAGTTTAATGCATCCAATTTAAAGACTCACATCCTCACTCAACGATGTAGTTGTGAGGTTAATTTGGGTTGATGAATTAGAGGATGACCATTCTCAAGTTATAATATCAACCTTGTAGATCAATAATCATGATAAACACCAACACCGACTAGAAATCATAGTTACGCATGAATGTGAAGTAAATGCCTCAACCCTGGAATCTCTACTTATATTTTTTACAATCCAAAGTTTGTATCAATGTTATTTTTAAATTTAGTTCATAATTTAAAAACTCAAACAGTTAATTGGTTACAAATTCACACTTATTTAATCTAATTAGTAACGCTTGAATTGGATAGTTGCTTAACACCAAGTCCCTATGGGATCGATATTCAGCTAAAAATGAGCTACTATATTACTTGTATGACCACGTACACCTGCGTGTGTGGTAGGATACAATAAGTTTTTAGCATCATTGTCGGGGACTTAAAAATTGGCAGTTTTTTGATTTTTAGTTTTGCTATTTTGTTTCATAAGTATTGATAACTTGATCTTAGCTTCTATACTTGTAGGTACAGGTCTGACTCGTAAGTAAGCTAGCAAGGAAAAGGGATTTGGTTGACCTATATCCTAAACCTAAGAGACACTTATATCAATTAAGGAGAGAAACAATACTTCTCTATCGTATTTTGCAAGTTTAACAGGGCAAAACCATTTTTGCAGTAATGGTTGAAGAACAACCAACTCATAGGATAATACATAAAGTGCCAATCTCACTCTCAACTAATGTTACCTTTTCCATTTGCAGATCAAAACCTGGAGGTAAATTTGAGCTAAAGTAAAATATGGTGCAATTATTAAACAGTAGTGGGTAGTTCACAGACCTGTCATATGTAGATCCACAAGTTCATAGACAAACTCTCTTGGAGATTAGTGACACATTTGTTCCCACTAGAGTAAGCCTATAGGTATAATTGAGGTGGATTGTGTCACAGATTTGGCCGCTTAGTTGGCATCCTTCTAAAATTAAATGATGACCCAATTTAATAAGTTGAGTGTGAATCAACCTTATGCCAAAGTAAATATAGTTCATCAAGCTCAGTCTTGGTGTGAAGTTTATGGAATTAGTGGTCACAATGCAAACTCTTATGGAGAGAACCCAGAGTTGGTGAACTTTGTGGGCAATGCACAGAAGGGTAACCAAAATTATGGTAATGCCTTCAATCGCAATTGGCAGAGTCAACCCAACTATTTATGGGGAAATAATTAGGCTTAGGCTTAGCAGTTTCAACAGTAGTAGAGCATTCAGAATAACTCTCAGGGCTAGTAATATTAAAGAGACTTTGAAAAAAATCCTACCCAATTAAGAACAAATGGCTGCAGAGATAAAATTAGCAAATTGCTTAAAAGAATTTGGACACACAGTTGGGGTAGTTAGCTTAGCCACAGAATAAAAGACCTCAAGGGGGTTTTCCTAGTGACACAGAGAATCCAAAGCAAGTGATGAAAATTAAGAGAGGTTTTTAGGTAGAGAAGCTGATCCAAGTAGAGAGGCTAATCTCTAAGTAGAGAAGCTGATGCTCTCCAACTAAAGGCCTATGATTCTTTTTATAGGAGAAATAAGCTCTAGATAAGCTTGAAATAAAGATAAACATCAAATAAAATATCACACGTGGCCAACTATTCTAAAAATAGTAAAACCCTATCTTATCTTCTAAGAGATAAGCCCCATCTTCTAAAAAAGTTAAGTCCTATTTTGGCACACACTTTTATGGGATATTTGCAACCTATTTTATTCAAGAAGATCCCCACTAACATGTGACAGAGCCTAACAAAATACAAATATGTTGTTGGCATGTGATAACATATGCAATCAGGTGACTGAGCAGCTTGTTGTTGACTTGCAAGCAGGTAGATCAGCAGATTGTAGCTCCTTTCCAACAGGTAGATAAACATCTTGTAAGCTCTTTGTAATCAGGTACATAAGATCCTTGTAGGCATCTACCAAATAGTTGGATAAGAAACTTATAGACAAACCCATTTGATAGGGTAACCCACTTGAAAGGGTTTCGTGGTAAACTTTGAAAGGTAATTCCATGGAGCTTACAGTGAATAGTAAATTTTTCACATGTCATTCAATGTCATCTTTCAAGCTGTGTTGGATGATGTCAGCGATAGCTCGCGTATCCTTTTTCCATCCATCAGTCGACGCTATGTTTCTGCCTAAGGCGATCTTGGCATTCCAAGTTTTTTAGTGATCTGGTGAAGTAACTCTTCCTGTTGGATAAACATTTGCATTTCTGTGGGGGTGCTTTCAGCTGTATTCTTTTGATGGTCTTGGTGACTTTATCTCTCATGATTTTATATCGTGGATGGTATTTTTTTGTTGCTTGACAGACTTTATTCTAGTGGGGATGATCATCGGTGTAGTTCCATTTTCCCCTTTCCCTTGGCCAAATTTCATTTGGAATGTATCTATTTTTCTGGAAAATGAAGCATTGTGCTTCATAGTATTCATCTTCCAGTGAGAGTATTGAGATAGAAAATTTCCAAAGGAGTGAAATTTTTGGCTGAGCTTGGACATCACCGCCTGTGATTTCTGCTAGATGATGTAACATGAATATCATCGCATTATAGAAATCCTCGAAACATCAAACCTAATAGTGTCGTGGCTTCAACTACAACATGAACTTTTTTAAAGTTGGTTGGATTCGATTGAAATGCCTAAAGGCATCACACTTTAACTCTATGAGAATATGGTACTGGTGATATAGGTACTAGAATAACCATAAGAATTCTTGTGAGAAGTCATTGTCTAGTTCTATGAACACAAGACAGAAAGGATATTATGGGTGCACTCTGAATGACTTCAGGATAGATCCTCCATATTTTTTGAATAGTTGAAACTCATAGAAATTTCTTATTTCTCGGAGGATGGATGGATCAAAGAGATCCACATACTGATTGAACAAATATAAAAGGAAGTTTACTCTTTTAGAAGATTGTATTCCTGCTGTGTTGAACTTGAGAATTTAACTAGCTGGGTTTTTATTGCCTTCTCCCGTACTCGATACCCGGTAGAGATCATTTGCATAGATGTCACCTAATTCTTTGTATACATCTATGGGGAAGAGGGCATCCTCCATTATTTTTTTTCCAGTTAGAAGACCGATTCAAGGTCATCCTCTTTGCTGAGGTAGATGCCTGTATTATCAGCTATTTCTTTAAAGAGGTGGACAGAGTCCTTTGACTTTTTGGCTTAAGGATAATTTCTTATAAATGGCTAGGATTTTTGCAGATGAAGCAGCCGTTCTTATTCTTATAATTTGTTGCCTGATCGTCTTGGTCTTATCGTCTGGAGGTCTAGGCAATTTAAACCTCCTAAACTACAACTAGTTTTTGTCCTTCATTTTGCAGCTATAGTAGGGGTAGTTTGATCTAGTGACAAGTTCGTTCCTGCTACAAGCATGATCAAGAGCTGGGTTATTTTGGATGATTTAATTTAGTACATATCTCTTCACACATTCTGTCTGGAAGATGGCCTACATGATGTATCCTACTTGTGGGACAGTTATGTATTTGAACTTCTCCTCTACAATCATCATTATGTGGCCAACTAACATCTTTGGCAGTAATGATATGAAGGTTTGCTTTAGGATGGGATCTCTACCTAACTCAAAGTAGTTCTTTGCCATCTTTTGAAAGTGGATAGCGATGTCATCTCTATCAAACTATAGGCACTTAATCTCGAAGAGCTTTTTGTGCAACTTTTCCTGTCTGTCGCTTATATCTCCATAGAAAACTTCTTGTAGGATTATGATGTTGAAGGTAAAGTTTTAGGATGTTAGATAAGTGTTCTTATCGATTATCCCAAGCATATTCCACCAATATTTGAGAATTTCAGAGAATCTGGAGGTGAACTCTGAGAGTATTATGTATTTTTCTCATTCATCCAAATTCTTCATTGCCACCCAAGTGTAGAAGTCTTTGATTCTCTGAGGCTAAGCTAAAACCTCGACGTTGTCAAGAGTGAAGGTGTGGAATCTGGTTCCAATAGTTTTTTTTGCCACTGTTGCTGGTTCTGGACTTTTTTTTGAGATTGGATTATCCATCATCCTGTCTTGGTCATTGACTACTTTAGAGACCTCTGGCTTCTTGGAGGAGTTCATAAATACAAGTAGATAGTATTCTTCGAAAGATTCCATGGAGGATTTAGGAGTGTCCTAACCTATTCTCGGGAATCAACAAATTCTTCACTATCCTTGATGTATCCATCAACTTGAAAGTTATCACCAGTTTAGAGTATTAATCCGAATGGTTACCATCGGGTGAATATTATTCTTTACCCATAGCAAGGTTAATGGGATCAACATCCTGAATATCTTTATTATATTTCAGATGATCAGGATCATCTATGGCTTATGGTTCTGGAATTGAGTTGTCATTGATGTACAATCCATATAGATTTAAGACACCTTAATCTGAGAGAATCGAGTCATTGTCTGGATCATGATGTGATGATAATACTTGTGATTAAGAAGACCATCTTTCAATGAGATGTTCCATTATTTGTCTTTGTATGTCACTTTTGGTTTATAGATTATCAAGTTATCATTTGGAAAAGTGATTTCATGGTTTGAGATTATCATGGTTCCTTTGTCTGTATCCTTTTTCACTGAATTCCATCTTTCTTTTAGACTATTTGTGGGTTGTATCGGCTTTATTTTTGGCAGCAATGGCATCTTTTCTTTCCCATGAAAGCTTAATAATGTTAAACTCTTATTCGTCCCGAGCCTTTGGAGAGAAGACATAGACATATAAGACCTAGAAGGGATAGTGGGAATGATGTGGCTCATCTTCGGAGAAGAGTATATTTTTTGCAACATGGGGAATAAGGTTGGCTTTGGTAGGGACATTTGGGTTTTCTAAGCTTCAAAACTACCATATTTTAGGTGTTGAATTTGTTCTTTAAGAGAAGTCATTTCTTTTTGCTGCTAGTCAAAGAAATATGATAGTAAGGTGCCTGATGGACATATATCATACTGCATAGATTAGAGCCTGTGCTCTAATTGATGGATAAGTCCATCATGCTAGGTAGATACTTGTTCTTTTTTTTTGGTCATTTCTTCGACTATGTTTGCCAACTTGGTCTGTGTATGAGCAACACTCTTAAGGGATTGGTTGATGCTAGACATTAACCTATTTTGGATCATGGCATTTTCAGATTGCTAATTGAGAGTTGCTTCTGTGTCGCTGAGGGGCATCTTCTCTCCTGTTGTTGGGATAATATTTTTTTTTGTATCTTTGAAGAGTGGTTCAAGTTATTCTTTTTAAAAGGTTTATTTGGTGGGAACTCATCTGAGTGACTGGTCCCTGTGGGAGACACTATGGACATATTTGTTCCAGGCTTATTTTTAGCTGGGTGATTTTAATTGCTGATGGTGAGGTATCCTCTTGGCACCTGTAGCAATTGAATTTCATTATCCATGGGTAGTGTCCTGAGAAAGGACATTTGCACTACATGTTATAGCAACCCTCATGATTGAAGGACTTAATCCAATCATAATTCTGTATGTAGCTGCTGAGGGACCAGGATAGAGTTTCTAGGCTGTCAATGTATGGGAGGTTATCGGAAGGTTAGTACATATGGATAGAAGAGGTTGTTTTGGGAGGCTTTTTGAGATACGAGTGGTCAAAACTAATTGTGATAGTGTTGTCACCTCTTTTGGCAAAGGTTGGTTCAGTGGACTGGAGAGGTTGATAATGGTCTCTCAACTTCTCATAATTTGTGACCCATGAGTCTGGGAGTACTTGTATAAGTTTATCTTTGGGTATTTATCTTGGAATCTGGGTACAATGAGTGGTCCCATTGGTGGCATCTATGTTTAGGAACAAAGTGTTTTCGCCATCTGGAAGGAATTGATCCATAGCATGATTTTAGACCCATTAAGCTAGCTGGTAGTGGAGAGTTACCTAGATGGAATATTTGGCTTATGGGTCTCCAAGAATCTGAACCTGGATCTTCAATGCCTTTGTCAGATATGGATCAGAGAGGGACATGTTAAAGTTAGGAAATGTATTAACAGATTGTCTCGGCGTTCAGTGGGATTTTAGAGCTACCCAAATTTACATGTTGGTATTCATTATATCTGGTATCAAAAAAGGAAAGATGTGCCACTATTGGCTGTCCTTTTCTTTCGTGATACGTCAATGCTACCCTAATAGAATTAAAATAGATATAGGTGAAACCTTGGGTTTTCCATAGTCACAGAAAATCTTCCGACACCTACAGAGTGATGAACTGTTCCTCTCGAGTTGCAAGAATAGGATGCTGGTCAAGTTTTTATGAAACAATGTATTCTTTAACTCTTTTTAATTTTTTCTATACTAAAGAACGGATCTGCAGCCACGGATTACATGCCTTCTGTACAAAGGCTGAGTAGGGGTTTAGTAGAGCTAGATATATTATGGATATCTTTTATCTTGGTGGTAACACATCCACTTTGTACAGGTAGTCATATTTACCTGACAGAGTTTTACTAAGGGTAGAAGACATGTTTAGTTTGACTAGAGATTTACATGGACTAAACACACTTAAAGGAGACGGTAAAGACTCTGAGATAGACATATTTTTTTTTTGTATTTTTTTGAACTATAAATACTCGATATATTTGTGCCAAAAATCTAAGGAGAAGATTCTGCAAAATATTTGTTCAAAAATATAAAGAAAGTAACTATGACTCAATTATGTACAAGACTTTGGTTATAATAACTAGAAAAGAAAGAATATGAACGGTTTTATGGCTAACAGCTTGTAAACATAAAGTAAAGACTAAAAATGTAAAGTTGGCTCTAGTGGTGCTCAAAGGAATCATGGAGGATGTTCTCATTAAGGTTAGTAAGTTCATTATTTATGTTGACTTTATTTTTCTTGATTATGATATACAGATGACAGGGTACCGATCATACTAGGATGTCCATTCTTGGCAACGAGAGAAGCACTAATAGATATGAGAAAGGGCATTATGTTTTTTAGTATGTATAAAACGCTTAATACACCCTCACACTACAAGGATTTATGAATGATCACAGCTATGGAAGTGGATAAGTGTGGGGTAGAGAAATGTAGACCTCCTATGACTTCTTTAGACACTCTCATAGAGTTTACCTCACCATCAATTAAGCCCCAGATTGAGAAACATGAAGAAGAACCTGAATAGGTAAGTGTGGAAAATACTGCAGACCTTGATAGTAAGCACTCAAGATTTCAGAAAAGAACAAGACTATTGAATCTTAGTAGGAAAAAGAGTGTGAAATAATATGGTTGAAAGTTGTGATCTGGGTTGTGCCACGATAATAAATCATGCACTGATTTGGAGGCAATCCAAGTTAAGGTAGTTTTTTTTTATAGTTTTCTTTAGTATCACCTTTGTTTTGAACCAAAAGGTTGAAGAAAAGTCCAAGTACTAGAAGTTTGAGCTAAGGAGCATAGCAAAGACTGAGTGTGGGGTCCTCTAGTCTCTCTTTGATAATCAAAATACTATTAGCTAGGCCTAGAGACCTCAGAGAGTATTTCTATCCTTACTTTTAGGTTCTACTTTAGGGACAAAGTATGATTTTAAGTGTAGGGTGGGTAATTTTCTGATTGTTTAGGGTGAAGTGCTATAATGAGATTTTCATTTTTAGTTATTTTCCAGATTTTGTCTAAATTTAAAAAATTATAAAATGATTTTATCTTTGTTTATTTCAGTTTTGTTGTACATTCTTTGTTGCATATTGATGTCTGGAACTTGCATGGTGTGTTTGCAAAGCAAAATAAAGAATGTTAGATTTAGGAGATAATATAGACATTTCTTTGATAGCCATGTTTCATACCCTCTTTATCTACCCTTATTGTATGATTTTAGTTAGCCCCGTTGATCTTTTAGCCTATTCTTTAGTAGCCTCATATGTAGACTATTCCCTTTCTTTTGATTGTCTGTAATTTGATTCAAAAATCCTAAAAGCTTTAGTTAAAATATTGAGATGTTTAGGAGTGTAGATTTTAAGAAGGTAAAGTGAAAGTGAAGCCCCAAGATAGTAGCTATTGGTGTATAGAAAAAATTTTATGTGTCGTGGTTGGGAGTGAGGTAATGAAAATGAAAAACTGATCAAAAAAGAATTATGTATTGATAGAAAATGCTCCCTACTTAAGATGTGTGAACTAACTTAAAGAGATGGGGCAAAACAAAATATAAGTAGGAAGACAAAAGGGGTAAATATTTTTTATTAGAGAGGAGTTCAATGGAATGCGTGATGTATTAAAGTGCTTAGTGAAGATAGTCACTATTACTGGCCAGAATCGTTCCCAACCATCCCTTAGCCTACATTACAACTCTTAAACTCCTACTTGATCTTGAGCCTTGATATTCTGATATTAGTGTACTATACTAAGGGCAATATTATGGTTCATCTTATGTGACATGTGAATTTCTTGTAAAAGTGAGCGAAATTTAATTCTTACACCTATTTTTGTGATGAATTGCATATCTGTAAGTGAATGTGGGTGACTTTCTTGTGGTGAGAGAATATGTTTAATGATGGTTAGGTGATTTGTATGATCTCTTTATTGAGTAATATACATGAGTTTACCAACTTGGTAGAGTCAATTCTTGTTGTTTGGAGGTTTTGAAGTAGTGTTCGTGAGTTTTCAATTGTAATATGACATGCTTGTTGTAGAACTTGCTCTTCATATAGTCGTTGTAGTTCTAGTTTGAATGTCTTAGTTGTATTAGTGATGTTAGATTACTCCATGATTATTCTTAATGTAAAGAATTGTTCGAGGACAAATAAGGCTTTAAGTGTGGGGTAATGATCTTAGGCATATTTATACTCCTAAGTGTCATTATCTATGCATGTTTAGCTTAGTTTTGAGGACTTCTTGATGTACTTAATGAGTTTTTAAGGGTGTAAATATGTATGTATATGTTAATTTACATTTTTAGAGAGTTTTAGATGCTTTTGAAACAAGTTAAGACGAAAAATGGACAAAGAGAGTTAGACGAGAAAACTAGTTGTGCTAGCTTAAGCTATGCTTGGTTCTAGTTTACTTTGATGAACTCTATTGTGTTGTATGAACTGATTTTTGTTATTTGATGTAGTAAGATATCATTGGAGCTGTTTTTAAATATAATTTGATCCTACAAACAAGTCCTAATAAGTGGGGAAACAAAGATCAATGAACGACAAGTTAGGATCCAAATAGTGCGAAATCTCTCACTTGGGAGCACCCCTTGAGCCGCACACCCCAAGGTAGGCTTGAGGGTGGTGGTGGTGGTTCACTAATACCATTAGAGAGATCCCTCACTACCTTTTTATTTCCTTGGATAGGTGATGTGACCCCTAAAAGCAGGCCTTAGGCCTAACGTGAGACACTTCATAGGGCGACCAAAAGTTGATTTTAAGAATCTTAAGTGAAGGGCAATGTTGTCAATACATCTATTTAGTGTTGGTCTACCCATGTACGACCTAAGACACTATAAATAAGAAATTAGTCATAATTTCATGCCATCTTTGGATTAATACACAAATTGGAGAGGAGACAAGACATCAAGGGGCTCAAACTAGGGTTCTTTGTTCTTTTACTTTCTTGTAGTTTTACTTTGTGAACTCATTTACGGTGATTCTTTGTAAAACTATGAGTGACTAAATACCGTCATTATAGGGTAGAGGCAACAAACATGATTGTGTAACTATGGTTTAAAGTTGGTTTATGTGTTTATCAAGTATGTGATTGTTCTCATGTTCTTGTTTTACTATTCTAAAGTGTCATGCACTTTAGGATAAATTATAGTGCCAAAACAAATTGATCATAGGAGTTGAGGGACGGAATAAAGAATGTAAGGAGTGTGGATCATATCCTTATTCGTTAGAATCTAATTGTGTCACGACCCAAATTAAGGGTAATGATGACACTTGTCGCGGCGAACCTTGATGAGTAAACCTATCACCAAACTGATCCATAAAAGGTAAAAAGATTGAAATAACCCTAAGATAAGGCTTCTAGAATGAAGCCAAACCATATAAGTGTAACAAATGCGGAAGGAAACATAGACCACAATGCAACCATAACCCCCAAAACCTGATGTCAATAATATAAGAACATATCTAGTACAACTCGAATCCAAATGAAATACATAAGACATTTGTCTCCAAAAACTAATAAAGACATAATCTAATTTTAGAGAAAGATAGTATAAGACATTTGAATGCCTGAAATCATCCCCTACCCTGAAAGATCCAACAATTGCCCGAATAATGCAACATGGGGTGCACTCGAACCTGAATCTGCACCAGAAGGGCACAGTAAGAGTGAGTACGTCCACTTGTACTCAGTAGGTATCATAGGCCGATCGAGCAAAGTAGAAAATAAGACATACAAAATTCACACTAAGGACACATCACCTACAATAAAAAAATCTCCCACAATGGTCTCCCACATCGCTTGCACTAATAGTTCTAATGTATATATCACATATATTGCAACAACACAACTAGGTAGAACACAAGTATACATTATATCATATACAAGTAGAACAAGGAAGAGAATGTACATACAAGATTGTCAAGTACAATTATGAAAGATAGAACAAATAAAGGTATGATAAGTCCATATGGAAATTCAAACACAATATAAACACAATAAGAAAAGTGCAATAGATAAGGTAATGGTGATGATGATGATGATGCGCGACGTTGTTGCAAAACCTCCATATATACCTATAGAGGTAAGCCTTCCAGCATAGGACCCATGAGGGCGCGTCAACCCATATACAATACATATATCATATCTACTCATCGGTACATCCCTCAGGGAGGGTTTATAAGATGTCACAATATCTCCTTCCTGACACATCCCTCGAGAAGGGTTTTAAAAAGGTATTGTCGGTGTTTCTCAGATATTGTGATAGTGATATAAATGTTTCAGGAATGAGTATGATATGAAAATGTATTGCTCACAATCAATCACAATTAGTATTTCCACAACCAACCATAATAATATATTTCTACAACAAACCACAATGATATATTTCCATAACTATCCATAATGATGTATTCCACAATCAAGTGAGCCAATGCACACATATTATTTCCACTATCTATGAAATTCTACATGATTCATTTGCCAAATAAAGTATGAATATAACACAATACACCGATGGTATCACAATAGGCATTTCAACAACATAGTATAATTATTCATATGTAGTTCAGCCTATCAACATCACACTGGACCCCACACATCACACATATCATAATATCTCAAAACCAATAATTACATCATATATAGGGCCCCACACAGGCACAACATATCAAGATAGCCAAATTTATTATTAATTCCCATCCCCTTAACATGCATTTTGTATACAAATTAACTACTCAATCCAGTTTGAAAGAGTTAAGCTATAACCTACCTTAAGGCCAAAAATCAGTCTGCAACACTTTAACCCATGACCTTACTTCTCATGAAGGATCCCGAAATAAACTAAAACCAAGAAATTTAGAATCTATGCGTCAAAACAAAGTCAATGATACTCATGTTGCCTACTCTTCGTTCGGGGTCATAATGGACTCCCGAAATAGATTTTCAAAAAAGAAAGGGCAAAATCATAACTTTGTAGACACCTAATTTTGTCCTCCCAAAATTAAATTTTTATCCATTTGTTAGCTCACCTTACTATATACCCTCACCCATGTGATTTACCCCAGAAAAATACAAAAATAACAAAAATTCAATAAATTTCTAACCTTATCCTAACAAACTTTATCCTAATCCTAACAACCTCACCACCCCACCCTCTACCTACCTATCATACCCCTACCCCACGTGACCCCCTCCTTTTACTTGGCCAAAAGAAATATACACAGGGGGGATCCCAGATTAAATGAGAAATTCTATTTTTTTGGTTTTCGGCTCCTGGACTCCATTCTTTTTTCCCTTTCTTTCTACAAAAGCACACACTCACAGGGAGGAACAAAAAAAAAGATTCCCGCACACCTCATAAGAATAATTCCATTTAATATATCAGTCTCACTCACCTCTCACGGACGAAATGGATTTTTTTTGCTTCTTTTTCTTATCATCATCATGTACCCATAATAGCACCCAAAAAATTCACACCCAGTCACGACTTTCATTCAAATTCACGCACTCACATAGATTCAGAGAAGATAAAGAGAGAGATTGAGAGGGATATAGGGAGAAAATGCATTGTTGTGGTGGAGAGAGAACTAGTTGGAGAGAGAAAAATGGAGAGAAAAGGGAGATATTTGAGAGAGAGGAGAGAAAAGGGACTGGGGTTTACTTTTCTGGCGTTCTTGGCCGGAAATAGTATCCTTTCACTGGGAAAAACATTGCTGTCGTCTCTTTCTGTTTGTTTCGATCATCGTTGGAGCTTACCGGAGTTTTGACGGGGCGGTAACTGTGGATTTCGACCCTGAACGGACTCGAATCAGTCGTGTTGACCGGTTTTGGGTCTAATTACGGTGAGGTTCAATCTAGTTCTGGCAAGATTCAGTTTAATCCCGACAAAATTCCTTCTACCAGTCTCGATTTTGTTCGTATTTTGTTTTGGGTGTTCACTATTGTCGTGGTTTTTCTTTTTGAGTTCGAATAAAATTTTGGAGTTATCCGTGTTGGAGTTGGATTATAGTTGAGATTTGTACCCATTGAGGCTCTCGGGGTGACTCTTATTTCTCTTCTTAAATCAATCGAAGGTTTTTGAGGTCCAATTCTCAACTTTACTCTTTTATTATCATTGTGATTGGTGGTTATGATTGGATATTTCTATTGATGTTTTGTTTTGTTTATCCATAAGTAATTAATTATGGCATGAATTTGATGTTGGTATGTGTTTGGAATACCGTTTTGTGTGAAAATTTATCGCAAAAAAAGAAGAAGGGGAATTTGGGGTTTGATAGTAGCAATTGATAAAAATGGATATTGTTTAGTCTTGATTTATTTTCGTTGGTTATTTTGGAGTAAATACGAATGTTAAACGTGATAGTATCATGATAGGATGAAATTGATAGGCAAACGGTAGGCAAGGTAGGCAAATTTAGGAATAATGATTTGTTGAGTGTTTGAATATGTTTGTGGAATGGTTTTGATTTATGCATTGGGATCTATTTGTATTGATTTATCCGGGGAATGCCCCGAAGTACCATGTACTTGAAGACGACACACGATCAAGGCCCGGAACGTCGGGTGGAGAAAGCAATGGAGTGTAGTTTAGAATTAACATAGAATAGAGTAGGTTTATATTATGGCATTTTTCTATTTCGGGATTGTAATAGTTGGACTGGACACTATAATTTTGGATTTGTTTTGTTTGTTTGTTTGATTGATTGTTTTGTGTGGTTTATATATTCATAATGTCAAATTAGTTGATACGCTCCACCAAGCGACCGTGGTCAAACCATGGGATCGAGGGGTGCCTAACACCTTCCCCTCGGTCAACAGAATTCCTTAACCGGAATCTCTATTTGCAGATTAGTTTTTAGAGTTAAACTGTTTTGAAAAGGATCTTTGAAAGGTGACTTGGCACACCGAATTATGTCAAGTGGCGACTTCGAATTCAATTATAAAAAAATCCTTTTTGGAACAGAATTTTTATTTTTTCTGTCACTTAACAATAAAAACCCTTTTGAACTAAAAATTAAATCTTTTGGAGTTAAAAAAAGGGGCGTGACAGCTCTGGCGACTCGGTTGGGGATCTTTTCAGAATTTGAGCTTATTTTTGGAGTCGTATCAGCTTTGTTTGGCATTATGGGCGTATAAACATTATTTGTGATTATTGTTTGTGTTATTTTTATCACTATTGTGCGTTTTCCTGCTCTTTGTGTACATTATTTATCCTATATGTTACCGCTTTTATATCTGGCATCATGTGTCTACCCCCAGGCCTTCTTTCTGTAACAAGTCTGTAGTACACGTGTTGTACACAACCTCTAGTTGAGTCACCCTTATTTTAGTGGGGGAGCCGTCGGTGTTATGGAGTAGGTGGAAAGCAAAGCAGACACTATCGACCATACGCTCCCCCAAATAGCCTTGTTAGTGAACCACAACATAGGTCAGCCTTAGGTCATTCTATGTGCATCATACTGAGACCTAGCGGGGCCCACACGGTCCTTTGTAGGAGACTCACCTCTACAGTATCCCTATATGCTAAATGTTGCATCTTTAAGGATAACGTGGTCATTTGACGGACTGATTTGGGGAAAGCATGTGCTAGAATTAAAGAAAGGTGTGTAGGCATGGAAAAATTATAAAAAATAGAAGAAAAACAAAGGGAAAAAGGAGAAAAGGTGAATCAAAAAAGGGTTTCGTAGTTTTAGGTTCTTTATGACATTTGTTTTTCACAATTCAAAAATTCAAAAAAAAAGGATTTTTTTTTTTACTTTTTGCACTCATTTTACTCAAAAAAATAAAAAACATCAAAAAGATTTTTCTTTTGTTTTATTTAGCAAGCATTCACAATTTGAAAACCTTAAAAAAGATTCTTATTCAATAGGAGAGTTTTATAAAAGAAAAATTCAAAAAAATAGTAGAAATTTTGTACATTTCATATAACAAAAATACCAAAAAAATAAAAAATAAAAAATAAATAAAAAATAAAATTTTTTGCATTGTTATTGGTGCCATTTTTCTGTGAAGTGTCAAAATGAAAACTCAAAAAGATTTTATTAATGTGGTTCATGGTTTGTTTTTGGTTGCGTCTCTTAAGTCAGGGTTTAGTTTGTCTTTTAATCCTTAATTGTCCAATCTGGACGAATTACGCACCCCTGATTCTCCTCTTTCGGGATGTGAGATACGTAGGCAGCCTATTGTTGGTTCGGGGATCTTATATAAAAAAAATTAAGAAAGATTTTTTTTCACTCTTCATTTAGAGTAGGTGTTTCATACATGTATTGAAAATAAAAATACAAAAAAAAATAAATAAAAGATTTTTCTCAATAGTCGTAGGTTTCATTTTGGTTGATCTTATTTCAAAAATTCAAAAAGATTTTCTTCACTCTTAATTTAGAGTAGGTGTTTCATATACATCTTTAAAAGAAAACTACAAAAAGATTTTTCTTTAATAGGTTCAAGTTCCATTTTCATATGAAATGTAAAACTGAAAACCCAAAAAGATTTTCTTTGATAATCATAGATTTCACTTTGTATAGGGATGTTAAAGCTGAAAAATTCAAAAACATTTTCGTCAATTCTTTTGACAAATTGTTATTTTCTTTTCTTCTTAAAGTTTCAAGGAATAAAAAAGAAAAAGAGTTCAATTGACCATTTTGGCATTACTTCACGAACTACGCACACTTGATTCTCCTCTTTTGGGGGTGAGATACGTAGGCGCCCTTCTAGGGTTCGGTGATTTTTTTTCAAGAAAAAAAAAGAGGTTTTGAAAAATGTTGAACTCTAACATATTTGTTGTCTCTTGTTCAGTTAGTTTAAGGTGGTTGGTTTATGGTTTCCTGGCTGATCCTCCATATCACACCAAATCCAAGGAAGGGTTAGTTGTGTCTAACAAGGATATAGAGAGTGACATCATGGATGAAACAAAGAGTCAGGAAATTGAGAGTTTAAAGGAAGAGAATTTGAGACTCAGACAACAAATGATGGGAATGTACTAAGCTTGGGCCAGTGGGCTGCCTCCACCTTCGTTCCCCACTTTTGACCCTTCAAATACCTTGAGTCTTCCACCAAAATCGCAAAGTCAGTTTCCTATTGTTGTTGATGCACCACAGCATGCCTCAGAATCCATTCCACATCAAATGCACCTCAACTCTTCCACCACTCTTTCTTTATCTCCTCAGTATAAGTCTACCACATTCACAGCACAACATCCCGTCTGTGCTTTTGTTGCTCAACCTTCTACTAAGGCTTCTACTTTGTCTATCAATCCAACGATTGTGCTTCCCCAGTTCACTAATGACTCCACGTTCAATACTATTGATGATCATTGGTATACTCTTGAGCCTATAGTTAAGTTAAGTGAACCGCCAAAATTTCTTACTAAGAAGCCTAGCATGCCAAAAGAGCCAGAGAAAATGGTTGGGAAAGTAAAGAGTGTAGAAAATGATATGAAAAATTCCCCTGGACTTATGGGATATGAAGATGTTTCATATAAAAACTGGGGCATGTCTTCAAGTGTTAACCTTCCTCCCAACTTTGAGATATCAAAATTTAGGGAGCCTGATGGACAGAAGGATTCTGTGAAACATTCGAGATAACATTGCAATCAACCAAGGGAAACTGAAGGAAAGAAGAAGGAAAACACACCTATTGTCATGACAGGGCCAAAGTAGAGTTTGAGAGGTCCAACCCACCAATACTGTCAGCCTCAATCCGGAGCTTATATATCAGATCCACATAACCACTTGCAACAAGGTTTCTTTCTCCAAAATCCAAGAAATCCCATTCCACTTCCTCAATAGCCTGTGAATAATGCATAATTGTATGCTCATCCATCTTCTTATCCACAATGGCATGCACCTGTCCCTCAACATAGTCCTCGACCCCTACAAATTTACCAAGGGACCTCTAAATCTAAATTTCATCCGAGGCCAGAGTTCTCAAAGAGCAGAAAGGAAAAATATAATTTCACTCCTATTGGGGAATCCTATGCCAGTTTATTCCATAGATTGGTACAACAGGGCATGATCACTCCTCTCCTTGGGTATACTCCTGACCCGCATTCAAGAAGCTTTGATCCTAATGTGCGATGTGTATATCATTCTGATGTTATGGGTCATAGTATTGAAGATTGTCGCACTTTGAAAAGAGAAATAGAAAATATAATTCAAGATAAATTGATTATGGTGCAAAACATTGGCCCTTCGACCATCCTACAGAGTTCTTCACCAGCACGCTGTACTGCACAATATGTGGGAGGCAATGAGTTAAGCATGGGGATCCAGAGCTTATTTGTTGAAGGAAATGTTTCTGATAGTGGGGGAAGCTCTAGTCATGTTGATATGCAAACCAGTGGCTAATATGTTAGGCTGAGCAATTGAAAAGTCACCCCTCTCCCTACTAGGAAGAGGTTTAGTAGTTTTTTTTTATTTTCTTTTTTGTTTTTCAAATTATTTTAGGGTTGTAGTTCGGGATCTATCTTGTTTTGTCCCTTTGTATTTTATCTTCAAACCCTTTTATCTTTTATTTCAACTAAATTAAGTGTCCCTTTCCTTTTGTGTTTCAAATATGTGCTGTTTGTTTGTTTTCTTTATATAGTCACTTTATGTTGATTCTAGTGATATGACATGCCTGCGGAATTTTCAGTCAGATCTTAAAATGTAGCTTAATCATGAAGTATTGAATCAGAGAGTTAAATTTAGAAAAAGAGAGCATCTGAGAAAATAAATAGAGTGTTGGGGCATTTGGTGATCAACTTGAAGCCTTCTTTAAAAATTGAGACTTTTTGAGAATCACAAGGATAACTTGGTCATCAATTGAAAGACATATCTTAATTAGGTCAAACAGTGTCTACGTGATCCTATCAAGAGAAACAGGAAGAAAATTAGCTCCACGAAGTCATGAGTCCTTCAGCATGAGGAATGTAAAACAAAGTGGAGTTGTATGCTGGGCAAGTGTAGAAAAAGAGGTAGCACACATGCTTGGGGCAATTTAGTGTTGTAAAACATTTCATAAGTGATCTTGATCGTGCACTTTCACATTGCGTGCTATGTACTAGCATTTTCAAGAATTGATATGATGAAGGCATTTCATTCTGCTATCCAAACACTGTGTCATCCTTTGTTTACCCCCATTTGGGCCTTAGTGTTATTTTCTTTCATACCCCTCTTTTGGAATCAAGATAAGAGTCAACAAAATTCAAAAAAATATGTCAAAAAAGAAAGAAAAGATGAGTGTCAAGAAAAATAAAGTCAAAAAAGTCCCAAAGACAAAAGAGTCAACAAAAGAAAAAAATAGAATCAAGTGAAAGAACAAGCTGCCAGAACTACGCATGACCTGATTCTCCTCTCTTAGGGTTGAGATACGTAGGCTGCCCTTCTAAGGGCTCGGTCCAACCAAATAAACAATTTAGAGTCACCCAGTCAAAAGAAACTGGGGCATGAGTTAATCCTTATTGTTTGAGTCGATTCTAAAAGTTGTAAGTCCTACCCCACTTCAAGTGTCGTTTGGGCCCCATGCCATCCTTTCTTTCTAACCTTATCCAATAGCCAAGTTACAACCAAAGAAAGACCTTTAGATCAATCTTTGAGGATTTTAAGGCGGAGCATGCAAGGGATATGATAATGCATTTGGGAACTACCTGTCTTCCTCAGCATAGGAAATCAAGAGAGAAATAGAAATGAGAGAGTCTTATTGGTGAAAACCCTTACGGGCACCATAAGGCGATGGCAAGTTGAGAGAAATAAAAATGAGAGTCTTATTGGTGAAAACCCTTACGAGCACCATAAGGTGATAGTGAGCCAAGAGAAAATGAAAGAAGCTTATTGGCGAAAACCTTTCAAGGCGCCACTAGCTGAATGGGGTCTTAAATACAATTGACCTCAGAAAGCAACTCAGTTTCAAGGCCATTAACTCAACAACAATGGGTAGAAAGTTTGGATGAAAAGATCAAGCTGCTTAATCCAAAATGCATGGCATAATCATTAGTGTTGACTGTCATTTTTAGATGAATTTTTCATTTATTTGTTTTAAAAGGGGACATTCATTGTCTTTTCTTTCTTCTCTTTATTTTAATTTTATCTTTCTTAAGTCAGTTATCAAAAAAAAATTTTCATTCTTTTTTTGTTTCTTGTCTTTGAGTCAAGTCCATGTCAAAACAAGTGAGAAAAGATTTCAAAACTGGCTACCAGCTTCTTTAATTGCACAAAGTAAGACAAAAGCTAGCACATGAAAGAGACATGATTGTGAGCCCAAAAAAAGGCATGTAGAAAGTTTTGTCAACAGAGAAGTCGGAGAAATCATGGAAATACCAAGGTTCAAAGGGTTTATTTGAGAAACACGACAAAGCAGAAATACTGTGTTTGTTTCAAGTCACTCTTAATAAGCTGAGTTTGAGTCAATGATATAGCAAGTCAATGACATATGCTAATGGTTGGAAGCAAAGATAAATGTGACGGGGGTAGGAGCAATTGCCTCAAAAGCCAAAGCCACAAACTACCCACCATGTTTTTAAACTCACAAGTTTTCTTTGTATGTAATAGGAATACATGCTGCATTCAGATCAAGGATTTTAGAGCCTAAACATCAAAGGCCGTAATTTCTCACCTTAACAAATACAAGAGGCAAGGTTGCTACACAGGTTTGGTAATCAAAACCATGGTAAAACTCATAATTCAAGATCTCTAGGAGACGCACTTCCTTGTTTTGGTAATTCAAGAAGATTTGGTAAGGAGACACACTTCATTGTTTTGATAATTCAAACAACATTGATAAGGAAACACACTTCCTTGATTGGGTGATTCAAATTTTGCTTCTTAGGTAATGCACTTCCTAACTGAAGTCTTGATTCCTAGAAGACGTACCTTTTAGTTGAGTCATCCCCTTTGATTCCTATAAGATGTACCTTTTAGTCAAGTCATCCCCTTTGATTCCTATAAGACCTACCTTTTAGTCGAGTCATCCCCTTTGATTCCTATAAGATATACCTTTTAGTCGAGTCATCCCCTTTGATTCCTATAAGATGTACCTTTTAGTCGAGTCATTCCAATTGATTCCTATAAGACGTACCTTTTAGTCGAGTCATCCCTTTTGATTCCTATAAGACGTACCTTTTAGTCGAGTCATCCCCTTTGATTCCTATAAGACGTACCTTTTAGTCGAGTTATCCCCTTGATTCCTAGAAGACGTAACTTTTAGTCGAGTCATTCCCTTTGATTTCTATAAGACATACGTTTTAGTCGAGTCATCTCCTAGATTCCTATAAGACGTACCTTTTAGTAGAGTCATCTCCCTTGATTCCTAAAAGACGTACCATTTAGTAGAGTCATTCCAATTAACTCATAGAAAATGCATTTCTTTATTTGGGATAATTTTCTTTTCAGTTTTGATGTGATTTTAAGAGCATACCCGAAGCACAGGGCGAATAAATAGAAAACCAAGCAAAAAGGTGAAGAAATTGAAAGTTAAACAGATTGAAAAATAGCAAGTCAGGAGCCCGCCTGCAGAACAGGGTGAAAAAAATTGAAAGCATAGCAACAAGTTGATGAAAGAGCAAGTCAGGAACCCGCCTGGAGAACAGGGTGTAGAAATTAAAAAGCATAGAAACAAGTTGATGAAATAGCAAGTTAGGAGCCCGCCTGCAGAACAGGGTGAAGAAATTGAAAGCATAGCAACAAGTTGATAAAATAGCAAGTCAGGAACCCGCCTGGAGAACAAGGTGAAAAAATTGAAAGGCAAGCAACAAGTTAAAGAAATAGCAAGTTAGGAGCCCGCCTGAAGAATAGGGTGACGAAACTCAAGTCAAGAGTCCAAAAGAAGCTGTATAGATAGGATTTTTGTAATTTCATTTATGCTTTAACTTGTATTTTTCATTTTTTAATGTAATGACAGAGCCGTGGACCGGAACCTTGACGGGACATCAATCGACTTTCCAACTCGGTATCGTCCATCTTCTTCCAATCCTTTGAGATATGTGTCAATTGATTCCTTCATAACTTGGGTAGTTAGGATGTCCTAAGTGTAGACTCGGTTTCCCTCCTCCCTTTTGTTTCATTCTCTTTGAATAATGGTCGGGACAAAATTCTGTCTCATTGTCTACTTCTTTGTCTGAAAACACTTCGTGTTTACATTCAAAGGGGGCATGCTGTAGACACCTAATTTTGTCCTCCCAAAATTAAATTTTTATACATTTTTTAGCTCACCTTACTATATACCCTCACCCATGTGATTTACCCCACAAAAATACAAAAATAACAAAAATTCAATAAATTCCTAACCTTATCCTAACAAACTTTATCCTAATCCTAACAACCTTACCACCCAACCCTCAACCTACCTACCATACCCCTACCCCACGTGACCCCCTCCTTTTCCTTGGCCAAAAGAAATATACACAGGAGGGATCCTAGATTAAAGGAGAAATTCCATTTTTTGGTTTTCGGCTCCTGGGCTCCATTCTTTTTTCCCTTTCTTGCTCCAAAAGCACACACTCACAGGGAGGAATAAAAGAAAAAGATTCCCTCACACCTCACAAGAATAATTCCATTTGATATATCAGTCTCACTCACCTTTCACGGATGGAACAAATTTATTTTTTGCTTCATTCTCTTATCATCATCATCTACCCATAATAGCACCCAAAAAAATTCACACTTACTCATGACTTTTATTCAAATTCACGCACAAACATAGATCAGAGAAGATAGAGAGAGAGAGAGAGATTGAGAGGGATATAGGGAGGAAACGCACTATTGTGGTGGAGACAGAACTAGTCGAAGAGAGAAAAAATAGAGAGAAAAGGGAGATATTTGAGAGAGAGGAGAGAAAAGAGACTGGGTTTTACTATTCTGGCGTTCTTGGCTGGAAATAGTATTCTTTCACTGGGAAAAATATTGTTGTCATCTCTTTCTGCTTGTTTCGGTCATCGTTGGAGCTCACCGGAGTTTTGACGGGGCGGTAACTGTGGATTTTGACCCTGACCCAACTCGAATCAATCATGTTGATCGGTTTTAGGTCTAATTCCGGTGAGGTTCAATCTAGTTCTGGCAAGATTCAGTTTAATCCTGGCAAAATTCCTTCTACCAGTCTCGATTTTGTTTGTATTTTGTTTTGGGTGTTCACTGTTGTCGTGGTTTTTCTTTTTTAGTTCGAATCAAATTCTGGAG
This sequence comes from Capsicum annuum, assembly GCF_002878395.1. Classification (NCBI taxonomy): domain Eukaryota; kingdom Viridiplantae; phylum Streptophyta; class Magnoliopsida; order Solanales; family Solanaceae; genus Capsicum; species Capsicum annuum. The sequence continues at coordinate 170,065,335 of NC_061119.1, forward strand.
TTATCCGTGTTGGATTTGGATTATAGTCGAGATTTGTACCCATTGAGGCTCTCGGGATGACTCTTTTTTCTCTTCTTAAGTCAATCGAAGGTTTTTGAGGTCCAATTCTCAACTCTACTCTTTTATTATCATTGTGATTGGTGGTTATGATTGGATATTTCTGTTGATGTTTTGTATTGTTTATCCATAAGTAATTAATTATGGCATGAATTTGATGTTGGAATGTGTTTGGAATACCGTTTTGTATGAAAATTTATCGCAAAAAAGAAGAAGGGGAATTTGGGGTTTGATAGTAGCAATTGATAAAAATGAATATTGTTTAGTCTTGATTTATTGTCGTTGGTTGTTTTGGAGTAAATACGAATGTTAAACGTGATAGTATCATGATAGGATGAAATTGATAGGCAAATGGTAGGCTGTATAGGCAAATTTAGGAATAACGATTTGTTGAGTGTTTGAATATGTTTGTGGATTTGATTTATGCATTGGGATCTATTTGTATTGATTTATCCGGGGAATGCCCCGAAGTACCATGTACTTGAAGACGATGCATGATCAAGGCCCGGAACGTCGGGTGGAGAAAGCAATGGAGTGTAGTTTAGAATTAACATAGAATAGAGTAGGTTTATATTTTCGCATTTTTCTATTTCGGGATTGTAATAATTGGACTGGACACTATAATTTTGGATTTGTTTTGTTTGTTTGTTTGATTGATTGTTTTGTGTGGTTTATATATTCATAATGTCAAATTAGCCGATACGCTCCACCAAGCGACTGTGGTTGAACCATAGGATCGAGGGGTGCCTAGCACCTTCCCCTCGGTCAACAGAATTCCTTAACCGGAATCTCTGTTCGCAGATCAGTTTTTAGAGTCAAACTGTTTTGAAAAGGATCTTTGAAAGGTGACTTGGCACACCGAAATATGTCAAGTGGCGACTCTGAATTCAATTATAAAAAATCCTTTTCGGAATAGAATTTTCATTTTTTCTATCACTTAACAATAAAAACCCTTTCGAACTAAAAATTAAATCTTTTGCAGTTGAAAAAAGGAGTGTGACAACTTTATTTCAAAAATGTGTTTTCCATTCTTTTAGGAATCTAAAACCAAAAACTCAAGTCAAATAGAATTAAAAATAAGGTCCAAATTAAAGAAAAATCATTTTAAAGCTTTACCAGGTAAAATCCTTTTGAAATTCATTTTAAAATTAGGAATCAAAGTTGTTTTGAAGGTTAAATTGACGACAAACTAGTAATTATAGGATTAAAAACATTATTCAAGTGAAAAGGAGTAAAATTGGGGTTTAAAATCAAACACTAAAAGTTTTGGGATTTTTGAGAAATTAATCAAGAAATTTATGCAGAAAAGGGTGAATTCTAACCTTAAATCTGTAAGAGAATCAAGAAATGGATGTTAATCTAGCTTTCCAAGCACCCACAAGCTTCACTTTTAAGCTCTCACACTATTTTAGGGTTTAGCTCTGAAAAAGCAAGGTGAAAAATGAGCTAATTCGTGACCTAAGGGGTCTATTTATACCTCTCTCAGGTAATCGGGTGCTGCAATCACACATCCAGGTATGCAATCATACACCCTAGCAGCAGGAGGAGATGTGGTGATCACCAATACCCTTAGTGCAATCACACTACCCTCTTTTTATACACTGGTGCGATCTCCACTCAAGCGGTGCGATTGTTGATGCATCAGAAACTAGCTGAAACTTAAAATTCTTCCAAGTTACCGCCAAGGCCTCAGGATTCATTTGGAATCAGATATACGTAAATGAACTATGTAACCACACTAAGTTTGATGCTCTGCACTCAACGGCGATATCAAATTTTTTGAAAGATGTCATTTTCACAAAGTTGACCCTCGAAATCAGAAATTGGAATTTTCCAAATCGATTGTGGAAAAGATATTTAATAGCCATAAAATTAAACCAAAATGTCACCACCCTAAAATCAATGTTTCAGATCTACTGGCACAGTTTGTTCAGCCATCTAATGTACGAATCAAAAGATAACAACAAAAGTCCATAATAAGGCTCTCAAAGCCACCAATAACTATAATATCTCACAAATGGTTCCAAAATGCAATGGGAACTGTGCCAATCACTCCACACCCTAGAAATACCATAATGCAACTATGGTGATGGGTAAAATAGTCAAAACACACAAAAACACATATTTCACATATTTCATCAAAATTTTAGGTCGTTACATCATCCACTACTAAAAATCTAGTTCGTCCTCGAACTAAGGTAAAGAAATAGCTGAATTAACAAAGAGTTAGGGATATGGAATACGCATATCAAACTTGACCTCATTAGTATCCTCATCTATAGGTCGATATGCCACTAAAACTTAACCAAAGGGATAAATCTAGAGCATAACCGCCTAACATCCCTAGCCAAAATAGAAACTGGATCTTTAACAAAAGGCAACCTCTTATCTAACTGAATTAACTCCCAAAAAATGACATGAGACTTATCTGAAATATAATAGTGAAGCATAGAAACATAAAAAATTGGATGAACAACTGATAAATCTAGGGCAAAAGCTAAGTCATAAGCCACATCACCAATAGTTCGAAGAATCTCAAATGGACCAATATACCTAGGGCTAAGCTTGCCCCTCATCCCAAACCTCATTTCATCCTTTATGGGTGAAACTCGAAGGAAAACATGATCACCAACACCAAATTCAAGGCACAAAGTCTACGATCAGCATAGCACTTTTGCCTACTCTGAGTTGCATAAAACCTATCCTGGATAATTTAAACTCTATCCAAGGATTTACAAAGCAAGTTCTTACCTAGAGGTATAACCTCCAAAACATCAAACCAACCAACTGGCGAGCGATAATTCCTACCATGCAATGCCTCAAAAAGAGTCATATCAATACTGGAATGGTAGCTGTTATTATAAGCAAACTCTGCTAAAGCCAAGTGTTGCCCCCACTGGCCATCAAAATCTATCACACACGCATGGTGCATATACTCTAAAACCTAGATAGTCTAATCAAACAAACTATTAATCTGGGGGTGAAATGTTGTGGTAAGTTCAACCCGAGTATCCAACTATCTTGAAAAGTCTTCCAAAAGTGAGAAGTACAAACAAAGCCTCGATCTAATATGATAAACACCGGGGCCCCATAAAGTCGCACAATCTTGTGAATATAGATATGGGCTAACTTCTCAGCACTGAAAAATACATACACCAGAATGGAATGCTTGAACTTGGTCAATTAATCTACGATGATCCAAACACTATCAGATCCATAGGAAGTGCGAGGTAACTCGATAACAAAATCCATAGTGATCTACGCCTACTTCCACTCGAGAATAGTAAATGCAGAAGTAATCTACCAGGCCTTAAATGATCGGCTTTCACCTATTGGGAACAAAGAAAATGAGCTACCAAATTCGCTACATCCTTCCTCATATCACAAAACTAATAATGCTATCTCAAGTCATGATACATTTTAGTCACTGCCGGATAGATGGAATACCTAGAACAATAGGCCTCCTCTAATATCAATCAGATCCACCCATTCTTGGCACATAAATTTGGCCTCTAATCCTTAAAATTCCATCTAAATAAAGTAAGACTTCCTTAGCCTCACTACTCAATACCTTATCTAGAATAGATCTCACTCATATCATTAAACTGATGATCTCGAATCTACTCCATCAACGAAGATCTAGCCTTCACGAATGCAAAAACATGCCCAGGTGTAGAAATATTGAGCCTAACTATCTGGTTAGCTAAAAACTAAACATCTAAGTCAAAAACCCTCTCCTGGGTGAAAAGATGCACCAAGATACCCATGTTAGTCAACTTACGGCTCAAGGCATCTGCAACCATATTAGCCTTGTATGAATGATAGAGAATAGTCAAGTCATAATCCTTAAGCAACTCAAGCCAACAACTCTGCCTCATATTAAGATCTCGTTGGATAAAGAAATACTGAAGGAGATGATAATCCAAGAAAATCTCACAATGGACTCCATACAATTAGTGCCTCTACAACTTCAAAGAAAAAAGAACTGCGCACAACTCTGTAGTACCCCGTAGCTTTTCTAGCTTAAATTCGTTCCTAGAATGTTAAAGGAGAGCTTCCAAAATGAATAATATTTATTCCATGTGGAATTTTCAAGATTTAAACTTTTCATTGTGTGGTAAATTGAATAAGATTTCCATTGATACTAAATTCACCCAATTCCAACACTCGGTGGATGAGTTATAACATTTTTAAGTTGACAGTGTCCCACCTAAGCAACCACCGCATCACGGTGAAGGACTATTTCATAATTGTCAATTCCAGTAGACCTCCGCAATGTTGGCACATTGTGGAGAGGTTCAGATTTTCAATTGTCAATTTTTAGTAGCTCAACGCGATGGTGGCGCCTCGCGCCAGTAGCCAAAATGGCATAAACTATAGGGCATCGCGATAGCTCCGCATCACGGAGAATGCCCAATTCCCACTCATACTTTTCCAGTGAGCCACCGTAATTATGGCACATTGCGGTGGCCAACCAAATCAAGAAAAATATTTCATTTTTTAGTTCTGACTTCAGGTTTAAAAAGGGCATTTTGGTTAATTTCTAAGGCCCCAATCTTTCCAAACATAAGATTTAAGATTATTCTAAGCACTTTATGCTAATTATTCACCATTCTCTTTAGAATCAAAACCCTAGAAACCAAAAGGTCCTTCTCCAAGAAATACAAATTCCTTCATTTATTCTCTAAAGAAATTCAAGCTTAAGGATTTCCAATAGAAGAACTCCAAGAATTCACATCCAAAAGCACAATAAGAATCCAAGATTCAAGCTTTTCATCTAACATCATCAATTAAGGTATGTGGGGTTATGAACAAGGATACTAATTTCATCTTTGAGCCCAAAGCTTATTTTAATTATGAATTTATTGAATTTTATATGATTTTCATTTACATTTAGCATGCATTGTCTTATAAATTTTAATGATGAGATAATATTTTACTTATGAATTTCACCCCCATATACTCAGTACATCCTCAAAGTACTGATCCACATATATATCTATGTGATATATTGTCTTATAATGTAGGTACGAGTTATAGCATGCATACCATATTCAGATAGCTTGGAGAATTCAACTAGCAGATGATGAGTCCTCCTACTTTGGGGACTTTAGTTAGATATTATTTATGTACTTTAATTTCTTACTCCTATGTATTAATTAGTAGTAGTTGGGTTACACCCTATCTATCTTTTTTCAGTATAGTAGAGGCTTCATAGATGTCAGTTAGAGAGAGTTATATATTTTTAGTCCTTCCTTCAGACTTTATAAGAATGTAAAAGTTGTATTAGTATTGTATTTTTCACAGATTCCATCATTATTATGTTTCCATGCTGTAAACTCAGTCATTTGATACATATTATTCAGTTGCTTATGAGTTATACCAGTAGAAGGGTTAGCTTTGGATCACTTCTGGTCCTAAGCACCGTGTAACATCTCGGGTCAGATTTTTGGGGCGTTACAAACTTGGTATCATAGCACAAGATTCAAGTGTCCTAGAGTGTCTGTGAAGTCGTGTATAGTAGAGTCTTGCGAAACAGTATGGAGACGTTTGTACTTTTCTTTGAGAGGCTATGAGGCATTTAAGAAAAGTTTCCTTTCTTTCCTACTCTAGATCGTGTAGCAAAGTTGTTTTCATAGAATTTTCTGTTTATTCGTGTGTTACCCCAAAATTCCTTATCTATGTATTATTCTTGAGATAACATAATCAACAAGTTTCAATTCTTCTCCAAATAATGCTCTCAGATATTACTATTAGAAATTTTAGAAGTCACACAAGGGGATTGAGAGAAGCTCCCTAGTATGTTAAGTTCCTTGAGTTGAAAGTTTATGTTCTCATCCTTATGAGTTGTTTAGTTGAGATCAAATAATATATACATTCAGATTCCTTATTATTCCTTCAGTACAAATAGTGGTTGAAGTATGGGTGTAGAAGAGTAGTGGCAAGAAGAGTGAGCATGATGATTAATAGAAAGTATAGGGATAGACTTATGCATGTTATCAAGTCGTGTTAAGGTAATATGTCATTGTGTGTTAGTTTGGTGGAGGATAGACAAGGAGTTATTAATCAAGGTGGATTGTTGTTTGCTTGAAGCACGGAAGGAGTTATTAATGGAAATTATTATGTTTGAAAGGTATAGGATATTAATGAAGTGTTTGGTGGTTTAGTATCATTAATTTAGGCTTTCCTTGAGATTGCAGAAAAGGAGTTTAGTTGAAACTTATAGAGCTATGATAGTTATTTAGGTGTATAGAAGGGTAAATAGTGATGATGGCTAGAAGGAGGATGTATTAATGGATTATAAATAAGATAGGCCATATGGTTATGATCGGTTATTGTTGTTATAAGATTCTAGTGAACTAGTGTTTATCGATGTTTTATTTCATAGTTTCCTAGTGAAAATTATATGTGAGATTGGGTTGTTGAAGTATGTTTAGCACTAGACATTAAGTTTGAACAGATGATGGTCATCAAAATGGATGTGATGATTTCTTGGTTAGTGATGCTAGTTATATAGAAGTGATCTAGTAGTCTTGAACAGTATGTGTAAGAGTTTGAGTTCATTTTAATTCGTAATTAAGTATGGTGTTGTATGTATGATGAAGAAGTATGCCCAAGGTGATATGGGCTTGCTTTATTTTCTAAGTTTATTATGTATTATATGGGGTTAGTAGTATCGTTGACTTGCTAAGAGAAAGGATACTTGTTATATAGTATATGATATTCTCAATAACTAAGTTAAGGAGTTATGGGTAGATGATGTTGACCCTTTTTGATATTATCTTGATTCTCAGGGTTTAGAAATATAAGTTTAGAGATACGATATTAGTAGTATATGGCGAAAGCAATATGGTTTATTAAAGGTTGGAGATATTTGTGATAAGTATTAGAATCTATGTTTGAAACCTTGAAGAATGAGCAAATAGAAATAAGAGTTGAAAGCTCTAGATGGTGTAAACTCAGGATATGGAGATACCCATGAAGATTCTCGGATAGTAAGTGTTTGATATATTATGTGATGGCTAGTGGGGTTATAGAAAGGATAGAGTTGTACCTCAGAAGGAAGTATTAGAAGCGGATTTTACACTTTCAGGTGTAGTCCTTCAGAGTAAGTTTATTATTTACATGTATTATTGTATTCTAGACTCCAGAGTGCAGCGGGTGAATTTTAATTTAAGGTTTGGTGAGGGGGTTCGATAGGCTTAGAGTGATGTCTTAAAGATAAGAGGGAGATGATAGAATGAGTGCCAAAGTCAGACTTCTGGATTCCAGTAGTGATGCTAGTGTAGTATAGAAAGTCTATAAGAGAGGATGATGTTCGACCGTACAAAGTTTCATACTTCATCTATCTTGATATTTACTCATGCCCCACGTGTCAGTTCCCTAACCATAGTTTATGTTCATGCGTATAATAGAGAGTCATGTACTCTCCCAAATCCTAGTAAGAGGAGTTCCAGTTCATCCAACAGTTGGAATCATATTCCATAAGTTATAAACTCTAAATTCAGGCCTTCCAGTATGTTAAGTTCCAATACTCATGCAACACTCTTAACGATCAGGCCTTTCCTTCATGTTTTGGGTCCTGGTATTCCAACCTTTCAATGACCTTCCCTAGGTCAAGATAGTGATGATGAGAAATTGTCTGGATGGTAGATAGTAAATATGTTATGTTTGGGAAGATTATCGTAAGCTGGTTTGTGTAAGTCTATAAGTTTGAAAGAATTTTTGAGGAGAAATTTATTTTCTTGTGTATGACTTGGTTAATTGAGAATATTTTATGCGTGCCTTATTAAGATTAGTATATGAAAGTTGTTATTGATAGAGGTATTAGAGAATATGAGAAAGAAGTTCTTATAGGTATTTGTTTAGAATTGCATGTGGTTATGAAGATAGGCTTGAACGTCATGCTGGTGTATAAGAGGATAGACGAGTGGTGCATTAATGAATTTCCTAGTAAGAGGTTGAATTTGTTATAGAAGTGATAAGAAGAATTATCTTAGAGCGGAGTAGTTACGACAATGCTTGGGGTATTGAATCTATGGTTCAGGCTCGTATTATGAGGTTATGTGTAGTACCTTTTGATTCTGAGTTAGGCTTGACCTTGATAAGAAAATTTAGTTCAGTTTAGACTTTAGTAGATGGAATTATCAATGCCATATGAGAATTATAAGTTGAATCAAGCATGTATGGTATTTGAGGGGAATAGTATAGTTGAGGGAGTGTTTGAAAAGTGTTGCTAAGCTTGAAAGTAAGAAGTTGCTTTGATTAAGGCCTAGAAATTCTATCCTGACTTATGATTTATAGGTCTAAGTTCCATGCTATAGAGTCGTAGCAATGTTGTAATTCCTTATTTAGATGTTTTGCTTAGATCATTCCCAAAGTTCCTTACTCCTTAATATCGTTAGAGTTTCTTAGAAAAGTGTTGAAGAAATATTCCATCGGGATATGAACGTTTAGTATGATTCAGTTCGTATAGCTAGCAATCCAGTTTGACAGTCAGACAGACAAATTTCTATAGTTTTTTCATCTTTTGATTTAATCTAGTATTACTACCTGATATTTCGTGAGTATGGACATTTCAAGAGATAGTTTGTTCCCATCTAAGTAAATTGCGGATCCATCTCAGTATATGCATCATGCATCAGTTTCAGATTCAGATATTAAGTCATGATTCATTTCATAAGTATTCTGTGTACCATCTCAGTCTTTTCCTAGTATTTTAACCAAATTAGTATCATTCGGGGATGAACGATCCCGGGGGGGGGGGGGGGGGGGGGGATGTTGTAATGCCCCAAGTTTTCATGGAGTTTTAATGTCATAAAACTCATTTTTTTCTCACGAAATTAGATCTAGCCTATTTGATCTCAGCCATATAAAATTTTCATGAAAGTTCATGCACTCACAGATCAATTCATTAGCCCACTATGTGGGGATTCAATCATACAATTTATTTTAGTTGTGCATGATAGATTATAGCCCCATATTCCTCAGTAATTTCAGCCTAATTATCCATATTCGATGATGAATGTTCCCAAGGGGGAGATATTGTAATACCCCATACTTTTCCTAGCTTGAATTTATTCCTATAATGTTAAGGGATAGTTTTCAAAATGAATAATATTTATTCCATATGGAATTTTCAAGATTTCAATTTTTCATTCTTTGGGAAATTGAATTAGCTTTCCATCGATACCAAATTCGCCCAATTCTGACACTCGGTGAAGAAGTTATGACTTTTTTAAGTTGACAGTGTCTCACCTGAGCAACCACCGCGTCGCGGTGAAGGACATTTCATAATAGTCAATTACAGTGGACCTCTGTGATGTTGGCGCATTGTGGAGAGGTCCACATTCCCAATTGTCGATTTCTAGTAGCTCAACGCGATGGTAGTGCATCGCGCCAGTAGCCACAATGGCAAAAACTATAGGGCACCGCGATAGCTCTGCATCGCAGAGAATGCCCAGTTCCCACTCGTCCTTTTCCAGTGAGCCACTACGATTGTGACGCGTCCGGTGGCCAACCAAATTGGGAAAAATATTGCATTTTTTAGTTCCGACTTAAAGTTTAAAAAGGGCATTTTGGTCAATTTCCAAGGCACCAATCCGTCCAAACATAAGATTTAAGCTTATTCTAACCACTTTATGCTCATTATTTACCATTCTCTTCAAAAGCAAAACCCTAGAAACCAAAAGCTCCTTCACAAAAAAATCCAAATTCCTCCATTTATTCTCCAAAGAAATTCAAGATTAGAGATTTCAATACAAGAACTCCAAGAATTCATCTCCAAAAGCACAATAGGAATCCAAGATTAAAGCTTTTCATCTAAGATCATCAATTAAGGTATGTGGGGTTATGAACAAAGATACTCCTTTCATCCTTGTGGCCAAAACTTATTTTAATTACGAATTTACTGAATTTTATATGATTTTCCATGAAATTGAAGTTAAGGTTTATACCCATTAATGTTGTTTACAAGCTTATGAGATTTCCAATGATTTAGAAGTTGAATTACATGATTATTTTCATATTTTCATGCATATTGCTGAAATTTCCAGATTTTAAGTTGAATTATGAATGTTTACATTATCAAGCATGAATATTAAGATGTTTTAATATGAGATTGAAGAATGAATTATTTTCTCAAGATTGATTTTATGATTTTAAGAAAGATGATGGTTTAAGCATCTTATGAGCAGATTATTTACAGTTTTTCAGAAAAAGCTGTGATCATTTGATCCTCAGTTTAGCTATGGAATCTACTTTACAGATTATTACAGATTACAGAACTTAGAATAGCTTTATTTCCAGATTTACTCAGTTGATTGCATAATTGGTTTTAGATAAACCCTTATTCTAGTTTTAAAGTGGATTTCCAACAGAATGAGCATAGCAAATTCAAAGGGAGTAGTATTTAGCATCGAGAGAAAAGTGTGGGTTCAGCGTATCCTACTTCTACATAACTACGTAGCAACCATAGGTATAGATTATTAGATTATTTTCAGATTTCAGATTCAATAGTGCGTCCTTCTACACTTAGATAGAATGATTTAAAGGGAGAATACAAGTCTAATTTTTAGAACTAAATGTTATGATCTACAAGATTTATAAAGTACGCTTTGCTTCTTATTGCTACATATTTCAGTATTTCAGATATTCCATCTTATATGAGTCATTTACATTTAGCATGCATTGTTTTATAAATTTTGATGATGAGATAATATTTTACTTATGCATTTGACCCCGATATACTCAGTACATCCTCAAAGTAATGATCCACATATATGTCTATGTGCTACATTGTCTCATAATATAGGTACTAGTTGTAGCGTGCATACCATATATAGACAGCTTATAGATTTCAGCCAGCAAATGACGAGTCCTCCTACTTCGGGGACTTTAGTTAGATATTATTTATTTACTTTACCTTTTTACTCCTATCTATTGATTAGTGGTAGTTGGGGTTGCGCCCTAGCTATGTGTAGTCAGTATAGTAGAGGCTTCACAATGTCAGTTAGAGTCAGTTATGTATTTTCAGTCCCTCTTTCAGACTTTATTAGAATGTAAAAGTTTTATTTGTATTGTATTTTTCACAGATTCCATCATTATTATGTTTCCACGCTGTAAACTCAGTTATTTGATGCATATTATTTAGTTGCTTATGAGTTATGCCAGTACAAGGGTTAGCTTGGGATAACTTGTGGCCCTAAGCACCGTGTGACATCTCGGGATAGATTTTTGGGGCGTTACAAACTCCAAATCAAGGGTAGGGTAATTTCTCTCACGGGCTTTAACTATCGAGAAGCATAGGTAATCACCTTACCCTTCTGCATCAACCCAACACCTAACCCAACACCTAAAGCATCACAAAAGATAGTAAAACCCATGCCCACCTTGGGAAAAGTAAAGATATGAGCTGAAGTCAACAAATCCTTAAGCTTTTGTAAGCTCACTTCACACGCGTTGGACCAATGGAAAGAAATCTTCTTTTGAGTCAACTTGGTCAACAGAACTATAATGGATGAAAAATCCTCAACAAAACACTAATAATAGCCTGCTAAGCCAAACAAAACTCTTAATCTCGGTAGGCGAAGTAGGTCTAGCCTAATCATGAAATTCTGCAATCTTGGATAGATCAACCATAATACCCTTCTTAGCCACTACACGACCCAAGAAAGAAACAACCTCCAACCAAAACTCATACTTGGAGAATTTGGCATACAACTTCTCATCACTCAATCTCTAAAGCACAATCCGCAAATGATCCTTATGGTCAGCCTCACTCTTGGAATAAACCAAGATTTCATCTTTAAATACAATAACAAAGGTGTTGAGATATGATTAAAACACTCGGTTCATCAACTCCATGAATGAGGCAGGGGCATTGTTCAACCCAAAAGACATAACTAGGAACTCATAATGCCCATATCGAATTCAAAAAGCTGTCTCCAAAATATCCAAATCTCTAACCCTCAACTAGTGATAACCGAATCTCAAATCAATCTTTGAAACACTGCGACACCCTGAAGCTGATCAAATAAATCATCAATACGAGGAAGAGGATGCTTAGTTTTAACTATCACCTTGTTCAATCATCGATAATTAATATGCATGCATAGATCGATCCATCTTCTTCACAAACAAGATAGGCGCACCCTAAAGCAATATAGTAAGTCAGATTAATCCCTTATCCAATAACTCCTTTAACTAATCCTTTGATTCCTTCAACTCGGATATGGCCATCCTATATAGAGGAATAGAAATGGGCTTGATGCCCGACTCAACATCAATGGAAAAATTGATATCACAATTTGAAGGCATACTAGACAAATCTATAGAGAATACATCCACAAACTCATAAAAAATACGAACAGAATCCAAGGAACGAGGTAAAACACTACTAGTATCATGAATATGAGCCAAATAAGATAAACATCCCCTTTTAATCAATCTACGAGTCTGAACATAAGATATAATCCTCTTAAGACCTGAATGAAGTGCACCCTTCCAAACTCTCCTTGGAACACCTAGAGAATCTAAGTCACGGTCTTAGCATAATAATCTAAGACAACATGATAAGGAGACAATCAATCCATACCCCAAATAACATTGAAATCAACCATATCTAACACAAGAAAATCTACCCAAGTCTCAGAGCTAGAGAATGTCACAACATAAGATTAGTACACCCGATCCACCACTAAAGAATCTCCTACAGGGCCAGATACACGAATAGGTATGGCAAGAGGCTAAGTGGAAAAATCAAAAACCAATGTAAAATATGCAGTCACATAGGAGTAAGTCAATCCGGGATCAAATAACATAGAAGTAGATCTGAAACAAACAGGGATGATTCTTGTGGTCATAATATCAGAAGCCTCTATCTCTAATATGGTGGGTATAGAATAACACTTAACATGACCATTAACTGGATGAGTAGCCCTGCAACCACCACCATAGACTCCACAACCTCTACCTCTTGCACCTTTTGTAGTACCCCCTACCTCTCACAACTAAAATATGAGTAGCTCTAATCACATGACAGGTACAATCCTTGGTCAAATGGCCTACCTCATGAAACAAAAACAATATCTACGACCCACCTCAATAGGAGAAGATACCACTAGGCTCTTATGACTACCGTGAACTGTTAATTTAGAAGATCCACCACCTAAACTCTGTAAGGCCACCTGCAATGGCCTACCCTGATATCTACGAGAACATCTGAAATCTCTACCTCGAAAAGCCTAACCTCTGAACTCACCAAAATGGCACACCTTCTTGGTACCTCCCTAAGATGCTCACAGAATACCCTCAGTCATCTTAGCATAATCCACTATACTCTGAAATGGACGCTGTAAATACAACCATCTGAGACGTATCCAACCAAAGAAAAACATCCAACCCATTCATAAACTTTTAAATCTTCTCAGACTCCGTGGAAATACTAGCATAAGAATATTTAGACAAGGCATGAAAGCGTGCCTCATACGTAGCTACAGTTATGGAACCCTGCTCTAGATGTTTAAGCTCATTTTGCATTCAATTCCTTAGACTATAAAGAATAAATCTCTCTAAAAAGGCATTAGAAAATTGATCCATTGTTATCTCAGGAGAATCAAGAGGTCTACAAATAATAAGAGATCTCCACCAATCTCTGGCAGTATCTCTCAACTGATAGGTCATACACACAACCCCAAGTGACTCGTGCAAACCCAAATTATGCAACTTCTCTCGATAATAAATCAAGAACTCATAAGTATCCTCGTCCTTAACACCACCAAATCTTGGAGGACCCAAATGAGTAAATCTCTCAAACCTCTTCTGATCCTCAGAAAATTTAACAATACTCGCAAAAAATGGAGACATAGTAAATCTGGAAGGCTGAGATCCTATTTGAAGAGGTAATATAGATGAAGTTTGGACTCCCGACCCCAGGAAACCATTCTCAGATGTTGGTGCTGGAAAAGAAATAGTACTCAGGGTCTGAGAAGTACCAAAAACTAAAGTATGTATATTTAGAGGATCCATACTCAGAACTGGATGAACATCCAACATGACTAAAGGAGAACCCTTTATGTAGGTTAACAACCATACCAAAAAACCTTCCAAGATTAGGGCAAACAAACTCTGAGGAACTAGAACTAAACCTGCACCCACAACATATACATCCTGAGGCTCAGGAGAGAGTCCCTTAGCATTACTCCTAGACGTGGTAGAACTACAGTCTCGTCTATTCCCTCATATCTATCCACCACTCGAGGTTCTCTCTCTAGGAGAAGGCTCTGCATCTCTGACCTCGCAGGACCTAGTCAACACCGTTTGCATAAAAAGAGGGAAACACAACTTAGAACATATGGTATACAAGAATTCACATAATAAGGAATAAAATAAGAAAAGTTTCTTGAAGATATCCTATAGCCTATCAAATATAGATACGAAAGCCTACGTACTGATTCGCGAGTTAGACATCTCGTTCTTACACTATTGAGACCAATGAAACCTAGCTGCTTTAATACTAATTTGTCATGACCCAAATCAAGGGTCATGATGTCACTTGTCTCTACATACCTTGATGAGTATGTCTATCACCTAGACCGATACACAAAGGGTAGAAAGAAAAAAATACCCCTAAGGTAAGGCTTCTAGAACAAAGACAAAGCATATAAGTATAATAAATGCAGAAGGAAACATAAACAACAATGCAACCATAACTCCCAAAACCTTATGTTAACAGTATAAGAACATATCTAGTAAAACTTAACTCCAAATAAAATACATGAGCAATCCAATAGATACACCTCCATCTCTAAAAAATAGTAAAGACATAGTCTAATGATAGAGAAAGATAGCAGAAGACATCCGGACTCTTGAAAATTATCCATTACCTTAAAAGCTTCAACAATTTCTTGAGTAAAGCAACGTGGTGCACACCCAAACTTGAATGTTCACTAGAAGAGTATAATGGGAGTGAGTACGTTCACTTATACTCAATAGGTATCATAGGTTGATCGAGCAAAGTAGAAAATAAGATATACAAAATTCATACTAAGGACATGTTACCTACAATAAGAAAATCTCCCATAATGGTAGCCCACACCGCTTGCACTAGAAGTTCTAATATACATATCATATATATTGCAACAACACAACTAGGTAGAACATAAGTATACATTATATCACATATAAGTAGGAACAAGAAAGAACATATACATACAAGATTGTTGATACCAAACGGCACCTAAGAAAGCTCAAATCAGTCCACAACAAAGACAAAATAGTCCATACGATACTAGACAACAACGACAAGAAGAAAGCAAAACTAACTTAAGAGATAATGGATAAATAACTTGACATAAAGAAAACATGTAAGATAGAAACTAAAGATTATATTAAACTCAAAAACCCCTAAAAACATGTAAACTAACACCAAGTTATTACGTTGAACCCAAGACGAACTCGATTCACCCAAGAACTTACATTTCTAGACAATACATAACACAAGTGGAACCTTTACTTGTGAAGTCAAGTTTCGGTCTTCCTCAAGTAGGGAGAGGACTTTGGTGTTTCAAATTGTTTTAAGAACTTACATCAATAAACAACTAAGTAAAAATAAGACTAAAGGGCCTATTTATAATCTATTACAATATAAAGCGTCCAAAATGCCCTTAATAAGGGTGGGGCGGCCATGGAGTGTATTTTTAGCATGTGAAATCCCTTAAACACCCCTTTGTGATAAGAGGCACATTTTACTAAGTCCTACTCTCCAGGACCGTGGTCCTTCAATCTTCACAACTTCCGCAAGCTAAGCCACCTTACACCCACGGCTTTGCTTCATAGAATGTCCAAAATGGTCTTCCCACACATGCTCTCTTCTCCTCAATGTGACCACAATTAGGTTCTCCATTAGTTGGCCTCAAATGATGTAATCATATGCTATGATAGCCATTTGTCTCGTATTATTCTTCCCTTATTGAAAAGGATTCGACCTTAAATCCATACCTTGCAAAATTAAATAGAAGACAAACAATCACAATATCCTTATGGTATGAGGGTTCGGGTTAGTGAAACAAATAACATATTCATGCCAAGGTGTACCCCACTATAAGTATAGCCAAGGATCGTTTATGTTAATTACTATCACTCTATGGAAAAAGGCATAAAGGAGTCGACTATGGAAATCATCATATCTACATACATATAGAAAAAGTGTATCACACAAATGAAGTTTATCTAAAGTAGTTTCAAGAGAAGACTCTCTTCTTGACCTACAAGTGATAAAACCTTAATCAAGAATGTAACGCAAAATGGTGAACTCTCTTGGAGCCATTCATGGATCCCCCTCTTTAAAGACCCTTCATCTTGGTTGGAGTTCTTTCCCTTGTATAATGTTAGTTCCTCAAGTGGATTGTGAATCCCAAATTTAAATGTTCCATTATAGGGAAGTAAGCTAACACCTTCATTCATCATTCACACCTTTCTTGTTATTTTGACCAAAGATCAAGTCGGACATGTAACAATCTCTACATCCCAAAAGATTATTGGGGTCAAATAGGTGAAATAGCCAAGGACATAGGTTTTGGTTATTCCTATTTGCCCCTAAGTTGCCATCCCAAAACTTAGGCATACCTTCTTTATCTCCAATGGAATTATCATGAGCAAAAAAAGGGTTGATAAAGGTTCTCTACAAGTCAACTTCATATATAGGGTTCTCATATATGCACTTACTACTAGTTTCAAGATCTCCACTAGGAGTATGCCCAATATAAGAAACACATAAGGAAGAAGTAGATAGAATTTTTAGACATGCATCACTTTCTCTTTCAAGAGAGTAATCCCCACCTAGATATAAATCACCATGGGATGAAAAGGGATCACATACAAAAACTTTATCACAAGAACAATCACAACTAGGGTTCCCAAGCAATTCAAGGCCACCTTCACCCGATTGTTCTCTTTCTCAGCTTCCTTGAGCAAGGCTATCAATAAGGACTTCATCATACAACATGCTGAAAGAATCGTATCCAACCCCATGATCAACTCGATCAACACCAAGATTATTATGGTATGGCTCATGAAACTCCTTGGGAAAACTACCAACCACACCCACTTGGCTACTACTAGCCACATCACGATATTCCAAGTTCATATGAGTATAGGGGATAGCATTTTTACCTTGTAAATCACATGAGCTACAACCTTCATTTTGACGTGGGTCTGAGCATCCCACTTGCTCCCTTGTAACTCCCATATAATCTAATAGTTCATTTATCACTTCCCATTCACGAGCTATGGCTTTAAGTTTAGCCAAAATAGCACTTGTGGCATTATTGGCCAAGGTTTGAGAGGTTGACGCCGTGGTTTCCATTGCAATTATACCTAAAGAAAAACAAACTTACAAAATAAAAGAAAAATAAAACAATTAGTTCACAAAATCCTCACCATACTCTCACACACTTTGATCATTTTACACTTGGTCCTTCAAGTGTTGTAAATCGGCTAGCAACTCATGAGAGCTTGGGAGTGAGTATACTCTTTGGGTCAGAGTGGATTTTTGTTTTGAAGACTCAAAGAAGTTTTGTACGCACTTGAACCAAGAACAACTACGAATTATAAATGAATAAAGCACCACAAGTAAAGCTAACACGAAAGAAGTCCTCAAAAACTAGTTCACAACTTAGTAGATACTTACTAGTTACCAACTAGTATAGGATTGGACAAAATGAAACTAATGGAAACAAAGAAAGAAACTAGGAATTACAAGAACTTGAGTCTTGTTGATGAAGGGTTCAATAATATTGGACATTGGACATGTTGTTGAAGTTGAAGAAATTTTGATTCCAAAGCTTTAGTTGTTCAATCCCACCCTTGAGGGAGAAGATTCAGCTATGGTGTAGGTAGACAAGGCTTTTAGACTCTCTGTCCAAGGGTCAAAAGTATTCTATCAACTTTTTACCAACTTTTACTCTTTTGCCAAAACAGCTTTTTGGGGGAGCCTGGCCTCTTTCCTCTTTTGTCTAGCCTTGAAAAGTGCTTTGTTTCCTTTTGGTAACTATGCCTTTTGAATGTTTATTTTGATTTTGCCACTTTGGTGTTGTCTTGAAATTGTTTTCTAGACAAACAAAATTCCCTTTATCCTTTTTGTCTTTCAAGATAAAACACCTTTTCTTTAAACATCACTTCAAGAACAATAATAACAACAACTTCTAGTCGGCCACAACCTTCAACAACAACTTGTCAAGAGTCAAACCTTGGACTTCGACTCAAGAAGTGTTAGTGGACAATAATATACACAAGGAAATAATAAGAAAAACAAAAACACACCTAGTTATAAACACTATTCTCGGCCAAACACAACAACAACAACAGACGCTTCGGCCAAGAACAAGAGCACGTCAACTCTTTTTTTTGATTTTTTGACTAAGATAGCCCAAGATTGGTAGTGTAGGAAAATGACCAAACTTTCTATGATAACAAATGATACCAAATGGTACCTAAGAAATCTCAAATTATTCCACAACGAACACAAAATAGTCCACACAATACTAGATAACAACAACAACAAGAAAGCAAAACTAACTTAAGAGATAATGGATAAATAACTTGGCATAAAGAAAACATGTAAGATAGAAACTAAAGAGTATATTAAACTCAAAACCCCCTAAAAACATGTAAACTAACACTATGTTCTTACAATGAACCTAAGAGGAACTCGGTTTACTCAAGAACTCATGTTTCTAGCCAATATACAACACAAGTGGAACCTTCACTTGTGAAGTCAAGTTTCGGTTTGCCTCAAGTAGGGAGAGCAATTTGGTGTTTCAAATGGTTTCAAGAACTTACATCAATAAAAAAACTAAGTAAAAATAAGACTAAATGGCCTATTTATAATCTATTATAACATAAAGTGTCCAAAATGCCCTTAATGAGGGTGGCACAGCCATGGAGTGTATTTTTAGCATGTAAAATTCCTCAAACACCCCTTAGTGAGAAAAGTTACCTTTTACTAAGTCCAACATTCCAAGACCGTGGTACTTCAAGCTTCACAACTTCCGCAAGCCAAGCTACCTTCCACACACGCCTTTGCCTCATGGACTGTCCAAAATGGTCCCCCTATGTAGCTCTTTTCTCCTTAATGTGACCATAATTAGGTTCTCCATGAGTTGGCCTCGCATGATGTCATCGCAGGCTATGATGGAAATTTAGATCGTATTAATTACCATGTACAATTACAGAAGATAGCGTAAATAAAGGTATGATAAGTTCATATGGAAATTCAAATGCAACATAAACACAATAAGGTAAGTGCAATGCATAAGGTAATAATGATAATGATGATGTATGAGGTTGTCGGATGTAATACCCCAAACATCCAAGCACTAACCCCTATATAAAGATAGACCACTAAGTTAGCTTTCTAGTTCTTCAAGTATCACCTTAATCCAATGTCGTGGGAAAAGTTAGGGAAAATTTCCCTTAAGAGCCTAGCACATTACTGTGAAAACGACTCAGGTAATGATTTACCATTAATGATGAGTCATCATAAGTGAGTTGTTGTCACTCTAGTTAAGTCCTCAAGTTTGAGTCCACTGCCTAGGATTATATATTATGACTCATAATCAGTGGCTATGAGTCATATGGAGGGACTCGTAAATGCAACAGTGTGCTACCCAAGACCCCCTTCAATGGTTACGAGTCTAGCATATGACTCATAGTGAGATGTTATGATTAGTATTATGAACTCATAGCCTGACCAGTAAGGAATCCATGAAAAAAACTTCTGACTACATTTCCACCCTATGACTCATAGTCAGTCCAAATGAGTCATAAGTTATTATATTGTAGTCAAGACAGTTAAGGCCCCAAACTCAAAGTTCCAATGTACAACTCAGAATATGACTCATAACTAGACATGAATAGTCATAGGATAAATAGTGACGATTGAGAACCCAATTTTCTGCATGATTTTCAAGGGCTTTTATGTCATTTTCCACTCTCTTAAAAGCCAAACCCATGTCATTTTTGCTTCCCGAGAGGTAGTATTAAAGGGCCCAAAGCCTTAATTCATAACATAGTGATTAATTTCACCTAAGATAAATCAAAGAGTTGATTTTTTTCTTTCTCAAGATAAAACTAGAGTTCTTTAAGCAAGTCTAATTTTCAAGAATATTTCATTAAGTCTTCTACTTAGGTATGCGGGATATCCATTAGTGGGTCCTTTTCACCCATTGAGTCCCAAGAAATCTTTAAACTTCAAGTGTAAAACTCTTTTCTCTTTTATAAGGTTCCAAGTTAACCATGAATCTTATGAATCTCCTCTCAGTTGTTTTGAATTATAAACCAAGAAAATATATTCCCTTATGATAATTGTATTTCCATATGTTTGATCATGCAAATGTCTATATCATGATTAGTTATTGAAATATGAGGTGTTATTCATGATTTTCCCATACTATGGATTGTTTAATATTTGCCAAAATTAGTTACAATAGATAGTGATAGTGGGTTATGAACACCTAATATCTAGATGTTCACACATGTCATAGTTTTCATGTTACAAGACATTTATACCATGCTTGCATTGACAAATTTGTAGAATTATCATAATGAGCATTTGCCAGTACCAGATCATGTCTAATGAATAAGAATAACAGTGTCATTTAGTTGGGAGTAATACTTAGAACCCAATGAACATAGGGAATGATGGCTCCCTCCGTCAGTCAGGCATTAGTCGTTAGTAGCAGCCCTAAGTTCCAGACCTACGGTACCACCATAGATTTTGATGGGTCCCTCATTAATAGAGGAATGAAAACTTTATACTTTAGGACATCATATTAGTGGATCTACGCCAGCCAGTATTAGTACCCTTTGCAAGGTACTAACATCCAACCAACTGGGGTTACTAGTTGGACCCCGGTTTTTCTCAAATTGGGGTATGTCAGTTATAGTTAGCTCCCATAGTCTCAATTTAGTATTAAGGTTATACCAGTTTAGGTTTACATGACAAAGTGTCCAGTCTATCAGTTATTCAATTAATCAATTTTATAGATTAATACAACACATTCTTTACTTGGTCTTGGATTTGATTAATATATTCATATATTCATGTTTAGTACCATTACATATGTACATATAAACTATTCTTTATCTCATATACCAGTATATTTAAAGTACTAATCGCATACTCTCTTTTGTACTATGTTGTCTTATAATATAGGTTCGGTTGCTCAGTTCCCCAATCATATTTAGACTGTTTGTGTGCCACTCAGAAGCAGTTGGGGTGAGTCTTTATCTTTTGAGGAAAATTTATCCGTAGTAACTTTTAGTAAATTTTAGTACAGTTAGTTGAGGGTTTGTCCCATCAACTCCTTATGTTAGAGGCTTTTAGATAGTTAGACTTGATTTTAATTTTATAAGATGTTCAAATATATTTAGTAATTATCTATTTTATATCTATTAGTTCTCTCTAATTTAGCTTCTATATATTATATTATGTTATTATTGTTATCATTTCTAACAAAAGGTACCAGACCATGGGTTAGCATAGATCACTTATGACTCTAAGCATCGTGTTATGACTAGGGGGTAGTCTTTGGTCATGACAAACTTGGTATCAAAGCACAAGTTTTAAAGTGTCCTAGGGTATCTAAAAGCTGCATTAAGTAAAGTCTTGTTCAAGGGTGTAAAGCGCTCCACACTTATGGGTGTGAGGCTATGAGACATTTTAGAAAAGTTTTCCCTTCTTTCAATGTTCATGTCTTGAAATAAAGCATGGTCTCTATTGAATTTCCTTTTCTAACTCACCCTCATCCATTTTTAGAAAATGCTTCCTAGAAGGAATAATTAAAGGATAAACGAGGACCAACTCGCACCCCCACCTGTTTAGGAAGACCCTCTAAATGAATATGTCTTTCATGTTGAATTAAGGGTCGCTTTCACAATTTTAGCCTAGTCTATGGCTTCCTAGAATAAATAGTGGGCTGTTTCCCCTACTAATCTAGCAGTGATAGGAAGCAACCAGAAATCAAGATTTCACTCGGATGAATCCTCCAATATTCTCTGGATCTAAGTTTGAGGATGACCCATAAGAGTTTTTAGATTATGTATAGATAGTGACTGACATCATAGGTGTTACTTTCAGTAAAAGTGTTGACTTAGCTGCTTACCATTTGCAAAGGGTAGCTCATACTTGGGTTAAGCAATAAAAAGAGGATAGAGGTGCCAATGTAGGGCCTATAGAGTGGGATCAGTTTGCTACTACTTTCTTGGATAGGTTCTTACTACTTAAATTGAGGGAGGTCAAGGTGCAAGAGTTTATAAATTTAAAGTAAGGTAACATGAGTGTGAAAAAGTATTCACTCAAGTTCTATGCTTCGACTATAGTGGTTGATTCCAGGTCCCAAATAAGTAAGTTTGTGTCTGAAGTATTTGAGGATATGGTAAAATAGTGCCAAACAACTATGCTAATTAAGGAGATGGACTGCTCTAGAAAGATGATTCATGCCCAACAGATTATTAAAAGAATCTCAAAGAAAAGGATTGATAAAATAAGAGGGCCAGAACTAGTAGCTTTAATTTCTAACAACAAAGGTCTAATGGTGGAAATAGTTCTCAGTTTTGTTAGAAATCTTTAGTCCTATCCCCATCTTCTGCCAGTGCTCTAGTACCTAAGTTTCAACTAGATACTCATGATAGGGCACCAGGATCTAAGTCCCATGGTAGTGTGAACAATGTCCATACAAATCCAGTCTACAAGAGGTGTGGTAAAAAATATAAGGGTGAGTGTATGGTCAGAAGCAATATATGTTTTAGGTGTTGCAAGACATGCCACAAGATAAGGGATTAAACACCGGGTATGTGTAAGGGTAAGAATAATCATCAGTAGCAATAGGTCACCATATTCAGCAAGGTGCCACTTTTAGTAAAACCAGTGGAAAGTGCTAGAATAGACTCTATGCCCTTTAGATTTGACAAGATAAAAAAGATTCTACTGATGTAGTTACTAGTATGTTACAAGTCTTCCACCTTCATGTTTATGCATTATTATACCCCGAAGCCACACTATCTGTCATGCCTCAAATCCTATTGGGGCGGACTGGCACCCGTAATCGAGGAGGCCCGGGAGAACCAGCTCATAACCTTATACTCCCATGCATACCTCTATGACAACCCAAAATTCAGATAACATTATGTCGCATTTAAAAGGAAATAATCACCAGTATTAGCTCGAGCACACATATATATGTATATACAATACTTGGCCGTTGAAGCCATCACGCCTATTAACAAAACACCACCTTGACTGTACATTAGGTCTACAAAGTCGCTAGACAATACACAGAGTTTAACTAAGGTCGGGACATATCCCGCCATATAACTAACTTCTATACAATACCAAAAGTGATTGGCTATGACACGAAAAGCCCTGAAGCAAATTGGAGCTCACCAAAAGCAGCTGGATATCCTGGCTTCTACTTGTGCGGTGTATGAGCTGAGGTACCTGTGCCTACAACATAAAATGCAGGTACCCCGTGGGGGATGTCAGTATAAAATATGTACTGAGTATGTAAAGCTATAAATAATCACATATGATATAGGAGCTCAATAGAAATAAAAAATAAGTGAATAAATCGTAATAGGAGTGGACCACATTTACTAGAACTTGTGAAAACCTGTACATTGTATTTATTCAATCACTTTACCTTCGTTCTTATCATCTTTGTAATCTTTACTATACTGTACTGTGACCATTACATTGCCTCCAGTACATATCAACTGGGATCGACCCATGATAGGCTTATGCACCTGGGATACCACCCATAAACACATAAATAGGGATCAACTCATGATAGGCTTATTCCCCTGGAATACCATCCGATAAGAGAGAACTTCCATCACTTAGTTCAATTAATCTTTGAGTTTGTTATTTCGGTCGCCACCGCATTTTTGATACTTTGAAACAATGATACATCAATAAGAGACATATAAATATACCATCAATGCAATAACAATGAAGTAAGAACTCATTCTCACATCAATGAAATGTTTTGGAGTCATCAATGCCATAACAATGAAGTAGGAACTTATTGGTATATCAATGAAACGTTTTGGAGTCATTAATAGCACATAGATCTTGTTTGAGTAACCAGATACCTTCTGAAATTCATTAGTGCAATAAAAATGTAAGATTTGGAAAACAAGTAAGTATTGGAATTTCTTGACATCTTGTAGGGTGGAAACAAGTTCATTGGTAACGTAGGACATCATATATAACCATTATGTATCACATGTTACTGAATAACTTTGGAAACGTTCTTAATAGAACAATTTTTCACTTTCATGCCAAAGATATGGTATAGAGTTTGCTTTATATACCTGACTGTCAACCTTCAATACTAGTCCCAAATGTACTTCCTATCTTTTTGGATTACTTATCTACAATGAACATATATAGCAATCTAGCATTAGCAACCAAACGTCACAATTCAATTATTTGAATTCACCAAACTAGTGGTTAAGTAGTAAGCCTTAATTACACCATAAAGGGTGTCACTTTAACCCTTTTATACTCCAATTACATTCACATGCCATGCATATTCATACAATATCCTCCAATATCAAGTTTGGATTCATTTATCCTTCCAACCAATCCATTAAACCAAATTGAGCCATAGACATAACTAATCATCAATTCAATAATATATCACCATATCCACTTTACATAACTCAATTACCATATCTACCTTCCACAATTCAATACAACCAAACCATGCAAAATAGTCTGTAACCCTATTTCCATCACCTTTCAATAACAACCAATACATATAATTCTCTATCACACATATACATATGGAAAAGAATAAAGGAAAACAATATTCATACCTTAGAATTCACCTCTTGATTATGAAATCCTGTTTGCACAAATAATAGGTGCCGTTTAAAGCTCTCAAGATGACAAATGCAGTTATCGAATTACTTTGAAATTTCTACGGTTGAATCAAAAGTAATTAAAGGTCAAATTTGGCTAGGGTTTGTTCTTCCTCAATGATTGATGATGAAAATGAGTTTTTAAACTCATATACATGTATATATACACACATTCCCGTCCATAATATAATGGGACATGACCAAAATGCCTTTAAAATTTAAATAATGTCAAATCTGTCCTTTGGTGGACTGTTTTGATAAGCTAAAGTAGATCGACCATAACTCTTTAATTCGATATCGGATTCAGGTGAAATTGGTATCGTTGGAAGTATAATTAAAAGGGCTTTCATTTTATTTAAAGTAGTCCACCCAGTTCATCTTGTACAAGGAGTTATGGTCGTTTGGAGTTGACCCTAAAAATCTATTTTGATAGGTTGAAGTAAAACGAGTATAACTCCTTACTCAGACTTTGGATTTGGATAAAACTAATTGAATTGGAAATAAGACTCAAAGATATTTCTTTTCATAGGTTGCATCTCTCCCAGTTCATTATATTAAGGAATTTATGATCGTTCGAAGTTGACACAAAAATTTAGCTGGCCTCAGTAGTTTGTGAGCAGGAAATTTTCCTGCACATTTACTATTCCCAAATATCCCGGCCACCATTTTATAGTTTCAAATGTGCTCGATTATATCCGAAACCTATCCGTTTTTGGAAATATTTATATCGTTGGTAAGCTTATTCAATAAACTTTGCATGGAACCATTGACAGGCAAATTTCGGTTTAAATAAAATAAAAAAATTAATTCCATATAAATAAGACCAATACATGTACTTGAATACGCCAATACATGTACTTGAATACGGGGTGTTACATCCTTCCCCCCTTTAGGACATTCTTCCTCGAATGTTAGTGTAGTTATTCAACCGAAACAAGTTCAAGTCCATCATTAATATTCACATCATCACATAAATACTATGCATATATAAAAAAACTTACTTGTTAATGTTCTAACTCTGTTTCTTGAACTTTCTCTTCATCTTTGAACAAATGAGGGTACTTAGATTTCATTGCTTCCTCAGCTTCCTATGTACTATCTTCCCTTTGATGATTTCTCCAATGTACTTTCACAGATGCTATCTATTTATTTCTCATCTTCTTAACTTGGCAATCTAGAATAGCAATAGGCACTTCCTCATAGGTAAGATCTTTCACAACTTTCACATCCTCAGTAGAAGTGATATGTGATGGATCTCCGATGCACTTTCGAAGCATTGACACATGAAATACCGGATGTACTGATGAGAGCTCTTGGGGTAGCTCTAATTCATATGCAACTTGTCCAAACCTTCGAGTGATCTTATAACAGCCTATATAACGTGGACTGAACTTCCCTTTCTTGCCAAATCTCATTACCCTTTTCATTGGTGATACCTTCAAAAATACCCAATCACCTATAGAAAACTCTAGCCTTCTCTTTCTACTATTCGCATATGACTTGTGTTGACTTTGGGATGTTTTCAGTCGTTGCTGAATTACTTTAACCTTCTCTATGTCTTTATAAACAAGATCCGGTCCAAACAAAAGAGTTTCACCCACTTCGAACCATCCTATTGGTGATCTACACTTCCTTCCATATAAAGCTTCATATGGTGCCATTTTGATACTTGAATGATAGCTATTATTGTAGGCAAACTCAATAAGAGGTAAATGATCATCCCAATTGCCCTTAAAATCTATTACACAAGCTCGTAGCATATCTTCAAGTGTTTGCATGGTACGTTCTGCTTGTCCATCTGTTTGAGGGTGAAAAGTTGTACTCAACTTCATTTGTGTTCCCAAACACCTCTAAAAAGACTTCTAAAAGTTTGCGGTAAATTGTGTTCCCCGATATGATATAATAGAAATTGGCACTCCATGTAATCAGACTATCTCTTTAATTTACAGCTTCGCATACTCTTCAACTGTGTAAGCGGTCCTAACTGGTAGGAAATATGCAGATTTGGTAAGCCTATCAATAATCACCCATATAGAATCGAACTTCCGGGATGTACGAGGCAAACCAATAAAGAAATCCATGTTGATCATGTCCCACTTCCAGCTTGGAAGATCAATGCATTGCATATAACCTCCGGGTTTTTGGTGCTCAACTTTAACTTTTTGATAATTTGGACATTCAGCTACAAATTTTGCAATGCTCTTCTTCATGTCATTCCACCAATACATTCTTTCAAATCTTGATACATTTTGGTTGATCCTGGATGAATGGAATACCTTGAACAATGTGCCTCTGTCATAATCTTCTTTCTTAGCCCGTCTATATCCGACACACACAATCGGTTTTGGCACTGAAGTACTCCTTCTCACATAAGCTCAAATGCCTTGGTTGCACCACTCTAAACGTTCATATTGCTTCTCTTTCACTTCAGCTACTAATGAAGATTCCGCAGTATTATGTATGATAAACTCTTTATCTGGAGTTTTAAGAAGGCGAACTCCCAAACTGGCTAACTGGTGAAGATCTTTAATTATCCCATGCCTTTCTATAGGCACCATCATAGCCTTACGACTTAACGTATCAGCTACCATATTTTCTTTCCCTGGATGGTACAAGATATCAACATCATAGTCCTTTAATAGTTCAAGCTATCTTCGCTGCCTTAAATTTAGATCCTTCTGATTAAAAATATATTGCAAGCTCTTATGGTCAGTATATATATTAACATGAACCCCATATAAGTAGTGGCGCCATATCTTTAAAGAAAAAATAACTGCTGCCAGCTCAAAATCGTGTGTAGGATAATTTTTCTCATGTGGCCACAATTGTCTAGAAGCATATGCTATTACCTTACCATGCTGCATCAATACACATCCTAAACCTATTCTGGAAGCATCACAATACACTGTATACCCTTCGATGCCTTCTGGAAGTACCAACAAGGGTGTAGAAATCAACTTGTTCTTTAAATCTTGAAAACTCTTCTCACAGGCATCATTCTATTGGAATTTGGATGATTTATGGGTTAGCTTGGTTAAGGGTGCTGAAATGGAAGAAAAACCTTCAACAAACCTTCTATAATAACCGGCCAACCCGAGAAAACTATGAATCTTCGTAGGCATTGTGGGCCTTGGCCAATTCTTCACAGCTTTTATCTTTTGAGCATCAACCTTTATCCCTTCACTAGATACAATATGACCCAAAAATGCCATCGACTTTAACCAAAACTCACATTTAGAGAACTTTGCATAAACCTTACAATCACGAAGAGTCTGTAATGCCTGTCGTAAGTGATTGGCATGGTCCTCTTCTAATCTAGAATAAACTAGAATATTATCTATAAAAACTATCACAAATACATCCAGGAATGGCTT
>NC_061119.1:170093789-170168457 GCF_002878395.1 Capsicum annuum
AGTCTGCAATGCCTGTCGTAAGTGATTGGCATGGTCCTCTTCTAATCTAGAATAAACTAGAATATTATCTATAAAAACTATCACAAATACATCCAGGAATGGCTTAAACACCCTATTCATCAAATCCATAAAAGCTGCGGGTGCATTTGTTAGCCCAAATGACATAACTAGAAACTCATAATGACCATACCGTGTTCAGAAAGCTGTCTTGGGTATATCCTTCTCTTTGACCCTCACTTGGTGGTAACCTAACCTCAAATCAATCTTAGAAAAACACTTAGCACCCTGTAACTGATCAAATAAATCATCAATTCTTGGGAGAGGATATTTATTCTTAATAGTCACCTTATTTAATTTACAATAATCAATACACATCATCAGCAGGCCATCCTATTTGCGCACAAATAACACTGGTGCTCCCCAGGGGGACATACTAGGCCTTATGAATCCCTTCTCTAGCAAATCTTTTAATTGATCTTTCAATTCTCATAATTCTACTGGGGCCATTCTATACAGAGGAATGAAGATTGGTTGGGTGCCTGGTATTACATCAATACAAAAATCTAATTCTCGTTCAGGAGGCAAACCTGGAAGATCTTCAGGAAATACATCAGAAAATTCATTTACCACCGAAACAGCATGAAGAGTTGGTGGCTCCTCTTCTGTATCCCTTACTCTAACTAAATGATACCTTGAAAATCATTCTTCTTGCCTTAAAATAAGAAATAAATCTACCTCTTGGCGCACCAATTTCGCCTTTCTATTCAAGGACTGATTCATTAGAAAATGGAAATATACCTTTTTCGTGCAGCAATCAATTGTGGCATAACAAGACGCCAACCAGTCCATACATATTATAACATCAAAATCTACCATTTCTAACTCCACGAGATCAGCCATCGTATCACGACCACAAATAGTTACTATGCAGTTTCAGTAAACCCTTTTAGCTATAATAGATTTCCCAACTGGTGTGGCTACTTCAAATGGCTTAACTAACAGTTCGGGTATTTTTTTGAACTTTCCAGCAACCAATGGAGTAACATAAGATAATTTAGAATCGGGATCAATTAAGGCATAAACATCGAATGAAAAGATAGACAACGTACCCGTAACCACATCTGGGAAAGCCTCTAAATTCTGTTGATCCGCTAGAGCATACGTATGATTTTGAGCCCCGCTAGAACTCATGGCTCCTCTATCACCTCTAACACGACCCATTGGTTTTGCATCCCTTCCTGAATAAGGAATCGATGATGATGATGCAATAAATGACCCCGTAGGTCGTGCCATACCCCCTATTCCCCTTAGTGGGCATTCTTTTATCATATGCCCCGACATACCGCACCAAAAGTAAACATTGGTCCCCAACCAACATGCACCCAAATGATACCTTTCATATTTATTGCATGGCTCTCGAGGAGGTCTCGATTGGCTCATATTACCTTGTCCTTGGTACCCCACTGTCCGTGAACTCTGACTCTCACTTCTGTGCCCAAATTGATTTTCTCTAGACCCTTAGAACTGTGATAGGGCACTAGCTGCAGAATAAGAAGATAATGGCCTAGGTGGTATAGCAAAAAACTGTGGTCTGAACCCTCTTTGGGATGCCATAAACTGCCCTGTAGATCTGGCCCTCTTGGAATATCCTCTTTCTAATTCCTGTGTTCTTCTCCTCTGCCTCTGATCTTCCATTTTTTGTGCAAAAGCTTGGATCCTCGCTATGTCCATATCTTTGTTCAAAATGACAATAGTACAATCTCTAACCAGATATGGATCCAGCCTATCCATATATTGATGAACTCAGTCATCCATAGTAGATACAACATTAAGAGCATATCTCGACAAGGAATTAAATCAGAGACTGTACTCCTTCACGCTCATATTCCCCTGACAAAGATTTAAACACTGATCTGCATGGGCCTGACGAATCTCAAATGGAAGATAATGATCAAGAAATACCTCTTTGAACTCCTTACAAGTAGCTGGGGGTGGATCAATACCTCTAGATCATTTCCTGTCCTCGTACCAATATATAGCCTCCCCTTTGAATCTATATGCCACTAACTCCACTGTCTCTCTACCTGTTACATGCATAACATCTAAGGCCCTTTGAATTTGATCAATAAAGTGCTGTGGGTACTCATTAAGATCCGATCTAGTAAAAGTGGGAGGATCCATCTTAAGAAAATCCTGTGTTCGAAGTCTAGCCGCTCTATTCGTACCACTAGGACCCGTGGTAGGAATGGCTTGCCCTTGAGCTTGCCCAATAACTATACAAGTCAAAAGTTGTACTGCATTTCTAAGATCTTGATCAGCAGCATTAATAGGTGGCTCTGGGGATATAGTTCTCCTCCCCCTTATTTCTTCTAGAGTGGAAGAAGTTTCTGATGCATGCTCAGCTGGAGCCTCACTTTGATTAGCTGGTATTGTGGGTGACTTACTAGTCCCCTCTCCGACAATGATATCTACTTGTTTACTGGTATTCTTGTTTCTGGTAACCGGCATCATTACTATAATAAGAGAAACAAACAGATTCAGTGGTCAACTATGACTTCATATACAATATAGGCTCTATCGCACGATCTAAGACATGAAGAAAAAGAAACAATTCCTAAATGTCCATAGCCTCCTGTTTATAGATGCGGTTCACGACACACCGATAAACAAGACTCTACATAAAAACTGCTTTGTAGACTCACTAGGATGAATTTCTCTGATACCACTATTGTCACGCCTCCAATCCTATTGGGGCGGACTGACACCCATAGCTGAGGAGGCCTGGGAGAACCAACTCATAACCTTATACTCCCATGCATACCTTTATGACAACCCAAAATTCGAATAGCATCATGTCGCATATATATATATGTATATACAATACTTGACCGTTAGATCCATCACGTCTATTAACAAAATACCACCTTGACTGTACATTAGGTCTATAAAGACTCTAGATAATACACAGAGTTTAACTAAGGTTGGGACACACCCCGTCATATAACTAACTTCTATACAATACCAAAAGTGACTGGATATGACACGGAAAGCCCTGAAGCAAACTGGAGCTCACAAAAAGCAGATGTATATCCTGGCTCCTACTTGTGCAGTGTATGAGCTGAGGTACCTGTGTCTGCAGCATGAAATGTAGGTCCCTCGTGAGGGACGTCAGTACAAAATATATACTGAGTATGTAAAGCTGTAGATAATCACATATGATATAGGAGCTTAATAAAAATCAGAAACAAGTGAATAAATAGTAATAGGAGTGGGCCACACTTACTAGAACTTGTGACAACCTGTACATTGTATTTATTCAATCACTTTACCTTCGTTCTTATCATTTTTGTAATCATTACTATACTGTACTGTGACCATGAGGTTGCCTCCAGTACATATCAACTGGGATGGACCCATGATAGGCTTATGCCCCTGGCATACCACCCATAAACACATAAATAGGGATTGACCCATGATAGACTTATGCCCTTGGGATAAGACCCGATAAGAGAGAACTTCCATCACTTAGTTCAATTAATCTTTGAGATTGTTATTTCAGACGCCACCGAATTTTTGATACTTTAAAACAATGATACATCAATAAGAGACATATAAATAGACCATCAATGCAATAACAATAAAGTAAGAACTCATTCTCATATCAATGAAGTGTTTTGGAGTCATCAATGCCATAACAATGAAGTAGGAACTTATTGCTATATCAATGAAATGTTTTGGAGTCATTAACAACACATGGATCTTATTTGAGTAACCAGATACCTTTTGACATTCATTAGTGCAATAAATATGTAAGATTTGGAAAATAAGTAAGTATTGGAATGTCTTGACATCTTGTAGGGTGGAAACAAGTTCATTGGTAACGTAGGACATCATACGAAACCATTATGGATCACATGTTACTGAATAACTTTGGAAACTTTCTTAATAGAACAATTGTTCACTTTCATGCCAAACATATGGTATAGAGTATGCTTTACATACCTGATTGTCAACCTTCAATACTAGTCCCAAATGGACTTCCCATTTCGGATTACTTATCAACAATGAACATACATAGCAATCTAGTATTAGCAACCAAACATCACAATTCAATTATTTGAATTCACCAAACTAGTGGTTAAGTAGTAAGCCTTAATTACACCATAAAGGGTGTCACTTTAACCCTATTATACTCCAATTACATTCACATGCCATGCATATTCATACAACATCCTCCAATAGCAAGTTTGGATTCATTTATTCTTCCAACCAATCCATTAAACCAAATTGAGCCATAGATATAACTAATCATCAATTCAATAGTATATCACCATATCCACCTTCCATAAGTCAATTACCATATCCACCTTCCATAACTCAATTAACATATCCACCTTCCACAATTCAATACAACCAAACCATGCAAAATAGTCCATAACCTTATTTCCATTACCTTTCAATAACAACCAATACATATAATCCTCTATCACACATATACATATGGAAAAGAGCAAAGGCAAAAAATATTCATACCTTAGAATTCACCTCTTGATTATGAAATCCTGTTTGCATAAATAATAGGTGCCGTACGAAGCTTTCGAGATGACAAACGCAGTTATCGGATTACTTTGGAATTTCTACGGTTGAATCAAAAGTAATTTAAAGGTCAAATTTGGCTAGGGTTTGTTCTTTCTCAATGATTGATGATGAAAATGAGTTTTTTGAACTCATATATATGTATATATACACATATTCCCTTCCATAATATAATAGGAAATGACCAAAATGCCATTAAAATTTAAATAATGTCAAATCTATCATTTGGTGGACTGTTTTGATAAGCTAAAGTAGATAGATCATAACTCTTTACTCTGATATCGGATTTGGGTTAAATTGGTATTTTTGGAAGGATAATTCAAAGAACCTTCATTTCATATAAAGTAGGCCACCCAGTTCGTCCTGTACAAGGAGTTATGGTCGTTTGAAGTTGACCCTAAAAATCTATTTTGATAGGCTAAAGTAAAATGAGTATAACTCTTTACTCAGACGTTTGATTTGGATGAAACCAATTGAATTGGAAAGAAGACTCAAAGATATTTCTTTTCATAGGTCACAACTCTCCCAGTTCATTATATTAAGGGAGTTATGATCGTTTGAATTTGACCCAAAATTTTGGCTGGCCTCAGTAGTTTGTGTGCAGGAAATTTTCCTGCACATTTACTATTCCCAAATATCCTGTCCACCTTTTTATAGTCTCGAACGTGTTCGATTATATCCAAAATCTATTAGTTTTTGGAAATCTTTATATCGTTGAAAATCTTATTCAATAACCTTCGCATGAAACCATCGACGGACAAATTTCGATATAAATAAAATAAAAAAATTAATTCCATATAAATAAGATCAATACACGTACTTGAATACGCCAATAGACGTACTTGAATAAGGGGTGTTACACTATCCTTCGTGACTCCTTATATAGACGTAAACTTTGGAATCATCCTAGAAAGTCTCAAAACCCTTCTTAGTGTCTACCCCAATTGGTAATTCTATCCTAGCCAGGCGGGTATACAAAAATTTCCCAATCATAGTATCTTAGAAAATCACATTAGTTGATCTTGTCGAATTAGAGATGACAGATTTTGATGTTAACCTTAGCATGGATTGGCTCCACTCTTTCTATGCCTTAGTTGACTATAGAAATGAGATAGCTCAATTTCAGTTCCCTAATAAGTTAGTCTTAGAATGGAGGGGTAGTATATCAATCTCGACAGGACGATTTATCTCATTCCTCAAGGCGAGGAAAATAATTTTCAAGGGTTGTATCTATTATCTCATTCGAGTCAGAGACTCAAGTTTCATAATCCTGAGTCTTAAGTCAGTTCCAGTATAGAATAAGTTTCCATAGGTATTTCCTGAAGATCTTCTTGGAGTTCCTCCCAAGAGGGAGGTTAACTTCAAAATAGATCTTCTCCTAGGTACCCAGCCCATCTCAACTCCACCTTATAGAATGACTCTATCTGAGCTTAAGAAATTGAAAGAACAATTGATAGATCTCTTAGATAAGGGCTTCATCAGGTCAAGTGTTTCTCTGTGGGGTGCTCTAGTTCTCTTTGTGCATAAGAAAGATGGTTCTCTCAGAATGTGAATCGACTAC
The DNA here is from genome assembly GCF_002878395.1 of Capsicum annuum. Taxonomy (NCBI): domain Eukaryota; kingdom Viridiplantae; phylum Streptophyta; class Magnoliopsida; order Solanales; family Solanaceae; genus Capsicum; species Capsicum annuum. The sequence continues at coordinate 170,099,947 of NC_061119.1, forward strand.
CATCAGTTGAAAAAAGTTACAATCATGAATACGTATCCTCTCCCCTAGATTGATGACTTTTTCAACTAACTTCAAGGATGAAATTATTTCTCCAAAATAGACCTTAGATTTAGCTATCATCAGCTTAGAGTTAGAGAAAGTGACATTATAAAGAAAACCTTTAGAACTTGGTGTGGTCATTTTAAATTCATAGTTATGTCTTTTGGGCTAATAAATGATCCTGCAACTTTTATGAACCTGATGAACAGAGTGCTCAAGCAGTACTTGGATATGTTTGTTATAGTCTTTATAAATGACATCTTCATCTATTCTCGTACTGAAGGTGAACATGTAGACTATTTAGGGATTGTTTTGTACACCCTTAAGGATAACTAATTATTTACCAAGTTAAACATGTGTGAATTCTGGTTGAAATTGGTAGCGTTCCTCAGTCATATCATTTCTGGTGATGGTATTAATGTTTATCCTCAAAAGATCAAAGCAGTGAGAAATTGGCTCAGGCCTATCTCTCTATCAGATATCAGGAGTATCTTAGGTTTATTTGGTTACTACAGATGGTTTGTTGAGGGATATTCTTTCATTACTTCTCCATGTACAGACTTACTCAGAAGAAAGTCAAGTTTTAGTGGTTAGATTCCTGCAAGAAGAGTTTTCAGTAGTTAAAGGCTCGACTCACTTCCGCTCTAGTGTTTACACTACCTAAGGGTTTAGATGGGTTTATAGTTTATTGTGATACTTATTGGGTTAGTATTGGGTGAATGTTGATACAGCAAGATAAGGCCATATCCTATACCTCTAGACAACTTAAACCCCTTGAGAAGAATTACCCGACTCATGATCTCAAGTTGGCAGTGGTTGTCTTTGGCTTAAAAATTTTACGGAATTACTTTTATGGTGTTCGTGTTGATGTGTTTACTGATCATAAACATTTACAGTATATGCTCACGTATAAAGACCTAAATCTTTGTCATAAAAGGTGACTTGAATTGCTGAAAGACTATGATATGAGTGTGGTGTAATACCTGGGTAAGATGAATGTTATGGCTGATGACCTTAAAAGATTATCTATGGAAAGTGTTTTCCATGTTGACAATGATAAGAAGGAGTTAGTTCGCGAGGTCCATCAGCTGGCTAGATTGGGTATTCGGTTGGTTGACTCAGACGAAGGTAGTATTTCGGTTTAGAATAGTTTTAAATCTTCCTTGGTTTCTGAGGTAAAGGAAAAACAAGACAGAGATCCTATTCTTGTTAAGTTAAAAGAAATAGTTTAAGATCAGAAGGTGGAGGTTTTCTTCCATGTGGGAGATGGAGTGATTTTTCAGGGTAGGTTGTGCATTCCAAATATGGATGGTTTGACGTAGTGAATGTGATCTAAGGTGGATTTATATACCTTAGTGTTGTTATCTGAACTTATTTAGCCTTGTTTTGAGGATAAATTGTGTGCTTAATGTGTTAACAATGATATAATTGAGAATATAAGTGTTTAAGTACTTAATGACAATGTTTAAGGTGTATTTCAAACAAGTTTGTACTTAATTTGGTCAGTTAGAGTTCAAATGGGAAAACTAGAGTTGCTAGCTTGAGCTAGGCGTTTGACTAGTTGATCTAGATTGATTCTAGTGAGTGTAATGAGTTCCTATGGTTATTATTATGTAATTATGTGTGGAACACCTTGTTTATAATGTTCAAGCTTTAATTGAATCAAGCTGAGAGTCAAACAATAAGTTAAAGATCAAAGTGGGCAAAACTAGTTCTTAGTTTAAGTATCTAGTTCATTGTCTTGAATGTTGTGTTGTTTTGACCTCTAATTCGTGGTTTTTGATGCTATAGGATGATTTCTAAGTTGATTATGATATATATGGATGATTCACAAGATTAAAATCAAGTGGAAACAACACCATAATGCTTGGTATGGAAGGACAAATGCTTAAGACAAGTTTAGACATCAAAATGACTTTCTAGTGTGTCTCCGCGATGTGGCCGCATCACACACCCCATTTCATGGGAATGATCAGAGACTCACAACCTATTTTATGGGAATGATCAAGGATTTGTGGACCATACTCCATGGGAATGACAAGGGTGTGCAGACTCTATTCCACCGACGGGAAAATTTTCCTCCTATAAATAGGACTCTTGAACTTAATGTTATACACCTTGGACGACTTTGAAACTTGGAGAGGGGATGGAAACCACTTCAATTTGGGGGTTTATTCTTTTACTTTATTTTATTGATGGATTTAATCTTGTATTCGTCTATCTTGATTACGGTTATGTCCATTAGTGGCTAAAGACCCTCTTTCCGGGGTTAAGGCCAAGAACATGACTACTATTGTTTTGAATTTATTTGGTTGTTTATTTATCCTTTTTATAACTATTTTAAGGAGTATCTAACCTTAGAATACATCTATTGTCGTCTTGTGAGCCTGAGAGGAGGAACAAGAGGATAAAATGTGGGGGTTAAATAGAGTAAGGTTCTTATTCTTTTTATATAATAAGGAATTTGAATTAGCTTCTAGGATAGAGATATACCTAGAAGCCTTATTTTTTTTTACTACAGAATGAAATATAAATGCGTTTAGCTTAGTTCTTACATCCACTCTCAATGATGTAGTTGTGGGTCTAAGTTAGATAGGTGATTAGAGGCTTGAGAGACCATGATCATAAAACAACCCTGTGAATCAACAACCAAGATAAGTAACCTAACCAATGAAGTTCAATAGCATAGTATGATTGTTCATAGTACTTTAACCCTAGGTTTCATTCTCATTGATTGTCATTTATTTTCCTATTGTTACTTTACTTTAGTTTTCAAATTCCAAACTCGTTTGTTTTCCTTTGCACCGCTTTAATCTTAATAGTGAACTAGAATTGGATAGTTGCTTAACACTGTCGCTGTGGGATCAATACTTGGCTTCTAAAGGGACACTTTACTACTTGGTGAGACCACGTACACTTGTGTGTGTGCTTGGGCAGAAAAAAATGTTGGTAGTTTTGTATGGTTCACGATATTCTATTTATCCAGGGGCCACTACGATGTATCATAATTTATGAGAAGTCTATTGGTGGAATGGTATGAAAAAATATATTGGAAAATTCGTGGCTAAGTGTTCGAATTGTTAGTTGGTTAAAGTTGAGCATAAAAGATCTAGTGGTACGCTTCAGGAATTCAGTATTCCAACTTGGAAGTGGGAAATAGTGAATATGGATTTTGTTACAAAGTTACCCCGTACGCGGCATCAACATGATTCTATTTGGGTCATAATGGATAAAATGACCAAGTCAGCCTATTTTTTACCAGTCCATACTTCATATTCAGCTGAGGACTATGCTAGACTATCTCAGGGAGTTAGTGAGGTTACATGGAGTTCTGTTGATCATTATTTTAGATAGAGTTACTTAACTTATCTCTAATTTTTAGAAGGCTTTCCAAAAAGGTCTTGGTACCCAAGTTCATCTCAGTACAACTTTTTATCCACAAATCGATGGTTAGGCAGAGAGGACCATTCAGACCTTAGAGGACATATTGAGGGCTGGTGTTATCAATTTCAAGGGTAGTTGGGATGATCAATTACTTTTGATTGAATTTACCTATAATAACAACTATCACTCTAGTATCCAGATGGATTTGTTTAAGGCTCTCTATGGTAGTAGATGTAGATCTCCTATTAGTTTGTTTGAGGTTGAGAAAGTTGCTCTGATAGGGACAAAGTCATGTATGAGGCAATGAAGAAAGTTCAGTTGATCCGAGAAAGGCAAAAAATAACACAAATTCGTTAGAAATCCTACGCTGATGTGAGGAGAAGGGAGCTTGAATTTGTGTTGGTGATTTGGTGTATCTGAAGATTTTTCCCATGAAAGGGGTAAAGAGATTTAGTAAGACGGGGAAGCTTAGTCCCTGCTATGTTGGCCTCTATAGGATTTTGAGCCATATTGGAAAGGTAGCCTACGAGTTAGAGTTGCCTGTGGAGTTAGTATCAGTGCACCTAGTGTTTCATGTCTCTCTGTTAAAGAAAATACGTTGGTGATCTAGCTTCTGTTGTTCCTTTAGAAAGTTTAGGCATGGAAGATAGCCTCTCCTATGAAAAAGTCCCAATTGAGATCCTTGACCGTCAGATTTGTAGGTTAAGGAATTAAGACGTTGCCTTAGTTAAGGTTCTATAGAGAAATCAGTCTGTGAGGGAATTACATAGAAAGCAGAAGCCGATATGCGAGCCAATTATCCCTATATCTTCTATACAAATTCAAATTTAGCTTAAGGTAATGGTTATTTAGATTATCTCTTTCATTTTCTATCTCAGCTATCTAACCATCATTATGTCATAATATGCATTCATGAATTCAATTCAGTCTATGCATCATGTTTTCAGATTTAGATATTTAATCATGATTCAGCTCATAAGTCTATAGTGCATGATCTCAGTCTTTCTAGTATTCCAACTCAACTAGTTTCATTTGAGGATGAATGATCCTAAGGGGAAGATATTATAATACCTTAAATTTCCAGGTCTAGACTCCTCTGTAAAGATAGACCACTAAGTTAGATTTCCAACGCTTTAAGTCTTATCTTAATCCAATGTCATGGCAAAAAGTTGGGAAAAATTTCCCTTAAGGGCCTGACACACTACCGTAATGACAACTCAGGTAATGAGTCGTTACCACTCATGATGAACATCACGAGTGATTCGTAGTCACTCTGGTGAAGGCCCCAAGTTTGAGCCCAGTGGCTATGATTAGACCTTACAACTCATAATCAGTGGCTACGAGTCGTATGGAGGGACTTGTAGACATAACATTGTGCTACCCAAGACCCCCCTCTAGTGGTTACGAGTCCAACCTGTGAATCTTAGTGAGACATCACCAGTTGTATAGTGAACTTATAGCCTGACTAGTAAGGAATCCATGAACCAAGCTTTAGACTATAATTCCACCCAACGACTCGTAGTAAGTTCAAACGATTCATAAGGTGTTGAATCGTAGTCAAGATAGTAAAGGACCCAAACTTAGAGTCCAATCCTGTGACTCAGACTAAGACTCACAACCAGATATGATGAGTCGTAGGATAAATCTCAACGACTGAGAACCCAGTTTTCTGCACTATTTTTCAAGGGCTTTTATGTCTTTTTCCACTCTCTTAAAATCCAAATCCATGTTATTTTTGCTTCCCAAGAAGTGGTATAAAATACCTAAAGCCCGAATTCATAACATAATCATTAATTCCACCCAAGAGAAATCAAAAAGGCGATTCCTTTCTTCCTCAAGATAAAACTAGGGTTCTTTAAGCAAGTCCAATTTTCAAGAAGATTTCTTCAAGGGTTCTACTTCAGGTGTGTAGGATATTTATTAGTAGGTCCCGTCCACCCATTGAGTCCCAATAACTCTTCAAATTTCAAGTGTAAAACTTTTTTTCTTTTATGGGTTTCCAAGTTAACCATGAATCTCCTCTCAATTGTATTGAATTCCAAACAATAAAAGTATATTCCCTCATGATAATCATGTTTCTATATATTTAATAATGCAAATGTCTACATTATGATTAGTTATTGAAATATGGGGTTTTATTCATGATTTTCTCATACCATGGATTGTTCAATATTTGCCAAAATTAGTTGCAATAGATAGTGATGGTGGGTTATGAATACTCGATATCAAGATGTTCACGCTTGTCATGGTTTTCAGGTTACAAGGCATCCATACCATGCTTGTATTGTCAAATTCATAACATTATCATAATGAGCACTTGTCAGTACTAGATCATGTTTAATGAATAATAATACCAGTATCATTTAGTTGGGAGTAATACTTAGCACCGAGAGAACACAAGGATTGACGGCTCCCCCATCAGTTAGGCATGATTCATTAGTAGAAGTCCGTAAGTTCCAGTCCTATGACACCAACGTAGATTTTGAGGGGTCCCCCATCAGTAGAGACTTGAAACCCTCATCCTTTGGGATATTAAATTAGTGGATCCACGCCAGCCAGTGTTAGTACCCTTGGCAAGATATTAATACCCAACCAACTAGGGTTATTAGTTGGACCCCAGTTTTTCTTAGATTGGGGTATGTCAGTTATAGTTAGCCCCCACAGTCTCAGTTTAGTATTTAGGTTATACCAGTTCAGGTTTGCATGACCGAGTGTCCAGTCTATTAGTTATTCAGTTTTACAAATTATTACATCACATGCTTTACTTGGTCTTGCTTTTGATTTACATGTTCATGCATTCATGTTTTATACCATTACTTATATACATATCAACTAGTCGTTATCTCGCATACCAGTACATTCAAAGTACTAATCACATACTCTATTTTACACTATGTTTCTTATAACATATGTTCAGATGCTCAGTTCCCCGATCGTATTTAGATAGTTTGTGTGATACTCAACAATAATTATGGTGAGTCTTCATATTTCGAGGATAATTTATCCGTAGTCACTTTTAGTTCTTTTCATTAATGTCAGTCGGAGTTAGTTAGGAGTTTGTCCTATCAACTCCTTATGTTAGAGGCTTTCAGATAGTCAGACCTGATTTCAGTTTTATAAGATGTTCAGCTATATTGAGTAATTGTTTTGGTATTATATCTTGTTAGTTTTCCCCAGTTTATCTTCCGTATATCATATTATGTTATTATTATCTTCAGTGCTCACAGAAGGTATGAGACCATGGGTTGGCTTGGGGTCACTTGTGACTCTAAGCACCGTGTTACGACTAGGGGATAGTCTTGGATCGTGACAACACATAACTTTTGTATACACCTACGGAGACAAGCCTCTCAATGTAGGACCCATGGGGGGTTCATCAACCCATATACAATCCATATCATATCTCCACCTCGACACATTCCTTGGGAAGAGTTTTATAAGATGTCATATCTCCTTCCCAGCACATCTCTCGGGAAGGATTTTAAAAAGGTGTTGTCAGTGTTTCTCAGATGTTGCAACGGTAGTACCAATGTTTCATGAATGACTATGATATGAGGATGATTTCTTACAATCAATCACAATTAGTATTTCCATAACCAACCACAATGCTATATTTCCATAACTATCCACAATGATATATTTCACAACTACGTGAGCCAACATTCACTCATTATTTCCACGATCCATGAATTTTCGCATAATTCATATGCCAAATAAAATATGAATATAACATTATACACAAATGGTACTACAAAGGCATTTCAATAACACAGTATAATTATTCACATATATTTGAGTCTATCAACATCACACAGGACTCCACACTATTAGACATATCATAATATATCTCAAAACCAACAATCACATCACATATAGTCCTCTACACGAGCACAACATATTAAGATAGACAAATTCATGATTGGTTCCCATCTCCTTAACATGCATTTTATATGCAAATTAACTACCCAACCCAGTCTAAAAGAGTTAAGCCATAGCCTACCTCAAGGTAAAAAATTGGTTCGCAATACTTCAGCCTGTGATCTTACTTCTCAAGAACGATCCTAAAATCAAATAAAACCAAGAAATATAGAATCTACGCATGAAAACAAAGCCAACGATACCCATATTGCCTACTCTTGGTTCAAGATCAAAACAGACCTCCGAAATGAGTTTTCAAAAAAGAAGGTTAAAATCATAACTTTAGTTCAAAAATGTATTCCTCATAGTTTTAGAAATCTACAACTGAAAACCAAAAGTCAAATTGAGTTAAAAACAAGGTCCAAATTGAAGAAAAATTATTTTAAAACTTTATTAGGTAAAACCCTTTTGAAATCCATTTTAAAATCAAGAATCAAAGTTGTTTTGAAGGTTAAATTAAGGAAAAACTAGTAATTATAGGATTAGGAATGTTTTCAACTGAAAAGAAGTAAAATTAAGGTATAAAATCAAACCCTAAGATTTTTAGGAGTTTTTTGATAAATTATTCAAGAAATTCACTAAGAAAATGGTGAATTATAACCTTAAATCCATAAGAGAATCAAGAAATGGATGTTAATCTCGCTTTCCAAGTACCCATAAGTTTCAGTTTTAAGCTCTCACATTATTTTAGGGTTTAACTCTCAAGAGGCAAGGTGAAAAATGAGCTAATTCATAATCGAAGGGGTCTATTTATACCCCTCCTAGGTAATCGAGTGCTGCAATCGCACATCCAGGTGTGCAATCACATACCATGGCATCAGGAGAAGATGTGGCGATCACCAACACCCTTAGTGCGATTGCACTACCTTATCTTCACATATTGATGCGATTACCACTCAAGTGGTGTGATCACAGATGCACCAGAAATCAGCTGAAACTTGGAAATTCTTCCAATTTTCTGTCAAGGCCTCAAGATTCATTTGGAATCAAATATACAAAAACAAACTATATAACCACTCTAAATTCAATGCTCAGGACTCAATGGCGATATCTAATTTTTGAAAAGACATCACTATCACAAAGTTAACTCCCAAAACTAAAAATCACAATTTTCTAAATCAAAAGTCGAAATGAGATTTAAAAGCATAAAATCAGACCAAACATGTTACCTTCCTAAAATCAACATTAGGAATCTACTAGCATGATCCGTTTAGTGATCCGTTGTATGGATCAAAAGATAACCCCAGAAGTTCATAATGAGGCTCGTGAAGCCACCAACAACGATAATATCATACAAATGGTACCAAAATACATTGAGAACCATGTCAATAACTCCCATACTCTAGAAATACCATAATATAACTATGGGGAGGGATAAAATAGTCAAAACATACAAAACACATATTTTACATATTTTATCAAAATTTTAGGTCGTTACAAATCGTTAAAACTTAATTTGTGTTTAGGATAGAGATAAACCTAAATACCTCACTTAGTTAATGAAACAAGAAGATAGTTTAATGCATCCAAGTTAAAGAGTCACATGTTCCTCAACGATGTAATTGTGAGATTAATTTGGGTAGATAACTTAGAGGATGACCATTTCCTAGTTATAATATCAATTCTGTAGATCAGTAATCATGATAAACACAAACATCATCTAGAAATCATAGTTATGCATGAATCTGAAGCAAAATGCCTCAATCCTGGAAGCTCTCCTTATATTATTTATAATCCAAAGTTTGTACCATTGTTATTTTGTATTTAGTTCATAATTTCAAAACTCAAACTCTTAATTGGTTACACACTAACAATTATTTAATCTAATTAGTAACACTTGAATTGGATAGTTACTTATCAACAAGTCCCTGTATGATCGATATTGGCTCGAAAAGAGCCACTCTATTATTTATAGGACCACATACATTTGCGTGTGCAGTATGACGCAACACTAACTCAAGCTAAGAAGAGAAGAAATGAAATCTTATTAAAATTATGAAAAAGTTAGTTAGATTCTTCACATTGTAATGTATGTATACTACTCCTACATAGCTATCATCTATGAAAATATCTATAACAAACTTGTACACATAGATAACTAACTCTACTATATACTAACGGACTATACCAGCTGCATATCTAAAAGTCCAAACAAATTGACAACTCCCTAAATTAGTCACAAGTTTTATTTTGACACCTCAACTAACCATTGTTCGTTTTAAACACGTAAATTAGTGTCCCGCTATATAATTTTGACACCTTTTGTTGATGAATCAGTTAAAATTACAAAGAGAGTGTAATACACTCATAAATGACATAATATAATGATTAATTATAAAAGGACATGTGACATTTGAGTATAAACTAATAATTTAAAAATAAATTATAACAGAAAGAAAGGAAAAACTAAGTTTCAGCCAAAAAAAATAGAAATACATATTTTTTAACTCCCACTACAACCACCCACCCCTCCATCCTTCCTTTAGACTTTCCCAACAACGTTACTCCAACCCCATTGTCTGGTTTTTATGTTTTTTCTTTAGATTTCAATTGAATTTTGATTCTTTCTCTTTATTGTAGGTTTATTTTTTTAATTTTAAATTATATATTGTTCCTTCTCAAAAGTTGATAATTGGTTAAGTTTAGAATAGTGAAATCGATTATGGCATCATAAATTTGGTAATGAGTATAAAATTGTGTGGTGGTGAATTTGATGGTGATAGTAAATTTAATTGTAATGTCATAATTTTAGAGGATGTATGACAAATTCGTTATCATTATTTCGATTAATTTAAATTTTCTTTAGAAATCCTCTTTTATTTTTGTAGAGACTTTGTCTAATAATCAAGGTGGGTTTAAGAAGGATTTAGGGAGGAGACGAATTTGAAAGTGTTTTTTTTCGGCGAGATTCCGACAGATATGATAGAATTCTTCTCCCCTTTATCTTTTAATTATTAAAATCTGGTTCTTTCATGTTTTCATAAAGTTCTAATTAGTGTGTGAAGAATTTTTTTTTCCATATTTTTGTAAGTTTTCTACAATACTTGGTGGTGGTTTGGTGGATGGTGATGGTTGTGGAAGGTGGAATAGGTGGAGGGAGAAATAGTGAAGAAGAATAAGTTTAAGCTTTGGAAAATCAAAGATGGTGGCTTGAAATAGGGAAAAAGATGAAGAATATAAAATTAAAATTGACCAAAATAAGTCTCTCACACGCTCTTAATGAGTGTATTACACTCACTATGCTAAATCAATAAAAAGTGTCAAAATACACAACAAGACACTAATTTATATATTTAAAATGAACTAATGGCTAATTGAGGTGCAAAAGTGAAAGTTTGTGCAAGTTTAGAAGGCTTGCAATGTATTTAGCCCATCTAAAATATATAAGCTAGTTTACTGCTATTTTTACTTACACATCTTCAGCCTATGGTACTCCTATTTCATCACCTCGGAACCTGCACCAATCGTTCAATGAAACCATAATTCACCCTCTGGACCTAAAAGAACTTTCAAAAACCGTTTGAAAAATCAACCTCTCGAGGTCTATATATTTTTTCTTAAGAAGAAGCATTGCCTTCAGTGTGATAACACTCATGTTGCGTGATGACCCTGTGTATGCAAGTGCCAGCAACTCCTTGTGCGCTATTAATCCCATCTCACGCAATAACTTTACCCAACTTATTTCTCTTTGGTGCAGTTTGCTGAATTGTTGGTTATAGAGTTGGTTACATGTAGATTAGGTAAATGTAATAGTTAGTTACACTGATTGTTAGTTAGTTACACTGACTATCACTGTTTCATTCAGCTGTGCACTATTACATTAGAGTACTTAACTAACCAATTAGTTAGTTAGTTAGTTACTACTAATTGACAGCTAGGATAGTGTGAGGAATGAAGGTTCTAGATGATTCTAGAAATATTAGCTAAGTCTATAAATACTTCCTAAGTCAAGTGGATAAAAAAGTTGTAACAGATACTATTTCCCTCCTTCTATCAATATGTACTCGGTTTCTGATTCTTCTTCATAACTAATATTCTTCTTCTTTAGATTTAGAAGAAGAATTGTGTAATGTTGCTGTAAACTTCACATAGTATCAGAGCATCAGGTTATTGTAGATGCAAATAGATTGGCATCAAGCTGAAGAGGAGTTTAGATCTATGAGGTCTTAGCTGAAACATCAAGTGGTTAGATTTCTATTTTCGATTACAAATCCTTGAATTGTTTTATCTGCAATTGAGTTGATAGCATAGATTAGTGTGGATTCGGATATTTTTGAATGCATTTGTGTTGATAGAATAAATCAGTGTGGATTCAGTTGTTTTTTGAAGAATTAGATGGCACCTGAGATAGACTCTAGTGATCCATTGTACATAAGGGCATCAGAAGCGTCTGGTGCAACATTGATTCCAATCAAACTCACTGGTTTAGAGAATTATAGAGTATGGAGTTATTCAATCCGAATTGCCCTATTAGGAGAAAGGAAATTTGGTTTTGTTATTGGAGTGTGTAGTAAAGATAAGTATAGAGAAGAACTGCATGAGCAGTAGGAAACTTGTAATGCAATTGTGTTCTCTTGGTTGATGAGCTCTGTTAGTACAGAGTTGCTATCTGAAATTGTGTATGTAACAAGTGCATTTGAAGTATGGAAGGATTTGAAGGAGAGATTCAACAAGGTGAACCGTATGAGATTGTATCACTTGCACAGGGAAATTAGTACCTTGACATAATGCACTGATTCTTTGGCAACTTACTTCACAAAGTTAAAAAATCTGTGGAATGAGTATGATTCAGTGGTTCCAGCACCATCATGTAATTGTCCAAAGTCAAAAGTCTATGCAGATCACCTGTATGAATTAAGGCTAATTCAATTTTTAAGTGGTTTAAATGATTCATATGACTCAACAAGGAGATAAATTTTGCTTAATGAAGTTACACCTACACTTAATCAGGCATATGCCATGATAATGGAGGATGAAATGCAATAATTAACTTGTGTAGTTGCTACAAATGAAAAGATAGATCCAATGGCAATGCAGGTGAATAGTGGACCAAATATGAGTCTTGGAAGTCAAGGTTATAGAGGACCAAATATGAATTTTGGAAGTCGAGGTTATAGAGAAAAAATATGATTACTGTCACTTTAGTGGTTACACCAGAGAAAATTATTATAGGCTGATAGGTTACCCAACTGACTGGAAGCAAAAGAAGAAGCAAAGCTTTAACAACGGAGGAACAAAGGGCTATAATTATCAAGGACCTGGAAGAAAAAATGGACATGGAAGTCAATATACAGGTTAGGTTAATTCTCAATATGCAGGACATAGTTTTATTGATGCAGGCAACCATGCTTCCACCAGCCATGAAAAGAACAAGGAAATTAACAATGTAGTTTTGGACAAAAGGAATAGATTAACTGATGAAGAATATAAGAAGATTATGGATACACTGAACAAAGATCCACAAGATGCAAAACAGGCTAACATGTCAGGTATAGCCACCTGCTTGTCATCCTATATTGTGTCACAAGAATGATAGTTGACTCTGGTGCTACTCACCATATAGCTGCAAATAAAGAATTATTGTCCACAAGTAAGATAGTTACGTCAAGTATGGATAAGGTAAACCTTCCTAATGGTGCAGAAGTTGACATCTCACATACAGGTGAAGCCATAGTATTTTGGAATGGAACTGTGAAAGATGTGTTGTTTGTGCCTGATGTCAAAATCAACCTGTTGTCTGTGTCCAAAGTCACTAAGCAGTTGTTTTACTTTATATCCTTTTACCCTGATTTTTGTGTCTTCCAGGATCTTTATACTGGCAGGGTGAAGGGGATTGGTAAAGAAAGAGGATGTCTTTACATACTTAAGGTGAAAGTGGAATAAATGGTTCATCAGCAGAGAAGACAAAACTGATAGTAGTACTAACTGTTAAAGATGCTAGCTTATGGCATAAGAGGCATGGACATCCCTCTGTTCAAGTATTGAAATTTTTAGATCTTTTGAATAACAATAAAGATATTGAGGTCTTAAATAATTATCATGTCTGTCCATTAGCCAAACAAGCAAGATTGACATTCCCTATTAGTCATACTAGGTCTGTTGCATGCTTTGATATTGTACACATGGATCTATGGGGACCTTATAAAACTCCTACTTTTGACAAGAAATTCTATTTTTGGCTATTATGGATGATCACAACAGATATACTTGGGTCCATTTATTTCAACTTAAGTCTAAAACCATCATAGCTCTCAAAAGCTATTTACTCATGATTAAAACACAGTTTGGAGCTACTGTCAAGGTCATAATATCAGACAATGAAAAAGAGTTTTTCAACTCAAAGTGTTCAGACTTGTTTAAGTCTTTAGGCATCATACATCAAAGTAGCTGTCCTCACACACCACAACAAAATAGTGTCGTTGAACTAAAGCACAGGCAGATCCTAAATGTTGCTAGAGCTATCAGGTTTCAATCTCATATACCTATCAGATTTTGGGGAGTACTTATTCAGATTTTAGTGTATTTGATGAATAGGTTTCCATCATCCTCTATTGGTGGTAAGAGCCCTTATGAGATGTTATTCTCTAAGGTTCTTTCTCTAGTTCATCTGAGAGTAGTTGGGTGCTTATGCAATGCTTCAGTATTTCCTAGAGGTGAAAAGTTTTCTGGGAGAGCTAAAGATGCAGTGTTAATGGGATATTCAACTTCACAGAAAGGTTATTTGTTGATGGATTTAAATACTGACAAGTTATTTGTCATACGAGATGTTGTGTTTCAGGAGCGTTGTTTTCATTTAGAAATAAGCAGGAAAAGAATGATCCATCAGATTTTCTACAACTTCATAAAGAATACAGTAATGAAATAGACTCAAATACAACTGAAAATCATACATCTGCAGGTGAGCAAATGCATAATGAAAATTGCATAACAGAAGTACCACCTCAAGATCATTCAGAGCTTGATCATGTTACTAAAGAAGAACTAACACATGAGTCTGTACCACATGTTGTTGATGTGGATGTTGGACAAACCTGCCTAGAAGAAATCCAAAAGTAACTAGAGAACCTATCTGGTTGAAAGACTACACTATAATAAACCAAAAAAAAGGTACAAGGTATCCTATTGCCAACTATTTGTCTTATGCTAACACTACTTCCAATTACCAATGTTATATGGGTAATTTCTCAGCTCTAGGAGAGCCATAATATTTTAGTCGAGCTGCTGCAGATGAAAGATGGATTCAAGCCATGAAATTAGAAGTTCAAGCTCTTGAGGATAATAACACCTGAGAAATAGTAGACTTGCCACCAGGTAAAAATTCTATTGGATCAAAATAGGTGTATAAAATCAAGTATAAGGCTAATGGAGATGTTGAGAGGTTTAAAGCAAGATTAGTAGCTAAAGGGTACAACTAATAGGAGTGATTAGACTATTATGACACCTTTTCACCTGTTGCAAAAATGGTAAATGTTAGGTGTATTATTGCTTTAGCAGCATCAAAGGGATGCTGTTTATATCAGATAGATGTGTACAATGCATTCCTACAGGGAGTCTAGATGAAGAAGTATACATGAAGTTACCTGAAGGATTTCAACAAAAGGGAAAACATAAAGTGTGCAGGTTACTAAAATCCTTATATGGGCTCAAACAAGCCTCGAGACAGTGGAATATCAAGCTTACTTCATCCCTAATGCAAGCTGGTTTTACTCAAAGTGTATATGATTATTCATTGTTCATTTTAAGGAAGACCACAGGCATAGTTATGATCTTAGTCTATGTTGACGACTTGCTCATCACTGGAGATAATGAGTCCATGATTACAGAAGCTAAGGAGGCATTACACCAACAATTTAAGCTCAAGGACTTGGGAGAGCTTAAGTACTTTCTCGGTATTGAGATTCTGAGGTCTAGATAGGGAATCATCTTGAATCAAAGGAAGTACATTCTTATCTGATTTCAGAAACTGGACTTGCTGGTGCAAAACCAACAAATACTCCACTAGAATCTAATTCTAAGCTAACCTCAGTAGCGGTTGATAAAAATGTTAGAGTAACAAATGATGTGGTTTTGAATGATGTTACTGCTTATCAAAGATTAGTTGGAAAGCTCATGTATGCTACAATTACTAGACCTGATATTAGCTATGCTGTGCAGACATTAAGTCAGTTTATGCAGATGCCCAAAAAATTTCACTTTGAAGCAGCACACAGAGTTGTGAGATATCTAAAGGGATCATTAGGTCATGGTATATGAATAAAACCTCAGGGTATCACAGACTTAATTTGTTGGTGTGATTCTGATTGGGCATCATGCCCTAACACTAGAAGATCTGTCACTGGTTATGTGATACAACTTGGTGGATTACTGGTATCTTGGAAGTCCAAGAAATAACACATAATTTCTTGAAGCTTAGCTGAGGCTGAGTACAGAAGCATGGCCTCTGCAGTAGTTGAACTTACTTGGATGGAAGGCTTATTCAATGATCTAGGTGTTGTTATTAATAAACCGATCAGGGTACTAAGTGATAGCAAATTAGCTATTCAACTGGCAGCAAATCCCATATTTTATGAGAGAACTAAGCACGTCGAAATTGATTGTCATTTTATTCGAAATAAGATCAAAGCTGGCCTGATTAAGATTATATATGTGCCCTTTCAACATCAAGTAGCAGATATGCTAACCAAAAGTTTGAGTTATGAGCAACATTCCCATCTTATTGGCAAGCTTGGTGTGCTCAATATATTGCACCCTGCAGCTTGAGAGGGTGTGTTGAAGAGTTGGTTACAGAGTGGTTACATGTAGATTAGTTAAATGTAATAGTTAGTTACACTGACTGTTAGTTACACTGACTGTCACTGTTTCATTCAGCTGTGCACTGTTACATTAGAGTACCTAACTAACTGACTAGTTAGTTAGTTAGTTACTACTAATTGACAGCTAGGATAGTGTGATGAATGAAGGTTCTAGACGATTCTAGAAATATTAGCTAAATCTATAAATACTTCTTAAGGTAAGTGGATAAAGAAGTTGTAACAGATACTATTTCCCTCCTTCTATCAATATGTATTCGGCTTCTGATTATTCTCCATAACTAATATTTTTCTTCTCTAGAGTTAGAAGAAGAATTGTGTGATGTTGCTGTAAATTTCACACAGTTTCTCCCTTTAATTTGAGCGATAGTGCTTGCACCAGAAAAACTCAAATTTGAAATTCTTGATTTGATTTTTCCCTCAACTGCATCCTCCGGGATACAATCCAAATATGCAAATTGCTCCGCAAACATGCTATAAACCTATTAAAAACCATAAATACTGATCCGATGTCGTCTCGACACATTGTTTATCGTGGTCAATGTTACTCCAACTTCTTAACTTAATTAGCAATGAGCTCAAGCATTTGAATCACTTTCGAGTCCCTTGGTACTCGTGCAAACTATCCAAAAAAGCTTCAAATCTATTAGAACCATCAAACCTCAATTCCAAGCCCGTTTATCCATTTTGTTAACTCTGGTCAAACATCAAGTTTTTAAATTCTTAGTTTTAGATTTTCTTTTTCAATACGCATTTGATTGCCTGAAAAACGATGACACTTGTCTTCGCAAGTCATAAGTTACATTTGAGATGTATGAGAAGTGTTTACTAGGAAAAGAAATCCTAATACTTAAAATGACCAATTAAGTCATTACAATTATTTTTGTCAATTGTAAGATAATTCAAAAGATTAGAGAATATAAAAAGGTGTAGTAATTTTTTATTTTTTAAAAATGCCATGTGGAAAAAAGATGCACATTGCAAGTGAGTGTATACCACTTTCCTCATATCACAACCTTTAGGGGTAAAGGTTATCAAATAGCCAAGTCCCAAGTTCATGGAGGTGTTTTTTTTTTTTCTTTTTTGGGTTAGATCATGGAGGTAGTTAAGATTAGGCACAGTGTGGACGAAAGTAATATTCTGGGCCAATGGTGTTTTAAACGGGTATTCTGCCTATATGATATCGACAACATTAAATACATAAACTTTATATGATTATTTTCTTTTAATTTGTATTGTATGATTTCCTCCATTACTAGCCGATCTGGTGTTCTAATAATCATACATATAAGAAATTAAATAAAATGTACGATTGAAAATCATCAAAAGGAATTACAAAGTATAATGACAATCTGTAATTTATTTCACCATATACTTAATTACAAAAATCATCTTCAGAGATGATATACAATATATATAGTTTAAACAACAGAAAAAGAAATAAAATATTACTTATCTCCTTGTTGTTGGTAATCTTCTTAATATATTATTCTCTACGAATGTAGTTAAAATAATAAAAAATCTTAGTTTTCTTTTTATCAAAAGAAGAAGTTACCAATACATGGTTTCTAAATATATTTTACGTGAACGCATGCATAGAATTATTATTCTTATGTTACCTTAATTAAATTTAACTATTTGATCGTTGACAATTGGTGGCTCTCTGACAACCACGTCTGTAAGGATTAACCTTCGACATACGGTTGCACTGGTTATAATAAGATTCACCACGGTTGTTGCATGGGATATTATTCTTATCCAACGCTCTATAGGCGATGTGATCGTTCGAGTTGAGTGATCTCCGTGCTGATTCAGATGGCATCATCATCTCTTCATCCTCGTCTAACATGTCCCCAACAAGTCCAATATTGTCATTCTTCCTGTAGGCAAAGGCTATGGTGGTAGAATCCAAGTGTGAGAACGACGACTCTACTACCATGGATATAGTCAGGGTTGTCAGCAGGAGCATGACCGTCAATCTTGATCTACTAGCCATCTTTTAGGCACGGATTGTAATGGATAGATGAGAGAATGCGAGGGCAGGAGATGTGAAATTAACTCGAGAGTTTGTATATATATTTTTTTGGTGTGTGGATCTTTCTATCCCCTTTCCTTTTCAGACGAAAGGACGGGAAAGAGGAAGGATGAATGAAGTGAAAAAGGGAAGAGGGTGAAGTTTATTGTTGTGGCATGATGATCAGTGGAATGTCGATGAGTGTTTATAAGCTACAAACTTGTGGATGGGGAATTTTTGTGACGTAGAGTAAATCGCGCTAGTAAGTATAAGGAGATAGCAAATGCGTGGTACGGGTAAAATAATTTAATGGGCAGTCTTTGTTCTTTTAAAAATATCAGTTGGATTCAAATGGACAAATTTAAAACACTAATAATTGGAGAAATCAAGACAAAAATATACACACTCAACTAAGGTTTACTCAACTAAGGCTCGTTTCTTGCTTTTCCATTTTCTTTACCTGTTGGTAATTTGAGCGCATAGTTGCTTTTAGCATAATTAAACTTCATTGGACTGGTAATATTATGTAAAGAATCTAGTTAAATAGCCACTTTTCTGTATGTGTATATGTTGGATTTTTGTTTAAAATAAATTAATTAAAAATTTTTTTTTTTTATGAAAAGGTGTCTTTAGTGAAAGGTTGTGTCTTTTATTAATAGAGATGTTTTTTTTAGTGAAGAGATATCTTTTAGATGAAATGTTGTGTGCTTTCATTATTATTTCTATTTAAATCAACTTTGCTGAAAAACTTAATAGAGAAATAACTTTTCCCAAAGTTTTTTTCTTCTCCAAAAAGATCAAGTTAAAGTTCTTGCTTTTCAATAGGATTATCTTCACTATTTGCTTGATGCAGAAATTCAGAGGCTTGTTATATCCACTAAAATTATTTGCATAGAATCTCATAGCAATCTCATTGAGGAGAGGGAACAAATTTCCTTCTTAGGAAAGCGTTTCGCACGTGTTCCAAGCCTCCAATCCTGTTTTAAATATTTATATTATTAATCTTCATCTTTGTATTTTTTTTTAATATATTTTGTATGTGTTCTTGGAACATATTTTCCAGCAATCTAAAAGCGATATTTTACTTTGAAGAAGATACACCAATTAATGTTGGTTTAAATCCTACCAAAAAGGTGACTCTTAGGAAAACCTGGGTACCATCATTAGGGAGAACGTTCTCCATCAAAAGAGCACACTAGTGACAACATATTTTTCGAGTGCCGTTCTCCATCATGATCAGGTTACTTCTATAGAAGGGACTAGGGAGCACAGATTAAAATAATATCGATTGCCAACCACAAGTTGAAGATGCGAAATGTTGTTGAAATTGTTAAATTTGGAGATTACTCCTATGTTGCTGAGATATGTTGTCCGCGCAAAAATTAGGAGGAGGTACCAATGATTTATTTTGGAGATGCAGATCTCGAATTTTGACATAATGTTACACTTATGATGAAAATTAAATGAACTCAAGGATGGCTATTAGTTTCTCGAATAGTCACGTCCCGCCACTTCATGAGAACCTAATTTCTTATTTTTTGGTCACAACTTTCTGGAAGCGGTGTTTTCTTTTAAGTGAGACTTATAGCAAGAAATAGTGGACTTTTTCGAGTAATGAGGCAAAGGAGTCAAACCTATGTAGGATTTGGTCCATGGTGCAGCTTATTCTTGATTGAATGGAACTTACAAGGAATAACACTAGAATGAAACTCTTTTTTAACGGATTTAGGTGAAGGTTTCCAAATCCAGAAGTTTAATGTCAATTTTTGTCTTCTTGTTTCTGATGTGGAGTCAAAAGGTGTTACCACCATGCATCTATTTCAACTTTCAAGAAACGGCTATAATTTTGATACGGATCAAGAAAAGAGAAGTGCCGTCAACGGATTTTATTTTCTTAAACCTACTTACTATTTATTTATATAATATATATGTGATATTTATGACGATCTTTCAATGCTTGATAATTTTGAAATAATATTTTCTTATGTGATTATTGTGGATCGTTATTTTTACATAAAGATCATATAGTGCATGTCTATATTTGATCGTTGGTATAAGTGAATATGAGATTGAGACAATATGAGTGGGTGCTTGGTATGTGTGATTAGAAGTCAATATTAGACTTAGCATTTAGTATGACCCCAATTTTCTATTTTGATAGATATGTGATATTGTGGATACTTTATTGATATATTGATCGAACAAAATCATAAGAGATTTTATTTAAATGAAGGATCTTGGAGAATTGCTACTATGTTGGGTATTTAAGATTAAACGAAATAGTGGAGGTGACTATTGAGTTAGTCTCATTACACTGAGAAAGTGCTAAATAAATTAATTAGTCACTGAAACATAAAAGAAGTTAATATATACCCCATTTGGTCGAAGATCAAGTTTACCAACAATAATAACAAATTGTAGCTTAACTTGTGTGAGCAAGTGCTATTGGATGGGCCAGCAGTCAAGTTCTTAGTTTTCTTTAGAGAACTAAATATTAACAAAATGTTAAGTTTCATACTATTTTATAATGATATATCTTTACAAGTTGATACCGAATATATGAAAATAAATAAATAAATAGATTTACCACATGATGAGTGTTTACCTTGAAAAAAGGTACAATTTCTTGAAATCAAGAATTAAACTTACTTTAGTGGAAGCAAGGAAAGAAGTTGGGTGGTTGAGGGATTCTATCTTTATTTAGAAAATTCATTGATTTTGCAAAATATGAACTCAATTTTGTGATATCAAGCCACTCTAACTTGAGCATATAAAGATTACTGAAACACCTCGAGTTTTGGTCCTTGAAAAACTTCTGACTTTTTAAACTCACTACCCAAATTACGACTCTCCCTATGAGTCGTAACGAGTCATTGCGGGTCTTAAGGACCCAATCATAGTCAGACTAGTGTGCTAGCATGATGTTACTGCCTTGACTATGACTAGTGGTAACGAGTCATAAAGACTGAAAATGAGTTGTATGGTCCTATCAGTAACCAAACCAGTATGTGCTTCCAGTGTTTCTGTCTTGATTATGACTTAGACCCTATGAGCCGTAGGATCACCTGATGAGTTGTGTGGTGTGAATCGTAGAGTCACCAGAGAATGGTCCTTCGACTACTGTCTTGACTGTGACTTGTGGTAACAAGCCGTAATGTGTCCTTACGAGTCGTATAGTGACTCGTAGTCACTGGTGATAATTTTTCAGCTTTTAATTAAATGAAATTTGAATATTTTTTCTTTTTCCCAAATCATGACCCATGACTTAAGACCCTTTTAGGGTATTATTGACACTCCAAAATAAATTGAAATAACTTCTTAATCTCTCTCACTCTATCAAGCAAAATACTTAGGGTTTATCAAGGGTGATTCATTAGAACTTCCAAGGAAAAATTTTCTCCATAACTCTTGATACTTTTGGCATGCGACTCTATCCTTAAATTTGTTTTACTTAAAGCATGAAACTATATGATTGTTTAGGTGGATTTGAACATGGGTTTTGATATAGGTTGAGGGTTTTGAAAAATGAATGTTTCTTAAACTATTTTTTCCATGATTTATTATGCATTGTTCATGCTTTATATATGATTTTAAACTTGTAGTACGCAAGGACATGGTGAATAAACTAAGAGATTATGATTTTTCCAAATTTTGTGAATATTGACAATTGAATTGGTAATAACCCAACCCAATTTTGTAGAAATGGTTTTGAGTATGAGTAAAATTGCATTGAACTACTTATAATTGCATGATATAAAGAAGTATTTAAAACATGATGGTTTGATTTAATGAACAAAGGGAGTCATTGCTCCCCCACCTTATGTTAATGAACGAAATGAGTTATTTTATCGAGTTAATAAAATTGAAATGGCATGATAATATTACCTTGCAAATGTAGTTGGTATGACAATACCAAAAATGTATGCTTAAATGTGTACTATGGTTCAATAAATAGGAATGTGTGATAAGTATTTTAATGGGGCTTAAAGAGGGTTGTGTAGCTAGGCCGTGAAAGTGGCTGTCCTGAGGGACCAAAACTAGAAACCACATTTTCCAGCACAGTGGTCTAAACGGCCTGGGGTTTGATTCCCCTTGCTTATGATTGGGTGATTCAAGTCCCCCTTATTATATGATTGGGAGGTTCGAGTCCCCTATATTACATTACATGATCATGTCCTTAAGTCACTTTAATATATGATTGGGAGGTTTGAATCCCCCATGCATATATATAAAATTATTCTCTGATTTGTGCAGCTACCCGCACTGAAGCTCGACCATAGGGTGAGAGTTATGGCCCATATAGACCATGGTACTGTTATAAGACGGTTGAGCTACACAACCCAGGCTAAAGTTTTATAGAGCATGTTAAGCCTTGTTAATTACCCTAGAATTTTTAAATAGTATATATGTATGCACACATGTATGTGAAAATGTACATTGAGTTGAACTGGATTTTTAAATTGTCTTTACCTTATCGTTTTCCTTGAGTTACATGCTAGTGATCAACCCACTAACCATCTTCAGATGCTTTATTCCCACGCGATACAGGGTCCAAAAATAATCCTAATTTTCCTGCTGAGTGTTAGGTGGATTGTCTTGGCTCGTCAGTTATTTGCAGTGAAGTAGAGAGCTTCCATTCTCTAAAAGACTTGATCATTCTATCAATTTTCCTTTCCTAAATTAGAAGTGAAGACTTTACATTAACATTATCATTGTCAGAGTCGGGGGCATATCCCGACATAGGTTTCTTTTATGGTATAGAGGCTTTGTGGATTACTGTGAATGGATTTTGGTTACTGACATACATAGACTTTTGAGCCAGTATTTACTCTATTTTGTTGTATGTTAAGAATTCATCCGCTGTTAGGTGTGTTATGTTCTGGTTATCTCCGGTCCTCAGTGGACTTGAGATACCCTTCATAGCCAGGTCTTGGATTGGGTCATGACAAAGTTGGTATCATAGACTAGGTATGGTGTCATTGGGTGTCCACAAAGCCGTGTAAAGTAAAGTCTCTTTTATGGGTGTATAGTACGCCACACTTATAAGAGAGAGACTATGAGATATTTAGTAATGTTTTTCTTTCTTGTTGTTCTATTTTGGGCTATAAAGTCTAAGGTGTTGAATTTCCTCTAATCCCCATTTGTTCATATTTTAGATCATGCCTCCAAAAAGATCTGATGCTTGTGGAAACTCTTCAGTCCCGCTTGAGGACAATATGGATACAGATCATCCTTGTTTATGGAGTTCAAGCCCGGTCTAGGGGTCCAGCTACTGATTACCCTCGTGGAGTTCCACCTATTCCCCTAGACCTTCTCGAACACCTCATGCTGATGTGTCTAATGCCAACTTTTGCTAGTCAATCTACTTGCTTACCTAGTTGGTGGCCTCTCATACTGAGTGTGTTGCTTTTCTTACTCCATCTTTTGAGGTCACCAGAGTTGGCCAATGTGTGAGGTTGAGTCCTCTGACTTTCACTGGTTTGAAGGTTGAAGTGGATCCTCAAAGTTTCATTGATAAGAAAGAGAAATTTTTTTGTGTGATGCATGCTTCTGACTCTGAGGGTGTTGAGTTTGCTATATACCAGCTAAAGGATGTGGCATATTAGTGGTATGAGGAGTGGGATTAGTCTAGGGGTGATGATGTAGAGTTAACACTATGGGATGAGTTTTCGGGTACCTATTTGGATTATTTATTTCCTTAGGAGTTGAGGGAGGCTAAAATTGAGGAGTTCATGAATTTGAAATAGGGTAGGATGACCGTGAAAGAGTATGCCTTGAAATTTCACCAGTTATCCCATTATGCTCCTGAGCTAGTATTTAGCATGAGGGCTAGAATGAGGAAATTTGCTTCTAGGTTGTCCCGTAATTTAATTTTGAAGAGCAAGGCGGTCTTGTTGAACAAGGATATGGATATCTCTCCATTATGGTTTATATGCAATAGGCCTAGAAGGAAAAAATCAAGCAGAGATGGGGAAAAGCCAGGGTAAAAAGGTAGAGGTTAGGAATAAAATGGTAGAGATGGTAGAAAATGGTCTAAAAATAAGTGGGGCAATTTTGGTTCCTATTCTACAATGAGTGCCCAATATACTAATCCATTCGGTGACCGTCATTGTTAAAGCAATATTGGATTTAAGGCACGAGGTGTCCAGTCTCAAGCTAGTGGAGCTTAGTTAACCCCGTCTCATCCCCCTTGCCGATTCTATGGGCAGATGCATCATGGATTTTATGAAGAGAGGAAAAACAAGTTTTCTAAGTATGGTTAATTGGGCCATATGCAATGGTATTGTCCCTTAGTTAGGGTTGCTACTGGGGCTAATAAGGTTTTGATTGCCACATTTTCAGCTCCTTCACCAAAAGGTGCTACTTCTGGCTCCAAAATTGGTCGAAATCTCCTTTATGCTTTTGCCACTCGCCAAAAATCTGAGGCATCTCTGGATATTATCATTGGTACGTTACAACTCTTTTCTTGTGATGTGTATTTTTTGCTTGATTCAGGGCCTATGCTTTCTTATGTGAACCCATATGTGGCTATTCATTTTGCTTCTGAATACCTTTTTTGTTTCCACCCCGATGGGTGATTCTGTGGTTGCTAGAAGAGTTTATAGGGGTTGCGTGATATTTATTTGTGGTAGGGAGACCTTGGTAGACTTGATAGAATTGGATATGGTCAATTTTGATGCTATCCTGGGGATGAATTGGCTCTATTCATGTTATGCCTCTCTAGATTATCGAAACCAAAGAGTCAATTTCTAATTCTCGAATGAATCGGTGATTGAGTGGTAAGGTAGTTCCCTAGTGCCTAAGGAAAGGTTCATTTCTTGTCTTAGAGCCCAAAAGTTGATTTCCAAAGGGTTTCTCTATCACTTGGTTCGAGTTAAGATTCTAATTCAAAGGGTCCATTGTAATCTATCCCTGTGGTATGTGAGTTTCCCGAAATGTTCCCCAATGACATTCCTGTTGTTCCTCCCAATAGGGAGATTGCTTTTGAGATTTATCTTCTTCTAGACACTTGTCCTATCTTTATCCCTCCCTATAAAATAACTCCAATTGAGTTGAAAGAACTTACAGAGAAGTTAAAAGATCTTCTTGATAAGGTTTTATTCATCCTAGTGTTTCCCTATAAGGTGTTTTTCGTGCATAAGAAGGATAGGTTCTTTTAAATGTGTATAGATTACAGCCAGTAGAATAAGGTGATAGTGAAGAATAAGTATGCTCTTCTTAGGATTGATGACCTATTTGATCAACTTCAGGGTGCTAAGTATCTCTCAAAGATTGATCTTTGGTCAGGTTATCATCAATTGAAGATTAGGGAGGTGGATATCCCTAAGACTGTTTTTTAAACTCGATATGGTTATTTTGAGTTTTTGGTGATGTCTTTCAGTTGGACTAACGCACTGACAATATTTATGGATCTTATGAACTAAATATTCCTTAGTTTCTGGACTTGTTCGTCATTATGTTCATTGATGATGTTTTGGTTTATTCATGTAATGCCTCGAGTCTGTACCCCAAATGTTACACGGTGCTTAGGACCCTAAAGGACCACAAGCTAACCCATGACTGATATCTGTTGTGAGCACTGATACATGATATTGTAATAAATGCGGAATAATAGGATGAAATGCCATAAGGTTCAAAACATCTGAAATACTGATAAATTATATCGTCTAAAATAACAATCTATAAAATTGAACACTTTCTGAAACTAGTTTGAAAAGCCTCTAATTGAAACTGTTTGAAAGTGGAGTTGATGGGACAATCCCTCCACTAACTCTATCTACTGAAATACTGAGTCTACTAAAATAATGAAATAAAAGAATATCCTCGAATGATGAGGACTCACTGCTAATCTACAACTGTTGGCTGAATCTGAGTTTATCTATCCGTGGTCGGGAACCTGAGCGTCCGAACCTATAATATAAGACATCATAGTGCAAAGAAAGAGTATGCATCAGTACATAAAATGCACTAGTATGCTAGACGAGGTAAGGCTAAATACAAGGGTTCATATGCATGAAAAATAACTAACTGCATGATATAGAGTAACTAAAACATGAGAGTACATGGATAACTAATACTGCTGTAATTACTGAGTATGCTCTAATGTGCATATAAATAAATATTGTGAATAAACTTGTCTGAAGCTAAGTCCTGAATTCTGAAACTGAGTAACTGATATCTCCAGTTACTGAAACTAATTGATTATATCTGATAGTCCCAATTCTGTAAAATTGAACTAAGTTCTATTATGAAGATTGAGACTGAGACTGTGGGAGGTAATCATCTAACCGACATGCCCCAAATAAGATAACTGAGTTAGAGTCTAACCTGTGACCCCAATTTCCAGGGTGTCAGTACCGTGCCATTGGTAAAGACACTGAAGAGTTACCCTTATCTGACAGGTACTCTAATGAGAATGTCTGAACCCTCATCTGGCAGGTTAAAACAACTCATCAACCCTCAACTGGCAGGTTTGATGTCTCAACCTATACTAGCTACGTAGCTCTGGAACACAAGGATTGCTTCTAGAGATCACACTCTCTACTGGCAGGTAAGCCCCCATCCTTGGGTTTACTCGACGGTGAATCCTACTCCCAACTGAAAGAAACTGAACTGAGTATACTGAACTAGACTGGACTGAATATTAAGTTTATTGAGTTTTCCTGAGTTCTGCAATCGACTGAGTTCTACTAAGTTGTGTAATTGACTGAGAGTACTACTGATCATGACATGACTGAGATTCTATAACTGACACTGGATCTAGGTAAACAACTAAATTATCGAGTATTAAATACCCCCAGGACTCGATATCATAAAAGAAAGGCATAGCAAAATCTTGAAATACATAACAATGTACACTTGTCCATAATTCATTCATAAAGACATTTTATCAAACTCTTGTTATGCATTAACTTGTACATGAATGGGAAATACATGCTATCATGTTATTATGGCACTATTTCATTCACATAGGCAATTTATCAAATGCACGGGGAGGCATAACTGAATCATTAAATAATAAACACTTAGGGTTGACATAGTTTTAACAATCAACTTACAAATTGAAGGGTTTATCATGAAGATCATGTAATTCAACACATACAATGATTTATTTCATAAAAGTATGTAATTTAATAATGGACTAAAACCCAATAATAACATGAACATGAATTCAATTCAATTCAAACATGGAACTTCATATTTCAATAATCTTGTATTTTGAAAAAGGATTCGTGGACTCTATGGATGAAAGAAACCTATGAATGAACACCTAACATACCTTAATTTGTGAGTATCTTGAAGTTCTTGGTGAATCCTTTGAGATTGGTCTTGGTTTCTTGAAGCTAGGGTTTGTAGTTTTGAGAGAGAATACTTTTAATTTGGGGATAAATTGAGTGAGTAATGACTTAAAATATTTTTAGGGATTAAATCCTGTATCTGGGCATGCCAAACTCATGGGAAAAGATAGGTTTACCCCTGGAAGAAACATTTAATTTCTGTCACAATTTTCCAAAATAGGCACCTGGCGCGACGCGGTGCTATCGCACCGTGTCTATGGAAATTGCCAACTGGGAAAATACATGGTGGTGTGATGTGGTGGTATCGCGTCTCCACTTTGGTTGGAACGTGAAAGTTCACCGCGACGTAGTGGAATCGCGGTGGTACACTAAAAATGGACAATTATGAAAATAAGCTGTGGTGCAATGCATCGGTATCGCGATACTTCACTGGGAACTTACAATTGCCATTTTGACATACTCCAGATGCGCTTCTGGCCTGAATGACAATGTTTAATGACTGAAAGTTAAAATAGCCATAACTTCTTACCCGATTATCAGATTTAGGTAAATTTTATATCGTTGGAAAGCTAATTCAATTTCCTATGCAATGGTAGGCTCTAAACTAAAAAATACTGAGAGTTTCAAAAATTTTATATTGGATAAATAATAAACTAAGTGTTAAGTGAAGCTTAAGAAATATGAGGTATTACAATATCTTCCCCTTGGGAACATTCATCCTCGAATGAGACTGATTAAGCTGAGACACTGATAGACTGAGTTTACACACTGAACATGCATATCTGATGCATGACTACATGACTAAACTACTGACAAACTGAGCTCTTACACTGATCATGCATATCTGATGCATTGAATTTATGATTAAAGCTACTGACAAGCTGGGTTTTCATACTGAACATACATATTTGATGCATGAGTACATGATTGAACTGATTCATGAATGCATGAATGAATATGCAATGGTAATGGATACCAAATTATAATTATAAATGAACATATAACTTAGTAAAGCTAAGGAAGACTATTACCTTAAGCTGGATCTGAAGTTGCAAAGAAGAGGTGAGGATACTTGGTCTGCATATCTACTTCTGCTTCCCAAGTAGCTCCCTCTTTAGACTGATTTCACCAAAGAACTTTGACTAAGGGGACTTCGATGTTCCTCAGTCTACGAATCTGATGATTGAGGATCTGGACTAAAACCTCTCAAAAAGAGAGATCATTCTGAATATTAACATCCTCTAAAGGAACTATGACTGCTGGGTTACCAATGCATTTCTGTTGCAAGGAGACGTGGAATATTGGATGCACGAAGGCTAGATCTGAAGGCAACTCAAGCTCATAAGCTACTTTTCCAAAATGGCTAAGAATTCTATAAGGACTGACATATCGGGGACTGAGCATTCCCTTCTTGGCGAACCTCTTTACCCCCTTCATGGAAGAGATTTGTAAGAACACAATATTACCAATCTCAAACTTGAGTTTGTTTCTCCACACATCTGCGTACGACTTCTGTCAGCTCTGTGCAGCTCTAAGTCTTTCTATGATTAAATAAACCTCTTCTAAGGCATCAAACACTAGGCCAGGCTCTACTACTGTGGCCTCACCTACCTTGAACCAACCAATCAAAGATCTACATCTCCTTCCATAAAGAGCTTCAAATAGAGCCACCTGAATACTGGAATAATAACTATTATTATATGCGAACTTGATCAAAGGCAAGTGGTCATCCCAACTACCCTTAAATTTGACAATGCATGCTCTCAGCATATCTTCTAGAGTCCGAATTGTCCTTTCTTCTTGACCATCTGTCTAAGGGTGGAAGGCTGTACTAAGGTGAACTTGGGTACCAAGACCCTTTTTGAATGCTTTCCAGAAATAAAAGGTAAATTGGGTACCTTTATCTGAGATAATAGATACTGGAACTCTGTGTAACCTGACCAACTCTCTGATATCGAGTTTGGTGTAGTCCTCGACTAAATAGGAAGTATGAATTGGTAAGAAATAAGTTGATTTAGTCATTCTGTATATGATAACCCAAATGGAATCATGATGACAATGAATACGAGGCAAACCCTTCACAAAGTCCATGTTCACTTCTTCCCATTTCCATGTGGGAATACTGAACTCCTACATGGACCCACTAGGCTTCTGGTGCTCAATCTTAACTTTCTGACATATAGATCATTTATCTACAAATTCTGTAATATCCCTCTTCATCCCACCCCATCAATACATCTCTTATAAATCACAGTATATCTTAGTGGCCCCTAGATAAATTAAGTATTGCGCACCATGCGCTTCTGCAAGAATTCATTTTCTCAAGCCATCTACACCTGGCATATATAAATAACCCTAACAACGCAACACACCATCTTCTCCTTAGGAGAAAACCTTTACTTTCTGATCTCTGACTGACTCTTTCAACTTAACAAGACTGGGATCTCTATCCTATTTTTCCTTCACCTCAGAAAGTAGAGATGATTCAGAACTGTTCTACACCCATACACTACCTTCTGCAGAATTGACTAAGCAGACACCTAGTCGGGAAAGCTGATGAACTACGTAAACTAACTTCTTCTTACTATCCTTAACATGATCAACACTACCCATAGACAGTCTACTGAGAGCACCAACCACTACATTGGCTTTGCCCGGATGATAAAGAACATTTACGTCATAATCTTTTAATAATTCTAACCACTTTCTCTGACACCAATTTAAATCTTTCTAAGAAAATACATACTGCAAACTCTTGTGATCTGTGAACACATCTACATGCACCCCATATAAATAGTTCCTCCAAATCTTTAAGACGAACACTACAGCTTCTAACTCAAGATCATGAGTTGGATAATTCTTCTTATAGGGCTTAAGCTATCTAGAGGTGTAGTCTATGACCTTACCTCTCTATATGAGGACACAACCCAAACCTACTCTGGATGCATCACAGTACACAACAAACCTATCTAAACCATCTGGTAGATTCAAAATTGGGGTTGAGTTAAGTCAAATCTTTAACTCCTAAAAACTCTTCTCGTAGGAATCTGACCACTAAAATTGGACTTTCTTCTAAGTCAATCCGAACATGGGGGATACTATAGATGAAAATATTTCAACAAACCGATGGTAATAGCCAGCTAAACCCAAGAAACTCTGGATATCAAATGGAGAGATAGGTTTAGGATAGTTTTTCACCACTTTGGTCTTTTGAGGATTCCTCTAATGCTATCACCAGAAATAATATGACCAAGGAATGCTACAAACCTTAGCCAAAATTCAGAATTATTAAATTTGGCAAACAACTGATAAGTTTTGAGAGTCTGAAGTATGATTCTGAGGTGATATACATGATTACTCTCGCTAAGAAATAGACAAAAATGTCATCAATGAAGACTATAATGAACATGTCCAAGTACTAATTGAACACTCAATTCATCAAGTCCATAAAGGGTGTTGGGGTATTAGTAAGACCTAAGAACATGACTAGAAACTCAAAGTGATAATACCAGGTTCTAAAAGCTATTTTTGAAATGTCACATTCTCTGACTCTGAGCTGATGATAGCCTGATCTGAGGTCTATATAAGAAAAGTAACTAGCACCTTGAAGTTGGTCAAACAAGTCATATATTCTGGGAAGTGGATATCTGTTCTTGACTGTGACTTTATTCAGTTGACGATAGTCTATACACATTCTGAGAGAACTGTCTTTCTTACGTCCAAATAAAACTGGTGCGCCCCATGGGAAAATGCTGGGCCAAATGAATCCCTTATCTAGGAGATTCTTTAACTATTAATTTAACTCTATGAGTTCTGCTAGAGCCATTTTATATGGCAGAATAGATATGGGCTGAGTATCTGGTAGAAGGTCTATTCCGAAGTCAACTTTCTTAATGGGAGGAACTCCAGAAAGATCTTCGGGAAATACATCTGAGAATTCATTTACTACTGGAACTGACTCAAGAGTTAGAGTTTCTGAACTAGAGTCCTTGAGTCACACAAGATGATAGACATATCCCTTGGATATCATTTTTCTCGTTCTAAGGTATGAAATTAATTGACCCTTAAGCGCTATGGTACTACCCCTCCATTCAAGGACTGGTTAATATGGAAACTGAAAAGAAACTATTCTGTTTCTATAATCAACTGAGGCATAACATGAATAGAGATAATCTATGCTGAGAATGACATCAAAATTGGCCATCTCTAGCTCTACAAGGTCCGCTGAAGTAATTTTCTGAGATATCATAGCTTAACAGTTCTTGTATACCCGTCAGGCTATGATAAATTTACCCACTTGGGTAGAAACTAAGAAAGGCTCTGTTAGGATTTTTGGACTGACTCTAAAGTTAATGGCCATATAAGGAGTTACAAAAGATAAAGAATCTCCTGTATCTAGTAAGCCATAAACACGTAAATAAAAGATCTATAACTTACCAATGACCATATCAGGAGAATTTTACTGATCTTGTCTAGATTAAAGTGCATAAATCTTGTTTGGGCGTTGCCCACTGGTGGAATTGGAAGTGGCACCGTGCTGATTTGGGTGATCTGACTGAGCTGAAGAATGAGTATAATGACCCTGAGAGCCTGAATGAGGATAATTTATAACTCCGTGGCCTGGCTTGTCATACCTAAAACAAACATCACTGCCAGCTCTGCAAACACCCTTGTGGTTTCTACCACATGTCTGACAAAGAGGATTTGTTCGAGCACTGCTGATACTACCCTGAGATTTAGAGCATGACACCCTATCGTTGTTACCATTTTTGAACTTAGGTACTAGAGCACTGATTGAGGACAGAGCTGGAACTAAAGATTTTGGGCAAAAATAGGAATGGTTACAACCCTATAACTTAGGCTGATTAAAATTAAAGCTACCTGTTCTAGCTATCTTATTCTACCTCTCTCTCTTTTGCTGATCTTAGCCTTTTCTATCTTTTGAGCATAGACCATAAGCTTAGATATGTCTATCTCCTTAATCAACATTGCTGTTTTGCACTCTTTAACCACACTATCTAATACCTCAGATATGAACTTGCTCATTCTGGACCTACTGTCTTCTACTACATATAGAGCATACCTGGCTAATTGAGTAAACTTCAGGGAATACTCTTTCACACTCACACTGCCTTTCCTGAGGTTGATAAACTCTAATACCTTGGCTTCTCTCAGCTCTAAGGGAAAGAATCTCTCTAGGAAAGCAGTAGCAAACTCTTCTCATTCTATGGGCTCTACATCTGTGCCCCTGTCTACTTTTCACTGCTTAAACCACGTATGAGCTATATCTTATCGCTGATAGGCGACTAACTCAACATTCTCACTGGAAGTCACTCCCATAATATTTGTGACTTTCTTAACCTGACCGAGGAACTCCTGTGGATCCTCTTGTGGCTTAGATCCTGAGAATAGTGGAGGATTAATTTGGGTGAAATCCTGAATCTTGGCTGTAGCAGTATTGACCACTGGATTAGCTAGAACAATAACTAGCCATTCATTTTGAGCTACTACAGAGTTGGATAGAGTAGTGAATGCAACTCTGAATTCTGCATGGGAGACATGCTCATCCAGGGGATTTGCCTGAACGGGCTGAGGTGCTGATTGATTTTTGGTTCTCCTTTCGTTAGTCTTTTTGGGTGGCATGTTCTATAAATGAAAAGGAGGAAATGGATTAAACTGAGAGTTTAACTTGAGCTCATGCTCGCTCACATAATATGAATACTGAAAGAAGGAAATCTATTTCGTAAAATATCTCATAGCCTCTTGTCCATAAGTGTGGCATGCTACACACCCATGCACAGACTATATTAGATACAACTTTCAGACTTCAGAGAAAACAGTTGAACCTTAGGATCTAATACCAAGTTTTTAACACCTCGAGTCTGTACCATGGACGCTACGCGGTGCTTTTGACCTCAAAGGACCAGAAGCTAACCCACGACTGATATCTGCTGTGAGCACTAAAATATGATACTGTAATAAATATGGAATAATAGACTAAAATTCCATAAGGTTCAAAACATCTAAAATACTAATAAATTATATTGTCTGAAATAACAACCTGTAAAATTGAACATTATCTGAAAACTAGTTTGAAAAGCCTCTAACTGAAACTGTCTGAAAGTGAAGTTAATGGGAAAATCCCCCAACTAACTCCATCTACTGAAATACTGAGTCTATAAAAATAATAAAATAAAATAATATCCTTGAATGATGAGGACTCATTGCTAATGTACTGCTGCTGGCTGAATCTGAGTCTATCTAGCATGGTTGAGAACCTGAGCGCCCAAACCTATGATATAGGGATAACTAAACATGAGAGTACATGGATAACTGATACTGCTATAAATACTGAGTATGCACTAATGTGCATATAAATAAATACTGTGACTAAGCTTTTCTGAAGCTAAGTCCTAAATTCTGAAACTGATAACTGATATTTGTAGTTACTGCTAACTGAGTTACTGATACTGATTGACTGTATTTGACAATTTTGATTCTGCAGAACTAAATTGAGTTTTACTATGAAGACTGAGACTGAGACTGTGGGAGGTAATCATCTAACCGATATGCCCCAAATAAGATAACTAAGTTGAAGTCCAACCTGTGAACCAAGTTGGAAGGGTGTCAGTACCGTGCCACGAGAAAAAACACTGAAGAGTTACCCTTATCTGCTGGGTACTCTAATGAGAATGGTGGAACCCTCATCTGGAAGGTTAAAACACCTTATCGACCCTCAATTGGAAGGTTTGATGTCTTAACCTAAACTGGCTATATAGTTATGGAATGCAAGGATCGCTTCTAGAGATCACACCCTCTACTGGCAGGTGAGCCCCATCCTTGGGTTTACTTGGTGATGAATTCTACTCCCAACTGAAAGACACCGATCTGAGTATACTGAACTAGACTGGACTGAATAATGAGTTTATTGAGTTGTGTAACTAACTGAGAGTACTACTGATTGTGACATGACTGAGATTCTATAACTGACACTGGCTCTAGGTAAATAGCTAAATTGTCGGGTATTGAATACCTCCAGGACTTGATAGCATAAAATAAAGGCATAGAAAAATCTTGAAATACATAACAATGTACACTTGTCCATAATTCATTCATAAAGACATTTTATAAAACACTTGTAATGCATTAGTTTGTACATGGATGGGGAATACATGCTATCATGTTATAATAAGACTATTTCATTCACATAGGCATTTTATCAAACACATGGGGAGGCATAACTGAATCATTAAATTATAAACATTTAGGGTTGACATGGTTTCAACAATCAACTTGCAAATTGAAGGGTTTAGCATGAAGATCATGTAATTCAACACATACAATGATTTATTTCATAAAATCATGTAATTTAATCATGGACTAAAACCCAATAATAACATCAAAATAAATTTAATTTAATTCAAGCATGAAAGTTCATAATTCAACAAACTTGTATTTTGAAAATGAATTCGTGGACTCTATGGGTGAAAGGAAACTATAGATGAACACCTAACATACCTTAATTTGTGAGTTTCTTGAAGTTCTTAGTGAATCCGTTGAGATTGCTCTTGGTTTCTTGAAGCTAGAGTTTGTAGTTTTGAGAGAAAATGCTTTTAATTTGAGGATAAATTGAGTGAGTAATGACTTACAAACAATTTTAGTGATTAAATCCCGTATCTAGGCATGCAAAAATCATAGGAAAAAACTATTTTAACCCTGGATAAAATATTTATTTTTTGTCAAAATTTTTCAAAATAGGCACCTGGCGTGACGCGACACTATCATACCTTGTGTCTAGAAATTACCAATTGGAAAAATGCATGGTGGTGCGACGTGGTGGTATCACGTTGCCACTTTGGTTGGGACCTAGAAGTTCACCGCGATGCAGTGGAATTGCGTTGGTACACTAAAAATGAACAATTGTGAAATAAGCTGTGGCGCGATGTGCCGGTATTATGGTACTTCACTGGAAACTGACAATTTCCATTTTGACATACTCCGCGATATGCTACTAGCCTGAATGACGGTGTTTAATGACTGAAACTTAAAATAGCCATAACTTCTTACCCGATTATTGAATTTAGGTAAAATTTATCTTTGGAAACCTAATTCAATTTCCTATGCAATGATAGGCTCCAAATTGAAAAATATTGAGAGTTTCAAAATTTTTATATTTGATAACTCATGAACTAAGAGTTAAGTTAAGTTTGAGAAATACGGGGTATTACAATTCAAAAGCAAGAAGGATCATGCTGATCACCTTTGTAGGTATTGCAAACCCTTATAGATCAGCGGTTATATGCTAAGTTCTCAAAGTATGAGTTCTAGTTGAATGTTGTTGTTTTTCTGGGTTATGTTATTTCTAGTGAAGGGATCATGGTGGATCCACAAAAATATTGCAATGGTTAAGAAGTGGTCTAGACCCATGAATCCAACCGATATTTGAAGCTTTTTGGGTCTAGCTAGTTATTATAGGAGGTTTGTGGAGAGCTTCTCATCTACTTCTACTCCATTGACTAAATTGACCTTGAATAAGATAAAGTTTCTGTGGTCTAATACATATGAGAAAAGTTTTAAGAAGTTTAAAAAGAAGTTACTTCTGCTCCTATTTTGACCATACCTGAGGGTATTGATAGATTTGAGGTTTATTGTGATGCATCCCATATGGGATTGGGTTATGCTCTGATACATCATGATAAGATACTGGCGTATGCTTCTAGGTAGTTGAAGGTCCATCAAAGGAATTATCTGACCCATGATTTGGAGTTATTGGCTATGGTATTTGCCTTGAAGATCTGGTTCCACTATTGTATGGATTCATATTGATCTTTATTCTAATCATAAGATCTTGCCGTATGTGTTCACCTAAAAGAAGTTGAATCTCAGGCAAAGGAGATAGCCTGATTTTCTCAAGAATTATAATATGAGTCTGCACTATCACCCAGGAAAAGCTAATATGATTGATGATTCTCTTAGCTGGTTGTCCATGGGGTTCTTATCTCATGTTGATGAGGAGAAGCAACGTTTGGTGAAGGATATTCACCATTTGGCAAATCTTGGAGTTCTTTTCTTAGACTCCGAGGATGGAGGTGTGATTGTGCAAGAGATGGTAAAGTCATCTCTTGGTACTAAGGTAAAAGAGAAACACGTTTTGGATTCTCTCTTGATGCGGACAAGGATTATGTGGGTTTGCATAAAGTGATGGCTTTTGAGATTGGTGGAGATGGTATCTTAAGGTACCAAGGTAGGTTGTGTGCTCCTGATATTGGTAGGTTGATAGAGAGGATCTTGGTGAAGGTTCATGAGTCAAGGTATATGGTTTATTCTGGTTTGACAAAGATGTACCATGACTTGAAAGAGATCTATTGGTGGAATAAAATGAAATAGAATGTAACTAATTTTGTGGCTAAGTGCATGGTGTGTTAAAATGTGACGGTGGGGCACTTGAGGCCTGGTGGATTATTTCAAGAAATTGAGTTGCCTGTATAGAAGTGGGAGGTAATTAATATGGATTTTGTTATCGGTCTTTCATGATCTCGTAGTCAAATAGATTTGATTTGGGTCATTATAGCTAGGATGACTCAGTGTTCTCATTTCTTATTTGTGAGGACTAATTACTCTTCTAAGGATTATGCAAGGCTGTTCATTTAGGAAATCATCAAGTTGAATGGTGTGCTTGTCTCTATTATATCTAATTATTGTACGTAGTTCTAATGTCACTTTTGGCATTCTTTTTAGAGAGGTTTGGGAACTAAGGTAATCCTTAGCATCGGTTTCCATTCTTAAGTGGATGGACAAGAGGAGAGGATCATTCAGGCATTGAAAGATATGCTTTGGGCTTGTGTGATTGACTTTGGTGGTAGTTGAGTTGATCATTTACCTCTCATCGAGTTCTCTTATAATAATAGTTATCACTCTAGCATTGGAATGGCTCCATTTGAGGCTTTGTATGGTAGGAGATGTCGTTATCCTATTATGGGGTTTGAGAATGGTGAGACTAGGTTGTTCGGTCTTTATTTGGTTTATCAGGCTGTGGAGAAGGTGAAGGTGATGTAGGATAGGCTTAGAATTTGAAGTTGGCGATTGGGAGTTCTTGAAGGTGTCTCCTATAAAGGGAGTGGTGTGATTTGGAAAGAAGGGAAAACTTAGTCCCCGTTATGTAGGCCCTTATTTGATTTTGAAAAAAGTGGGTAATGTGGCTTATGATTAGAGTTTCACCCCTTATTTCTTTTTACTTATAATATGAAACTATATCAGTGTTTATGTGGATTTGAACATGGGTTTTGATATGGTTTAAGGGTTTTAGAATGAATGTTTGTTAAACTATTTTCCTATGATTTATTATGCATTGTTCATGTTTTATGTATGGTTTTAAACATATGGGTGCATGGGCATGGTGAATAAACTAAGGGATTGTTTTTCCCAAATTTTGTGAATATTGACAATTGAATTGGTAATAACCCCAATCCAATTTTGTGTAAATGGTTTTGAGTATGAGTAAAATTACATTAAACTAGTTTCAGAACAATTAGATGATATAACGAGGTATTTGAAACATGATGGTTTGATTTAATGAACAAAGAGAGTTAGTGTTCCCCCACCTTGTATTTATAAACAAAGGAAGTTATTTTTCTGAGTCAATGGAGTTGAAATGGCATGATGTTGTTACCAAGCAAGTGTAGTTGTTATGATGATACCAATAATGCCTGCCTACATGTGTAATATGGTTCAATAAATGGGAATGTGTTATAAATATTTTAATAGGGCTTAAAGAGGGTTGTGTAGCTGTACTGTGAAAGTGGAGGTCCTGAGGGACCAAAACTGGAAACTGACCGGCACGGGGCTCTAAATGATCTGGGGTTTGAATTCCCTTGCTTATGACCGGGTGGTTTAAGTCCCCCTTATTATATGATTAGGAGGTTTGAGTTCCCTACATTACATTACATGTCGGGTGCTTAAGTCACCTTAGTGTAAGATTGGTACATTTGAGTCCCCTGTGTATATATATAAGATTATTCTTTGATTCATGTGGCTACACACACTGGGCCTAACTATAAAGTGAGAGCTGGGGCCCATCTATCATGTGGGTACTTTTATGTGACGGTTAAGCTATACAATCCAGACTAAAGTTTTAAAGTGTATGTTAAACCTTGTTCCCTATTCCAACATTCTATAATAGTATGTATATATGCACTCATGTATGTGAACATGTACATTAAGTTGAACTGGATTTTTAAATTTTCATTACCTTATCCTTATACTTGAGTTACATGCTAGTTCTCAATCCTCTAACCATCTTTAGACGCTGTATCCTCGCGCGATATAATATCAGAAAACAATTCTACTTTTCATGTGCAGTGTTAGGTGGATCGGCTTGGTTCGTCGGTTATTTGTGGTGAAATGGTGAGCTTCCATTTGCCGAAAGACTTGATCATTCCATCAGTTTCACTTTCCTAAATTAGAATTGAATACTTTGCATTAACATTATCATTATCATTGTCAGAGTCGGGGGCATGCCCCAGAGTAGGTTGCTTTTATAGTATAAAGGCTTTGTGGATTACTGTGGATGGGTTTTACTTGTTGACATCCATAGACTTTTGAGACACTATTTACTCTATCTTGTTACACGTTCAGAATTCAGCCCTTGTTAGGTGTGTTATGTTCTGTTGGTTAGGCTAAAGAGGGTGGTCTCTAGTCCTCGATGGACTTGAGATTCCCATCACGGCCAGACCCTGGTTCAGTTCGTGACAATTAAATAATAGGAATTCAAAACTTATAAATATTTGACTATGTGAGAAAGTTAATTCAGGATGAAATTATCACGTCTATCACATTGGTGGAGTCAAATGAATTTTAATAATCTATTTACTAAACCTATTAAAAGAAAGTTGTTGAATACATCATCAAGTATGAATATATAAAAATTCCTTAATTTGGTCCAACAATAATGGAAACCCTACCTAGCACTATGAAATAAATAATAATGGGTCCAAAGGGTAACAACTAGTTGTTAATACATAGATGTTTCAGTACTTAAGTAAAAATTATACTAATACTGGTTGTCATAGATGGGAAGGTTGAGTTCTAATATTCTTAAGGAGGTTGAGTTCAAGGAACAAGTTTCTAAAATATGAAAAAGACACCGAAAGAACTTCACTTAATGAACATAGAAGTGGTGCCACTTTGATTGAGCGTTGGAGTTGCTCTCATAAATGTTCATAAATCTTGGATAGTAGATGGCCATAAAAGTACTAAGCATGTTGAGTGAAAAGCATGAATGAAGTGTTTTTGTATGTAGTGTCACTGATGTTGTCACAAGGAATAACACGTTGAAAGCTATTATGCTACATAGAATTTCGATTGCATCTTGTGACATTGCACTAAGACACTGTTCAAATCGAAAGATACATTACACTACGTGTAAGCATGACTTAATATTTGTGTCCTAATTTATATTTAAACAAGTGGGGGATCATTGGATTTTTTGTTTAAAATAAATAAATTAATTTTTTTATGAAAAGGTGTCTTTAGTGAAAGGTTGTGTCTTTTATGAAAAGAGATGTCTTTTTAGTGAAGAGATATATTTTAGATGAAAGGTTGTGTCCTTTCATTACTATTTCTATTTAAATCAATTATGCTGACAAACTTTACAGAGATATAACTTTTCCCAAAGTTTCTTTCTTCTCCAAAAGATTAAGTTCTTGCTTTCCAATAGGATTATCTTCACTATTTTCTTGGTACAGAAATCCAAAGACTTATTATATCCACTAAAATTATTTGCGTAGAATCCAATATCAATCTCGTTGAGGAGAGGGAATAAATGACATTTTAAGAAAAGCATTTTGCGGGTGTTTCAAGCCTCCGATCCTGTTTTTGATATTCATATTATTAATCTTCATCTCTGTATTTTTCTTCGTATATTTTGTATGTGTTCTTGTAACATATTTTTCAACAATATATATATTATCCTGAGTATGGAGTTGCCTTTGTTAGAGAGTGCTTTATCTTCAATATAAAATTTTTTGACATGAATTCGAATTTAATCGAGCTCCAATGGAATACCAAACACTCAGTAAGAAACCAAAACAATAAAGTATATATTGTCCTTGACATAACTGAATTGATGCACATCCTTTTAAAATACATTGGATTAACTAGTATAAATTTTCTCTCTTGAAATATATGTTTATGAAATTTAACCTTTCAACTTTTGGACTTATGTGTTAAATCCTAGTCAAGATCTTATTCACAACTAAATATTTTTAAATGTTTGGTGGATTTTTCTTAATACATTATAAAGTTTGGGTAGAAACATACACGACAACAAGCAGGATATATAGTGGTGACAATTGGAGGCGAGTCAATTTATTGCTGCAGAAACGTCATATTCAGCGGCAACAAATATTGTCGCTATAATGCACCGTCTTTTAGAATCAATTAATTCTTTTCGCCTCTAATATGTGTCACTAGACTAAAATTTTTAGTTCCCGCAGATAAAATATTTTTGGCTTCATTGTTATAGTGGCAAAAAATATAACATCGTCGCTAAATGTAATTATGTGGTGATAATGTCGCCTCTAAAATTAGTTAATTTTATTTTTTAATACTATAATATATAGTGGGAAGCTTCTAGTACATATATTATAATACCCCGAATTCATAGAACTTAACTTAACTCTAAGTATGTGAGTTATCCTATAAATTATTTTAAAAATACCTAGTATTTTTATGTTTAGAGTTTGCCAATGTGTAGAAAATTCAGTCAGCTTTCCAATGATATAGAATTTGGCCAAATCCGATACCCGGGCGAAGAGTTAGGTCATTTTATGTAAAAATAGTGGCTCAACATGATTAGGCCACGTTGCGGTGATTATCGCGATGAGTAGTCTACGCATAGCGTTGAAGGTCATTTTGGCATTTGTCAATTTCCAGAGGGTCACCGTGATTGTACCGTGTCATATTGAACCCCAAAATAGCAATTGTCACGATCCAGAGAGTCATTGCAACTCCATCGCATCGCGGTGGATATAGCAATGACCCATTCACCGCATTACGGTGAGGCCTTAATCAACATTTCAGTTGTGAGATTTTAAATTCCAATTGAAACTTAGACTTTTCCTATGACCTAGATCAACCTTAAACACGAAATTTATCCCTAAATGACCAAAATATATCATTATTCAATCAATTTTCTCCAAAGTACATCATTCTCTCTCAAAAGAAAGAAACCCTAGTTTCAAAATTCAACAACAAAGCTCAAGAATTTCTCCAAGAACCTTTAAGAATTAACATTCCAAGGTATGTTAGGTGTTCATCCATGGGTCTGTTCCACCCATAGAGTTCACGAATCCATTTTCAAACTACAAGATTGTTGAGTTATGAACTTATATGCTTGAACTGAATTGAATTCATGTTCATGTTATTCCAAGTGTGTTGATTGTTGTATAACCTAAGAATGCTCCCTATGTATTTGATAAAATGCCTAAGTGAATGAATTAGTGCCATTATAACCTAATAGCATGTGTTCCCCCTTCATGAATAAGTAGATGCCTTACAAGTGTTTGATAAAAAGTCTGTATGGATGAGTTATAAACAAGTGAACAATGTTATGTAATTCAAGATTATGCCGAGTCCTGGGGGTGTTTAATACCCAACAATTTAGTTGTTTACGTAGAGCCAGTATCAGTTGCAGAATCTCAGTCATATCATGATCTGTAGTATTCTCAGTCAGTTATAGAATTCAAAAAACTCTGTAAACTCAGTCTCAGTCTAGTCTAGATTATTATGCTTAGTTCAGAGTCTTTCAGTTGGGAGTAGGATTCAGCACCGAGTGAACCCAAGGATAGGGGATCACCTGCCAGTAGAGAGTGTGATCCTTAGAAGTAATCCTTGTGTTCCAGAACTACGTAGCTAGCGTAGGTTGAGACATCAAACCTGTCAGGTGAGGGTTGATGAGGTGTTTTAACTTGCCAGTTGAGGGTTCTACCATTCTCATTAGAGTACCTTCCAGATGAGGGTAACTCTCAGCATGTCCTTACTCATGGTACAATATTGACACCCTTCAAATTAGGGTTACAGATTTGACCCCAACTTAGTTATTTTATCTTATTTTGGGCATGTCGATTAGATGATTACCTCCCACAGTTTCAGTCTCAGCCTTCAGAATAGAACTCAATTTAGTTCTATAGTATTAGGACTATCAGATACAGTCAATCAGTATTAGTAACTTCAGATATCTGATACTCAGTTATCAGAACTCAGTACTAAGCTTCAGAAAAGCTTAGTTATTGTAAATACGTAAATGCACAGTATTGCATACTAGGTATTTATAGCAGTTTTTGTTATCCATGTACTCTCATGTTTAGTTACTCTATATCATTCAGTCAGTTATTTTTCATGCATATGAACCCTTGCATTCAGACTTACCCCATCTAGAATACCATTACATTCCACTTACTGATGCATACTCTTGCTTTGCGCGATGATGTCTTATATCATAGGTTCGGATGGTCTGGTTCCAATCTGTGCATAGACAGATCCAG
Organism: Capsicum annuum; assembly: GCF_002878395.1. Taxonomy (NCBI): domain Eukaryota; kingdom Viridiplantae; phylum Streptophyta; class Magnoliopsida; order Solanales; family Solanaceae; genus Capsicum; species Capsicum annuum. Next base: position 170,142,953 of record NC_061119.1, read on the forward strand.
ATTCAGCCAACATATATTTAGCAGTGAGTCCTCATCATTCATGGATATTATTTTATTTTAGATTTTCAATAGTTTCAGTATTTAAGTATTTGGGGTTAGTTGGGGGCTTATCCCATCAGATCCACTTTTAGATAGATCAGCTAAAGGCTTTTCAGACTGGTTTTTAGATAGTGTTAGTTTTACAGATTGTTATTTCAGTTGATACACTTTATTAGTATTTATAGATTTTGAACCTTAAGGTTTTTATGCCTATTTTTTGAATTTATTACAGTATATTATTCAATCCTCACAGAAGATATCAGTCATGGGTTAGCTTGTGGTCATTTGAGATTATTAGCACCGTGTAGCATCTGTGGTATAGACTCAGGGTGTTACAAACTTGGTATTAGATCCTAACGTTCAATAGAGTCCTAGAAAGTCAGAAAGCCGCATCACGTAGAGTCTTGTGCATGGGTGTGTAGTGTGCCATACTTATGGACATGAGGCTATGAGATGTTTTAGGAATAGTTTCCCTTCTTTGAGTATTCGTGTCATGCAAGTGAGCATGAGCTGAAGTTAAGCTCTCATTCTAATCCATTTCTTTCTTTCATTTACAGGATATACCTCCAAAAAGGACTAATGAAAGAAGAACCAAAAATTAGTCAGCACCCCAGTCCGTTCAGGTAGATTCCCTGGAATAACATGTTTCCTATGTAGAATTCTAAGCTGCATTCACTACTCTAGCCAATTTCGTCATAACTCAGAATGAACGACCAAATACTGTACCGGCCAACCCAGTGGCCAATACTGTTGTAGCCAGGATTCAGGACTTCACCCGTATAAATCCTCCCATATTCTCAGGATTTAAGTAAGAAAAAGATCTGTAGGAGTTCCTCAATTAGGTTCAGAAAGTCATAGACATCATGGGAGTGACTTCTAGTGAGAGTGCTGAGTTAGCCGCTTATCAGTTATAAGATGTAGCTCATACGTTGTTTAAGAAGTAAAAGGTAGATAGGGGCATAGATGCAGAGCCCATAGAGTGGGAAGAGTTTGATACTACTTTCCTCTATAGATTCGTTCCCAAAGAGCCGAGAGAGGCCAAAGTGTTAGAGTTCATTAACCTCAGACAAGATAGTATGCGCATGAACGAGTATTCCCTCAAGTTTACTCAGTAAGCCAGGTATGCTCCTCATGTAGTGGTAGAAAGTAGAACCATAATGAGCAAGTTCGTATTTGGAGTGTCAGATAGTGTGCTAAAGGAGTGTAGAACAATAATACTAATTCAGGAGATAGATATATCCAGGCCTATGGTCCATGATCAGTAGATAGAGGACGCTAAGACTAGAGAAAGAAAGAGAGGCATAAAAAGAGAGCTAGAAAAGGTAGCTTTAATTTCAATCATCCTAATTTATAAGGCATAATTGTTTCTAGTTCGTTCAAAGTCTTCAGTTCTAGCTCCGTCCCCTGCCAGTTCTCCAGTCCCTAAGTTCAGAAATATTAGCAAAGATAGAGTGCCAGGCTCTAACTCTCAAGGTAGTGTCAGCAGTGCTCAAACAAATCCCCTTTGTCAGACTTGTGGCAAGAACCATCAGGGTGTCTGTAGAGCTGGCAGTAATGTTTTTTTCCGATACGGCAAGCCAGGCCACAAAGTCAGAGATTGTCCTCAGTCAGATTCTCAGGGTCAGCATAATAGTCCTTCAGCTCAGTCATGTCACCCAAATCAGTAGGGTACCACTTCCAGTGCCACCAGTGGGAAACACCCAAACTATCTTTATGCACTTCAGTCCAGACAAGATCAAGAAAATTCTCCTGATATGGTCACTGGTACGTTACAGATCTTCCATTTAAATATTTATGCCTTGTTAGATCTAGGAGCTTTTTTTATCATTTGTAACTCCCTACATAGCAGCTAACTTCAAAGTCAAACCGAAAATCTTAATAGAACCATACTCAATTTCTACCCAGTGGGTCAGCCTATCGTAGCTCGACGGGTATACATGAATTGTTTGATTATGATATTTTAGAAAGTTACTTTAGTAGACTTAATAGAATTAGAGATGACAGATTTTGATGTCGATCTCAGAAAAGATTAGCTCTATTAATGTTATGCCTTAGTTGATTGTACAAATAGTATAGTTCATTTTTAGTCTCCAAATGAACCAATCCTTGAATGGAAGGGTAGTACTACAACGCTTAAGGGTCAGTTGATTTCATACATTAGAATGAGAAAAATGATATTCAAGGGATGTGTCTATCATCTTGAGTGAATCAAGGACTTTAGTTTAAAAACTCCCAGTCTTGAGTCATTTCCAATAGTAAATAAATTCTTAGATGTGTTTCCTGAAGATCTTCCTAGAGTTCCTCCCATTAGGGAAATTGACTTCAAAATAGACCTTCTTTTAGATACTCAGCCTATATCTATTCTGCCATATAGAATGTCTCAAGTAGAACTTAAAGAGTTTAAAAAGTAGTTAAAGGACCTTTTAGACAAAGGATTCATCAGACCTAGTGTTTCCCCATGGGGCACACCAGTCTTATTCATGCGTAAGAAAGATGGATCTCTCAGAATATGTATAGACTACCGTTAGTTGAACAAAGTACAGTCAAGAACAAGTACTCACTTCCTAGAATCGATGACTTGATTGACCAACTTCAGGATGCTAGTTACTTTTATCAGATAGACCTCTGATCAGGCTATCATCAGCTTAGAGTCAGAGAATGTGACATTTGGAAAATAGCTTTTCAAACCTGATATGGTCCCTTCAAGTTTCTAGTCATGTATTTTGGTCTAACCAATGCCCCAACAACCTTCATGGACTTTATGAACTGAGTGTTCAAGTAGTACCTAGACATGTTCATTATAGTCTTTATCGATGACATTCTTGTCTATTCTCATAGTGAGAATGATCATGTAGACCACCTCAAAATCATACTTCAGACTTCCATAACTTATTAGTTGTTCACCAAATTTAGTAAGTGTGATTTTTGGCTAAGGTTAGTAGCATTCCTTGGTCATATTATTTCTGGTGATGGTATTATAGTTGCTCCTGAAAAGACTGAAACAGTGAGAAACTGGCCTAGACCCATTTTTCCATTATATATCAAGAGTTTCTTGGGTTTAGTTGGCTATTACCATCGGTTTTTGAAGGGTTTTCATCTATTGCAACCCCCATTTCTAGATTAACTCAGAACAAAGTCAAGTTTCAGTGGTTAGATTCCTACGAGAAGAGTTTTCAGGAGTTAAAGAATTGACTCACCTCAGCCCCAGTTTTGACTCTGCCAGATGGTTTAGATAGGTTTGCTGTATACTGTAATGCATCCAGAGTAGGTTTGGCTAGCGTCCTTATGCAGAGAGGTAAGGTCATAGCCTACGCCTCTAGATAGCTTAAACCCCATAAGAAGAATTACCCAACGCATGATCTTGAGTTAGCAGTTGTAGTGTTTGCCTTAAAGATTTGGAGGCACTATTTGTATGAGGTGCATGTTGATGTGTTCACAGATCATAAGATCCTACAATATGCCTTTTCTTAAAAATATTTGAATTTGCATCATAGAAGCTGGTTAGAGTTATTAATAGATTATGACATGAGTGTTCTGTATCATCCGGGCAAAGCCAATGTAGTGGTTGATGCTCTCAGTAGACTTTCTATGGGTAGTGTTGCTTATGCTGAGGATGGTAAAAAGAAGTTAGCTCAGAAAGTTCATCAACTTGCTCGACTAAGTATCCGCTTAGTCTATTCAGCAGAAGGTAGTGTGTGGGTTTACAGTAGTTCCGAATCCTCTCTAGTTTTTGAGGTAAAGGAAAAATAATATAGAGATCCCAGTCTAGTGAAGTTGAAAGAGTCAATCAACGATCAGAAAGTAGAGGTTTTCTCCTAAGGGAGAGATGATGTATTCGTTTCCTGGGTCGTTTTTGTATGCTAGGTGTAGATGTCTTGATGCACCAAAAGCCTAGTCGGTCTATGCAGGAGTTCAGTATTCCCACATGGAATTGAGAAGAAGTGAACATGGACTTTGTGATGGGTTTGCCTCGTAATCATCATCAACATGATTCCATATGGGTTATCATAGATATGATAACTAAGTCAGCTCATTTATGGCCAGTTCATACCTCCTATTCAGTCGAGGACTATGCTAAACTCTATATTAAAGAGTTGGTCAGGTTACATAGAGTCCTAATATCTATCATCTCAGATTGAGGTACCTAGTTTACCTTTTATTTCTAGAAAGCATTGCAAAAGGGTCTTCATACCCAAGTTCATCTCAGTACAGCCTTCCACCCTTAGATAGATGGTCAAGCAGAACGGACAATTCAGACTCTAGAAGATATGCTGAGAGCAAGCATTATTGATTTTAAGGGTAGTTGGGATGACCACTTGCCTTTGATAAAATTTGCATAGAATAACAACTATCATTCCAGTATTTAGATGGCTTAATTTAAATCCCTCTATGGTAAGAGATATAGATCTCCAATCGGTTGGTTTGAGGTAGGTGAGGCCGCAGTTTTAGGGCCTGACTTAGTATTCTATGCCTTAGAGAAGGTTCAGTTAATTAGAGAAAGACTTAAAGATTCCCCAAGCCGATAGAAATCCTATGCAGATGTGAGGAGAAAATATCTCGAGTTTGATATTAGTGATTTTATGTACTTGAATATCTCTCCCGTGAAAGGAGTCAAGAGGTTTGACAAGAAGGGAAAGCCTAGTCCCCGATATGTCGGTCCTTACCGAGTTCTCAGCCATTTCGAAAAGGTAGCTTATGAACTCGAGTTACCTTCTGATCTAGCTTTAGTACATCCAGTATTCTACATCTCCTTGCTAAAGAAATGCATTGGTGACCCAGTAGTTGTAGTTCCTTTAGAGGATGTAAATATTTAGAATGATTTTCTTCAAAGAGTTTCCATTCCAGATCCTCTATCATTAGATTCGTAGACTGAGGAACAAAGAAGTTCCCCTAGTCAAAGTTCTTTAGCAGAATCAGTCCGTTGAGGGAGCTACTTGGGAAACAGATAAAGATATGCAGACCAAGTATCCTCACCTCTTCTCCACAAACTCAAATGTAGCTTAAGGTAATAGTCTTTCTTGGTTTTACTCAGTTCTATGTTCAATTACAATTATAAACTTGGTATTCCTTACTGTTGTATATTCAGTCATGCATTCATGAATCAGTTAAAACATGTACTCAGACATCAGATATACGTGTTTAGTGAGAAAATTCAGCTTACCAATAGCTCCAGTCATGTATTCCATGCATCGGATATGCATGTTCTGTATAAGAACTCAGTTTGTCAGTAGTCTAGGCATGTAGTCATGTCTCAATTATGCATGTTCAGTGTGTCAGCTCAGTCTATCAGTGTTTCTCAGCTTAATCAGTCTCATTTGAGGACGAATGTTCCCAAGGGGGAGATATTGTAATACCCCAAATTCCTAGAGTTTAACTTAGCTCTAAGAATATGAGTTATCCTATATAAAATTTATTAAATACTCAGTATTTTTCAATTTAGAGCTTGCCAATGCATAGGAAATTCAGTCAGTTTTCCAACGATATAAAATTTGCCCTTATTCGATATGTAGGCGAAGAGTTAGGGCAGTTTATGTAAAAATAGTGGCTCACAACGATTAGGCTGCATTGCGGTGAGTATCGCGATGAGAACTCCATCGCACCACACTGAAGTCCATTTTGGCATTTGTCAATTTCTAGAGGGTTACCACAATTGCATCACATCACGGTGAACACCAAAATAATAATTGTCACGATCTAGAGAGTCACTGCTACTCCACTGCGTCGCGGTGGATATAGCAATGACCCATTCATCGCATCACGACCAGTCATTAATTGGGGTTCCAGTTGCGGGATTTTAAATCCCAAGGGCAACTTAGAATTTTCCCATGACCCAGATCATCCGTAAACACAAAATTTAATCCTAAATGACCAAAATGTATCATTATTCACTCAATTTTCCCTAAAGTACATCATTCTCTCTCAAAAGCTAGAAACCTTAGTTTCATATTTCAAGAACAAAGCTCTAGAATTTCTCCCATAACCTTCAAGAATTAACCCTAGTTTAACAATTCAAGAACAAAGCTCTAGAACTCAGTACTCAACTTCAGAAAAGTTTAGTTATAGTATGTACGTATATGCACAGTATTGCATAAAATGAATTTACAGCAATTTTAGTTGTCCTTGTACTCTCATGTTCAGTTACTCTATATCATTCAAGCAGTTATTATTCTTGCATATGAACCCTTGCATTCAGCCTTACCCCATCTCGCATACCAGTACATTTCGTATATTGACGGATAAGCTTTCTTTGCGCTATGATGTCTTATATCATAGGTTCAGACACTCAGGTTCCTGACTGTGCATAGACAGATCCAGATTTAGCCAACAGTTGATTTAGCAGTGAGTCCTTATTATTCGAAGATATTATTTTATTTCATATTTTCAGTAGTTTTAGTATTTCAATATTTGGGGTTAGTTGGGGGCTTATCCCATCAACTGCACTTTCAGAAAGATCATCTAGGGGATTTTTAGACTCGTTTTTAGGTGGTATTCAGTTTTACAAATTTTTATTTCAGTTGATACACTTTATCAGTATTTACAGATTTTGAACCTTACTGCATTTCAACCTATTTTTTGTATTTATTACAGTATATTATTTAGTGCTCATAGAAGATATCAGTCATGGGTTAGCTTGTGATCCTTCAGGGTCATCAGCACTATGTAGCATCCGGGGTACAGACTCAGGGTGTTACAAACTTGGTATTAGAGCCTAAGGTTGAACAGTGTCCTAGGAAGTCTGAAAGCCACATCACATAGAGTCTTATGCATGGGTGTGTAGTGCGCTACACTTATGGACATGAGGCTATGAGATATTTTAGAAATAGTTTCCCTTCTTTAAGTATTTATGTCGTGCGAGTGAGTGTGATCTCAATTTAAACTCTCAGTCTTATCAGTTTCTTCCTTTTATTTATAGAACATTCCTCCCAAAAGTACTAATGAAAGAAGAATAAAAAATTAGTCAGCACCCTAGCCCATTCAGGAAGATCCCCTGCACGAACATGTTTACCATGTAGAATTTAGAGCTACATTCACTACTCTAGCCAATTTCATCCCAGCTTAGAATGAATGACCAACTACTGTTCTGGACAACCCAGTGGCTAATACTACTGTATCCAGGATTCAGGACTTCACCCGAATGAATCCTCCCCTATTCTCAGGTTCTAAGTCAGAAAAGGATCCACAGGAGTTCCTCAATCAGGTTCAAAAAGTAACAGACATCATGTGAGTGAATTCTAGTGAGAGTGCTAAGTTAGCCGCTTATTAGCTATAAGATATAGCTCATACATGGTTTAAGCAGTGGAAGGTAGACAGGGGCACAGATACAGAGCCCATAGAGTGGGAAGAGTTTGCTACTACTTTACTAGATAAATTCTTTTCCTTAGAGCCGAAAGAGGCCAAAGTGTATGAGTTCATTAACCTCAGACAAGGTAGAATGAGCATGAAAGAGTATTCCCTTAAGTTTACTCAGTTATCCAGGTATGCTCCTTATGTAGTGGATGACTGTAGATCCAGAATAAACAAGTTTGTATCTGGAGCATCAGATAGTGTGGTTAGGGAGTGCAGAAAAATGATGTTGATTAAGAAGATGGATATATCCAGGCTCTTGGTCTATGCTCAGTAGAAATATGAGGCTAATAATAGAGAGAGAGAGAGAGAGAGACATAACAAAAGAGCTAGAACAGGTAGCTTTAATTTCAATCAGCCTAAGTCAAAGGGAGGTAACCGTTCCCAGTTCATCCAAAGTCTTCAGTTCTAGCTCCATCCTTAGCCAGTTCTCCAGTCCCTAAGTTAAGAAATAGTAGCAAATATAGGGTGCTAGACTTTAACTCTCAGGGCAGTGTCAGCAATGCTCGAACAAATCCTCTTTGTTAGACTTATGGCAAGAACCATCAGGGTGTCTGGAGAGCTGGAGTAATGTTTATTTTGGATATGGAAAGCCAGTCCATAGAGTTAGAGATTGTCTTTAATCAGGTTCTCAGGGTCAGTATAATAGTCCTTCAGCTCAGTCACATCACCCAAATCAGCCAGGTACCACTTCCAGTGTCTCCAGTAGGCAACACCCAAAGAGGTTTTATGTACTTCAGTCCAGACAAAATTAGGAAAATTCTCCTCAAGTGGTCACTAGTATGTTACAGATCTTCCATTTACATGTTTATGCCTTTTTAGATACATGAGCTTCTTTGTTTATTGTAACTCCCTATATAGCAGTCGACGTCAAAGTCAAACGAAAAATCTTAATAGAACCATTCTCAGTCTCTACCCTAGTGGGTCAGCCTATCGTAGTCTAATAGGTATATTGGAATTGTCCAGTTATGATATCTTAGAAAGTCACTTTAGTAGACTTAATAGAATTAGAGATGAAAGATTTTGATGTCGATCTCGAAAAAGATTAGCTCTATTCATGTTATGCCTCAGTTGATTGTAGAAATAGAATAGTTCATTTTTAGTTTCCAGATGTACTAGTCCTTGAATGGAGGGGTAGTAATACAACGCTTAAAGGTTAATTGATTTCATACCTTAGAACAAGAAATATGAAGTTCAAGGAATGTATCTATCATCTTGTGCGAGTCAAGGACTCTATTTCAGAAACTCCCAGTCTTGAGTCAGTTCCAATAGTAAATAAATTCTCAGATATGTTTCCTAAAGATCTTCCTGTAGTTCCTCCTATTAGGGAAATTGACTTCAGAATAGACCTTCTTCTAGATACTTAACCCATATCTATTTCACCATACAGAATATCTCTAGCAGAACTCAAAGAGTTAAAAGAGCAGTTAAAGGACCTTTTAGACAAAGGGTTCATCAGACCCAGCATTTTCCCATAGGTCACACCAGTCTTATTCATGCATAAGAAAGACGGTTCTCTTAAAATATGTATAGAATACTGTCAGTTGAAAAAAGTTACAGTCAAGAACAAGTACCCATTTTCTAGAATCAATGACTTGTTTGACCAACTTCAGGGTGCTATTTACTTTTCTAAGATAGACTTCAGAATAGGCTATCATCATCTCAGAGTCAGAGAATGTGACATTCTAAAAACATCTTTCCGAACCCGATATGGTCACTTCAAGTTTCTAGTCATGTCTTTTGGGCTTACCAATGCCCCAGTAGCCTTCATGGACTTGATGAACCCAGTGTTCAAGCAGTACGTGGACATGTTCATTATAGTCTTCATCGATGACATTCTTGTCTATTCCCGTAGTGAGAATAATCACGTAGACCACCTCAAAATAGTACTTTAGACTTTCAAAACTCATCAGTTGTTCGCCAAATCCTGTAAGTGCGAATTTTGGGTAAGGTTAGTTGCGTTCCTTGGTCATATCAATATAAGAAATACAGTTTTTTGTGAAGATTTTCAATGGTGACACAAATAGTTGCCACAAAAGTTAGGTTTTTTGTGGCGACAAATATAGGTTGTCACAAAAGGTATAAGATTTAGGGGCGACCATTAAAGTCGCCACTAATAGTGACATATTTAGTGGAGACTATGTGTAGGTCACCACAAATATGTAGTAATTTTTCCACAAAATTTGGGTTAGTGGCGACCTACAAATTGTCGCTACTAAAAGTCTTTTGTGGCGACTTAGTCGCCACTAATAATGACATATTTAGTGGCGACTATGTGTAGTTGCCACAAATACGTAGTAATTTTGCCAATAAAATTTAGGTTAGTGGCGACCTACGAGTTGTCGCTATTAAAAGTCTTTTGTGGCAACTTAATCACTGCTAAAGGGAAATTTGTTTTGGCCATCTTTTTTGTCGCCACTAATACTTCTACTTTGTTATTCTGCCCACTTATATAGGTAAATTAGAATCTTCTTAGTAGTTATAATGAGGTGATATTAAAGAGGGATCTGACTGGATATATTTTACAATTTATCAATTCAAATACTATGTTTTTTATACTTTTATTAATATTTATTGAATTATTTTTTTCACAAATATGCATGCTCACAATTTACAAAGACGTTGTCTTTTATTATTATTATTATTATTATTATTATTATTATTATTATTATTATTTCTATTTTATATAATGTTTTACATAACATAAATTTTAAATATGTAGTTATTATTATTTCTATTATTACATTTATTAAAATAGCAGTGCTAAATCAATTCAATTATCTTCTCAATTTTATTTAAATTCTAGCCATTGTTTGAACTTGATCTATGGCAATTTGAACATAAAATTTTACCCATTTAAGTTTAATTTCAACTCTTTAATTTAGTTGTTGTCTAATTTTAAGTATCTTATTACTTTAAATCTCAGCAATGGATCAAATTTGATCCAAGGACTGAGATTAATTCTTGAACTCTTTGACTTTAACACCAAAAATCAAACCCTAATCCATACTCTCAAGACAACAGCAGCCCTTTCTCCTCCTCTCTTTTCTTTCTCTCTCTATACCACTTTTCTTCCTTCTCTCTAAACAGAACCAATGCCGGAAGCCATGGAAAAATGTTTGTCGTCCCTCTGTTAACCAACAACAGTGCCGCTTCTCCTCTCTCTGCCATTGGCAGACATCTCCAATCATAGAACTCCCTCCATTCACTATCACCACCTCCAGTCGCCCCCAAATCCTCAATGAACCACCGGCAAACAACGACGCCACTGCTTCCTTTCCTCTGCTAGCGTCGCCATTCGGTGTCTCTCCATTCTTCTCTCCTCTTTCATCCACCAACCACTGGAGAAGCGGGCAACTTCATCGCTGTTCCAGCCCCATCAGACGTCCCAGTCGCTACAACTACGGTCCCTTCAGTCACCTTAGTGGCGGAGCTAAGACTTTAGCAAATGGTGTGCAAATTTTCTTCCCAGTTATGTTAAGGATGTGCAAAATTAAATATTTACTCATAATAGCTATCATTTAACCTTTGTAGACCACGTAATTAATCAAAGAAGGGTGTTCATCTAACCACCTTTCATTTAAGGTGGCTCCACCCATGGTTCACCTCATTGCCCAGCCACCAGTCACCTGCTGGAGACCCATCCCCCCGCTCGTCGTCTCTTTTCCGACCACAACGACAAAATTATTCAAGTGCATGATAGATTCATATTTAGAATGTGAATCCATTTTAGGTTCGTCATTCTATTTTAATTTTTTATTGAAAATTTCTTCTACCCTTTTTTCAGTTTTAAAAAATCCCGTGATAAAATTGGTATGGATTAATTGAGAATTTGTTAATTCTTGTAGATTTGTGTTTGTTTAATCAACTATGCTATCATGGCATTTTGTTGGTCACTTGAAGAAATTAATTATGTGATTTTGACATGATAAGTTTGGTTTGATTACATGTTCCCATCCTAATTGATTACTCTCTTTAGTCAAATTCGGAATGACTAAGTAATTAACTAACTTTTTTTGGTGGAGTTTCTCCTTTTGTTTAGTGTACGACAATCCCTGATGCTCAATGTTAGATCCTTTTCGAAGTTATTTTATTTTTATATTTATAGTAGGTATTCTTCGTTAATTGATTATCTTTAATATTCTCTTGTTCCTTTGGCTAAACCTTGTTCTCAATTATGTTAGTTGAAAAAGGAAATTGGAGTGATTGATTTTTCCTCTGATTGAATATTATTAGTTAATTGATTTTATGTTTAGAGAAAATCTCCTTGACTGGTTGCATCAAATTTCTTTTTTACTGGTTAGATCTTTCTATTAGTTTCATTGTCCTTTTAGTCTATTTTGGTATAAGAGTTGAATTGAGATCTTTCTTTGTTGTGGTTCAAGAGTTGAGTTGTTCTGCATTTCTTATGTTTGCTAATTTATATTGCAAGCCAACTGAAATTATGACTTCTTTTTAGTGTAAACTGTTAAGGGAACTCGACAGATGGATATGCACTACTCACTAGGAATAAGAAAATTTTTTCTTATAAGATAGCTAGTTTTATTTGCATTACAAACATAAAACAGAACCAGAAATAGGTTGGAACTTGAGATACCATGGTCTTTGTGCACCCATATATTGTAAGTTAATATGCAGTGTTTTAATTACACTTCTATATTGTTGTTTCTATCTATAGTTAGTCTTGAATGTGTTTTAGTTCCATCAATTATGCATCATTATTTTACTAAGTGTTATTTAGTTAAGCAATAATTCAAAAATAGGGAGAGAGAAAACCCCTATCCCCTTGCCAAGAGCAACTTTAATTCAGTTACACTATAGCTGCTGTTTCTAGGTATATACATACAACTATCTTATCCATTGAAAGGTTTGATTTCTCAACTTGCTTCTCTGTTTTTATTGGTTTATTTATAACAGGTTACTCTTTAATTTCTGAAAGTTTCTACTCCTTTCTTTGAGTAAATTTTTCAGAGTTCATTTATGAGTTTTTCCTTAAAAAGCTTTTCCTGTAATAGTGCCCTAGAAAACCATAATTGAAAGGTCACTCAGTATGATCAATTATATGAAAGATATGCACTGATAAAATCCTTATGTTGTTGGTTGATTTTCTTAAGTTCAACTTTAAGTAATGAAAATGGTCCCAGCAAGGCCACTAAGTTGCCCATAGTTTGAATGAAGTTAGATAGTTAAATAGCTTCTAAGTTAGCCCTAAATGACCAAAATATATCATTATTCACTCAATTTTCCCCAAAGTACATCGTTCTCTCTCAAAAGCAAGAAACCCTAGTTTCAAAATTGAAGAACAAAGCTCAAGAATTTCTCTAAGAAACTTTAAGAATTAAAATTCCAAGGAATGTTAGGTGTTCATCTATGGGTCCCTTCCATCGATAGAGTCCACGAATCTGTTTTTAAACTACGAGATTGTTGAGTTATGAACTTCCATGCTTGAATTGAATTGAATTCAAGTTCATATTATTGTTGGGTTTTTGTCCATAATTAAATTATAACATTTCATGAAATTAATCATTATATGTGTTGAATTACATGATCCTCTTGATGAACCCTTCAATTTACAAGTTGATTTATGTAGCTATGATAACTATGTGTGTTGATTGTTGTATAACCTAAGAATGTTCCCCATGTGTTTGATAAAATCCCTATGTGAATGAATTAGTGCCATTATAACCTAATAGTATGTGTTCCCCCTTCATGAATAAGTAGATACCTTACAAGTGTTTAATACAAAGTCTCCAAGGATGAATTATGAACAAGTGAACAATGTCATGTTATTCAAGATTATGCTATGCTTACCTAGAGCCAATGTCAGTTATAGAATCTCAGTCATGTCACAAACAGTAGTATTCTCAATTAGTTATAGAATTTAGGAAAACTCAGTAAACTAGTCTCAGTCCAGTCCAGTTCAGTATGCTCAGTTTAGAGTCTTTCAGTTGGGAGTAGGATTCAGCACCGAGTGAACCCAAGGATGGGGGCTTACCTGCCAGTAGAGGGTGTGATCCTTAGAATCAGTCTTTGCATTCCAAAACTACATAGCCAGCACAGGTTGAGACATCAAACCTGCCAATTGAGGGTTGATGAGGTGTTTTAACCTGCCAGTTGAGGGTTCCACCATTCTCATTAGAGTACCTACCAGATGAGGGTAACTCTCAGCTTATCCTTACCCGTGGCATGGTATTGACACCCTTTTAATTGGGGTTACAGATTAGACCCTAAGTCAATTATCTTATCTTATTTGGGGCATGTCGATTAGATGATTACCTCCCACAGTTTCAGCCTCAGTTTTTAGAATAGAACTCAGTTCAATTCTACATTATCAAGACTGTTATATACAGTCAATCAGTATCAGTAACTTAAGCTATTAGTTACTCAGTTATCAGAACTCAGTACTCAGCTTCAGAAAAGCTTAGTTACAGTATATACGTATATGCACAATATTACATACTGGGTATTTACAGTAGTTTCAGTCATCCATGTACCCTCATGTTCAGTTACTCTATATTATTCAGTCAGTTATTATTCATGCATATGAACCCTTGTATTTAGCATTATCCCATCTAACATACCAGTATATTCCATGCACTGATGCATATTTTTTTTGTACTATGATGTCTTATATTATAGATTCGGACGCTCATGTTCCTGACCGTGCATAGACAGATCGAGTTTTAGCCAACAGTAGATTTAGCAGTGAGTCCTCATCATTTGAGAATATTATTTTATTTTAGATTTTTAGTAGTTTCAATATTTCAGTACTTGGGGTTAGTTGGGGGCTTGTCCTATCAACTCCACTTTCAGACAGCTCAGCTAGAGGCTTTTCAAACTAGTTTTCAGACAGTGTTTAGTTTTATTGATTGTTATTATAGTTGATACACTTTATCAGTATTTATAGATTTTGAACCTTACGATATTTCAGCCTATTTTTTGTATTTATTATAGTATACTATTCAGTGCTCACAGTAGATATCAGTCATAGGTTAGCTTGTGGTCCTTCGGGGTCATTAGCACCTTGTAGCGTCCATGGTTCAAATTCGGGGCATTACATATATATATATCTAAAATTTTTGAAAAAAAATTAAAACAGCTGTCTTCTTGCTCCAGCTAGCAGCTCAATACTGCCTCATCTATACTCGTTTAAAATTCATCATTCTTTACCAAAATATTCACCATCTATTCAACACCATTTCCTTTTTGCTCTAAACTAAACTAAATCTTGAATCTGAAACAAAATGGGTCAGATTTGTTAGTCAAAACTGCTCAAATCTGTTGATTAAAGCCTAAAATTTCCTATTTGCTCAAACTTGTTCCCATTTGATGAAATAAGGCTCTCTAAAGTTATTGCTTTATCAGGTATTTGCTTAAATTAATTTATGGGTAATATTCATTTTTTGAATTTTCATATGCAATTTCTTTTGGCTGTGGTAGATGGTGTTGACTTAGGGTCATATCTTCAGGCGGGGATCAGGTCTGGGGATAGTACTGGGGCAAGGGGCAGGAACGGGAAAGGGGCTAAGGGTTGATTTAGGTTGAGGGTAGGATCATGGAACATAGGGTCTTTATCGAAGAAGTCAATAGAGCTAGTGAAAATTCTTAGGAAAATATGTATTAGCATAGCTTGTCTCCAAGAAACCAAATGGGTAGGTACTAAGGTAAAGGTAGTAGATGGTTATAAGTTGTGGTACTCAGAAAGCGTGAGGAAAAGGAGTGGTGTGGGTATCCTAGTAGGTGAAGAGCTTAAGAAGCAAGTGGTAGAGTTTAAGAGGGTCAACGATAGGATGATATCAATTAAGATAGTTATTGGAGGGTCATCTTGGAATATTACAAATGCGTATGCCCCATATGTAGTCTTAGATGAGGAAGAGAAGAAAAGCTTTTGGAATACTTTGGATGAGATGGTGAGGGGTATCCCCAGTAATGAGAAGGTTTTCATAGGAGGGGATTTTAATGGGCACATTGGGTCTTTGTTGAGGGATTATGATGATGTGCATGGAGGTTATGGGTTTAGTATAAGGAATGATGAAGGTGTGTAACTTTCCGTAGTTCGGTGGCTAAGACTCAGATTGACTTCTTACTTCTTAGGAAAGTTGATAAAGTTATTTGTAAGGACTGTAAGGTCTTATCGAGTGAGAGTCTTTCGACCCAGCATAGGCTTTTTGTGATGGACTCAGAGACCATAAAGGAGTGGAGAAGGAGAGGTGTAAAGGATCAATTGAGGATGAGATGGGAAGTTTGACTTTGGCTAGTGTACTGAATATATGGGATAAGTTGATAATGAGGAAGGGTTGGGAGAGTGGAGAGGACATTGATAGTATGTGGGACAAGACCTCCAGTTGCATCATAGAGATAGCTAGAGAGGTGTTGGGTGTTTTGAGAGGTCACTTAGGCAAGCACCAAGGGGACACTGGTGGTGGAACATAGAGGTGAAAGGGAAGGTGGAGGATAAGAAGAGAGTGTACGCTAAGTTGGTTAAGAGTAAAGATGAAGATGCTAAATAAAAGAATAGGGAGGAGTACAAGATTACTAGGCGAGAGGCAAAGTTAGCGGTCGTGATGAATAAAGATGCTACTTTTGAGAGTTTATACACAGCATTAGATAGTAAAGGTGGGGATAAAAAGTTGTACAAACTTACCAAGGTTAGTGAGAGGAAGGCTCAGGACCTTGATCAGGTAAAGAGTATTAAGGATATGGATGACAAAGTTTTGGTGGAGGAAGGTCAGATTAGGAAGAGATGACAGTCATACTTCCATAAGCTCCTGAACGAAGGAAGGGATACTAGCATTGTGTTAGAGGATTTGGAGCATTTTGAGAGGTTTTGCAACTATGGTTATTGTAGGCACATTAAGGTTGAGGAGGTTATGGGGGCTATTTGTAGGATAGGTAGAGGTAGAATGACTGGGTCAGATAAGATTCTAGTGTATTATTATAAGTGTACAGAAGGGGCAGGTATGGAGTGGTTGACTCAATGTTTAACTTAATTTTCAAGATGGTGAGGATGCCCGAAGCATGGTGGTGTAGCACAATGATTCCTTTGTATAAGAATAAGGGTGACATTCAGGATTGCAACAATTATAGGGGTATTAAGTTATTGAGTCACACTATAAAGGTTTGGGAGAGGGTGGTGGAGTTGAGGTTGCAGAGCATTGTGACTATTTCTAAAAATCTGTTTGGATTTATGCCAGGAAAATCAACTACAAAATCCATCTACCTCATTAGGAGACTGATGGAGCAGTTTAGGGAAATGAAGAAGGATTTGCACATGGTGTTTATTGACTTATAGAAAACCTATGATAGAGTTCCCAGGAAGGTTCTTTGGAGATGTTTGGAGGCTAGAGAAGTTCCTAAGGCGTATGTTAGGGCAATTGTGGATATGTACAATGGATTAAAGACTCAAGTTAGGACCGGGGGAGGGGATTCATAGAAATTCCCCATCTTAATGGGTTTACACCAAGGATCGTTGCTTAGTCCATTTCTTTTTTCCTTAGTGATGAAGGTTTTGATGCAGAAAATTCAGGAGGAGGTGACTAACTATATTCTTTTTATGAATTATATGGTGGTGATTAATGAAACTTATAGTGGAGTTAATGCTAAATTAGAGGTTTGGAGGCAAACCCTTGAGTCTAAAAGGTTTAAATTGAGTAGGTCGAAGACAAAATATTTGGAGTGTAAGTTCAGCAAGGTGTCTCATGAGTCTAATGTGGTTGTTAAGCCTGATACTCATTCTTTGAATATATGAGATAATTCTAAGTACTAGGGTCTATGATTTAAGAGAATGGAGAGATGGATGAAGATGTCACTCATCGGATTGGGGTAGGATGGATGAAATAGAGGCTTGCCCCCAGAATCTGAAATGACAAAAAAATACCTCCTAAACTTAAAGACAAGTTCTACAGAGTTGTGGTTAGACCGATATTGTTGTATATGGCGGAGTGTTGGCTATTTAAGAAGGACGACATCCAGAAGATAAAGGTGAAGGAGATGAGAATGCTTCAGTAGATATGTAGGTAAACTAGTAAAGATAGGATTAGAAAATAAGTTATTCGAGATAAGGTGAGAGTGGCATCGGTGGAAGCCAAGATGAGGAAAGCAAGGTTGAGATGGTTCAGTCATGTGAAAAGGAAGGGCGTAGATGCCCCAGTGTGAAGGTGAGAGAGGTTGGATAGGGATGGGTTCAAGCGTATTAGAGGTAGACCAAAGAAATATTGGAGGGAGGTGATTAGACATGATATGGAATAGCTCCAGCTTACCGTAGACATGACCCTATACAGAGAGTTGAGGAGGAGCCGAATTAGGGTAGAAGGTTAGGTTAAGTTTAGGATGTTGTATCTTTTGTTGTTCTACTTGGTGTATCTTTTGTCCTTTGACTATGCCTTTTCTTCTATGATATTTTGTCCTTTGGTTATGCCTTGTCTAGATTATTTTATATTGAGCATTGTTCCATTTTGAGCTGGGGGTGTTTTGAAAATAGCCTCTCTATCTCATTTCTGAGGTAGTGGTATGGACTACGTACACTTACCCTTCCCAGACTCCACTTGGTTGGAATATATGAGGTCTGTTATTGTTGTTGTCACATACAATTTTCTTAACTCAAATATTTTGCAGAAACACAATAGATCTTTGCTTGAAATTCGAAACACAATAGATCTTTAGTTGAAATTCTTAGGTTTTCTCAAATAGGGTTCTCAAAGTTTGTGCTCCATAAGGTATGTGGTCAAAACCCTTTTGGGTATATATGTATTTTTTCAGATTGCATATAAAAATTCTTTAACCCACTTGAAAATTTGCAGGAATAGAATTCTCTAATGTTAAAGGAGGAAGGAGTAGAGTTCATAATTTTTGAGGTTATAGAGCCAACGGTAACATTCATGTGTATCCCTATTTTTATTTACTATATTATGTCATATCTCAGTCTTAAAAGTTTCTCTGACTTTTCTTTTTTGGGTAAGATAAAAATTCATTTTTGAAGTTCTAGACTTTTGGTGTTGTTACTATAATTACATGTTCGTAGTATATTGGGTATGTTGAAGAGGAGAAAAGAGAGTTCAGAAATTTGGCAAAAGGAGAATTAATAAAGTTTTAAAAATAATAAATGTTTGTTAGTTAAATTATGGTTAGAATCTTACTTTAGTTAATTAAATCTTAACCATTAATTTTAACTCATGCCATGTGTCTAAGAACTTAAGGAAAATGGATACAATGAAAATGGAGAGGAGTCTAACCCGTAGTGTATTATGTGAATTTGTATTTAGTTTCTCTATTTTTGATATGGGATTTCTCTAAGGTGTCATATGTACTACTTTTTTGTATGATTTTTTCCAACCTAGAATCCTACTGATCAAGTACCATCCATCATACCGCTTAATCATGATATAATGCACAGACTATCACTTATGGTGCAGAACATTGTTATGCTACTACTTATCATTGTTCATTTGATCAATGAAATATACTATGTTTGGACTTATCACTTATATGCTGCAACATTTCATTTTTTTAGAAATTTAAAATATCTTTATTAGGAAACAAATCTTGTGAGTTAGATTAACGCAGATTGACATATGATATTTCAAGTTACTTGTTATTTGTTTTTTCTGGTGGAGCCGGTGGAGACAAAGCATGTGATCTGTACCACAAATACAAGGTGTTTACAATCCATGTTTTTTAATCTAATTCTTTAACTTTCCTGACTATGATAAATGAACATGATAAAACAAAATTTGGTACCGTCAATAGTTAAAGGAGAGTTTTGTCTTGTTAGAAGTATGATTGATATATATCAGTTATAAGATGGACAACTATAATGAGCAAATTATAGATGTAGAGTCAGATAAAATTCTTGATTATTGTATTTCATAGAACTACAACGAATATGTACAACTTCTCCAATCTTTCAACTTTCTTAACACCATACCAAAGAAAACATTGAACTCTGGGTCTTTAAGCCTTGCTCTTGAACAATATTATCAAAAGTAAAAAAATGCAAAATTTTTGAACCCTCTTCTCCTCCATTTTTGAAGTTCTAGACTTTTGGTGTTGAATCAGTGCGTGTTCTAGGTTTAGTGGATTAGTTTTTGAGATGGTTAATCATAGTAACTTCATCTTGAAAGAAGTAGAGGTGGAGCTTGGATTTTGAGTGTACGAGTTTTGGATTCGGTAAAAGACAGCATACTCAGTTCCAAATCAATTATTTACACTCCCTCTATTTCAATTTTATTTTTCTAGTTTTGAACTAAAGATAGGTAAATGACGTTTAATATTGTAGTATTAAACATGCCATGAGTAAGTTATTTTTGATAGGATAAAAGAAAATATGAGGCAAATAAATTGGAATGGAGGGAGAGCATAATAAGTGGATCTTAAAACACAAAAGTTATTTTTGATAGGATAAAAGGAAATATGAGGCAAATAAATTGGAATGGAGGGAGAGCATAATAAGTGGATCTTAAAACACAAATGCAGGGTCAAGGCCAAAATTCTGAACTTGCAGACATGCTTGTAGCTCCGTCCCTGGATAGAAAAAGAGGAAAAGTAATTGTTATAGTACTCTACTACTCTATTGTTATACTAGAGGGTCCATTATATGTCCAGGGAAATGATAAATATTGTTTCTTTATAAAAGTTAAATTAGATTGTCATGATTTTGCTGAAAGCACAATAAGCTCTAATGTTGAGATAGCTACTAAAGTTGTCTATCACATGAGAAGGCTAATTGAGAATGTGAGATGTTCAAATGCTACTTCAATAATTTGTATTAATTTCAAATTTTGTTGATTTTACTGAAGTCAAATTCAATTTTTGGCTACCGCTCAGTCCAAAGATTAGAATATGATATATTTACTTGTTCAATTATAGTGTAAGATTTCTTAAGTTCTCAAGATATCTATGTAACCTCGAGAATTTCTTTGGTCCATTAAATAGATTAAGAGTGTTGTGGACTTCTGTGAGTCTGTCCACCTCCTAATTATTTGGAGATCTCTTGAAACTAAGATTCCATCCTTGGTTGCTCCATATTTCACTAATGCTAGCCTAGCCCTATGTTGTTGATTTAAACTGAAAACAACTTTATAAATGAGCCTAAGGGGATCATTTTCTATCCAATTATCCCGCTTAAAGGATGTTATCTCCATCTACAACTTAAAATATCCTTTTGATGGGACCACTGGAAAGAAGATTGCCCCCTCATGCTCTTATACCTGGTTCTTTTTAATTTAAATAAAAATCGAAGGAGCATTAGTGAAGATTGGAGTGACTAGGATGAGATCATTTTTAAGGATTCATTGTGTATCATATATCTCCCCTTTAAGAAAATCTACTCTCTTTTAATCATGTGTAACAAAAGCTACATCTTAATGTACATGCAGACAAATTTGTCTTTAAGTTTCAATTTATTTTTTATTAAAATTATATGTTCATGTATTATTGATTATAGACCATAAGTTTTGTGATAGGAATTTTGATGATCACACTCGAAGCATTTTTGGAAAAGCTAAAAAAGACTATTTTATTGATTTCTATGTCACGTAGAAGAAAAAAAAACTACTAAATTTTATACTTCATTTTTTTAGTTTGTCCAGCACATTACATTTGTGACTAGTTTCTCTTTGTTTGACTATGGGTTTGGAGTTTGTTGTGATATTTACAATACACTTTGATCTTGTATTTATTTTGATTATTGTCACACTTGTATCTTTAATTAATTGATTTGTTTTAATGATATAAAAGATAGGAATGGATAAAAGTTAGTTGAATATTATGAATAGAGCTGACCAAAGATATAGAGATGTAGTAGATAAATTTATTAATTGGGTGTTCAATAAATCTGGGGTGAGCACTATTATTTGATGTCCTTCTAAGGAGTGTAGAAACATTGTGTTTAAGCTGAGAATTGATGTACGACTACACTTGTTGAATAAGGGCTTCTGGGCTTCTTATAAAAGTGCGTGAGTATCATGGAGAAGTGTTGGATAGGATTGAAAATTCTAATCCTGCAGTAGTGAAGAAGTAGAAGATGATATAATTGAAGAGGATGATGTTATTAAAATGATTCATGATGCTTGTAGATATACAAATATGCAGGATACTACTAATTCTTGTGAGGGAAACGAAGAGCCAAATATGCATGCAATAAAGTTTTATAGATTATTAGAAGATGCTCAGACATAACTTTATCTGGGTTGCATAGAGTCTCAAAATTGTCTTTTGCTGTTAAATTACTTCACTTGAATTGCCTTAACCATTGGAGCAACAAATCTATGGACGAGTTGTTGAACTTATTTAAAGATGTTCTCCCTGAGGGATTATTTGTACCCAAGTCTTTCTATGAAGCAAAGAAAGTTCTTTCTAATCTCGGCTTGGGGTACACCAAAATTGATGCATGTAAGAATGCTTGTATAGTATATTGGCACAATTATGAGAATTTCCAATCATATTCCAAGTGTGGTGAATCTCGATGGAAGTCAAACGAACATAAAGGCAAGAAAGTAGCTTATAAAGTATTGCAACAATTTCCAATCAAACCAATGCTTCAAAGATTGTACATGACAAAAGAGACGACAAAAAAAATATGGTAGCACAAGGAGGAAAATATTGATGATGGTGTCTTGCTACATCCATTTGACTCAATTGAATGGAAATCCTTTGATGAGCGCTATCCTACCTTTTCAGTTGAGTTAAGAAATATTCGATTAGGTCTAGCAAGTGACGGGTTCTAGCCTAATGGGAATATGAGTTCCAATTATAGTATTTGGCCCGTCGTCCTAGCTACATATAATTTTCCACCATGGAATTGCATGAAAAGTTCATATTTCATGACGAATCTTCTTATTCCGAGCCCTAAGTGTAGGTAATGATATTGATATATACTTATAACCAAAGATTGAAGAGTTGAATGAATTATGAAATGGGGTGGAGACTTATGATGCACACTAAAAATCTAATTTTCTTATGCGTGTTGCTCTCATGTGGAAGATTAATGAATTTCCTGTATATAGTAACCTTTCAGGATGGTCAACCAAAGGCAAGCTTGTATGCCCTTATTGCCATAAGGATACACATTCAATTTCTTTACATAATAAGTTGTGTTATATGGGTCATCATCGTTTTCTTCCTACGAACCATCCATGGAGTAGAAATAAAGTTTTATTTGATGGAAAAGTTGAAATGGGGATGCACCTATTCCTTTAATAGTGTTGAAGAACTTGTGCAATTACAAGATTTAGGCAATGTGACTTTTGCTAAAAGAAAAAAAAGAAAGCGTAATGTTTCTAATGATGCTTATAATTGGAGGAACAAAAATATCCTTTTTAAATTGTTATATTGGAATGGTTTTCACCTACGACATAACCTTGATTCGATGTACATAGAAAGAAATATGTCTGAAAGTTTTTTATCAACTATGATGAGTATGGTTGAAAATACAAAGGACACATTGAAAAGTAGATATGATTTGGTGGACCTTGGAATTAGGAAAAGTTTGCTTCCAATTGTGGATGGAGATAATATATTTTTACCGACATCATGCTATGCTTTGTCCCTTGAAGAGAAGTTGAAGTTATGCCGCTTCTTAGCTAATTTGAAGGTTCTAGATGCCTTTTCATCAAATATTTCTAGGTGTGTTAACGTGCTTGAGAAAAATATACATGGGTTGAAGTGTCATGATCATCATGTATTATTGCAAAATATTTTACCAGTATCTATATGTGGATTATTGCCTAAGGAAGTTTGTGAACCAATTATTGCCTTAGTAAATTTTTCAAGAATCTATACTCTAAATGCCTGACAATTGAAGATCTTGATATCCTAGAGGCTTAAATTCCTATCATATTGTTCGAACTTCAAGTGGTTTTTCTTCTAGCGTTCTTTGATATCATGATTCATTTGCCAATTTACTTGTCAAGAGAGGCAAAACTTGGTGGACCTGTTCAATATCGGAATATGTACCCTTTTGAGAGGTATTTTATCATTCAAAAATTTAAATGTCAATATATATAAAATGTCATATTCTATAATTATATAAATAAGATATCTATAAATAGGTATTTGCTAGAACTAAAAGCATATAATCGCAACAAAGGTCATCCAGAACGTTCAATTGCTGAAGGGTATTTGGTAGAGGAAATCCTTACATTATGTTCACGATATTTTAAAAACATGTCAACTAAGTTTAACAAATCAACTAGAAATGATGATGAATCTGTATCAAATGGTGAGATGTCTATCTTTAACACATTGGACAAACAAAAGAGGCTTCAGATGGAGAAGATAAGCTACCTCATGATGAGTTCAATTTGTTAAGAGATTTCACAATACAGGGAATAAGTCTCTTATTAGTTCAAATACAATTTGACATTAATATAATTTAGTTAATCTTAACTAACACAAATTGTAGGGAATAAATAAGACAGATTGAAGTAGAAGGTTCAACGCATGCTCATAGGGTGCATAACAATAGATTTATTAATTAGTTTAGTGCATGCGCAGGTGTCTAATTAAATGACACAAAAAATATTACCATTTTTAAATGTTTTTATACTAGTCAGAATAGTGTTGCCTTTTTTGTAGATATTTTTACTATCTTTACAAGGTCGTGGAAATGATGAGCTCATAAGTCTAGCTGTTGGTCCAAAACCGTTGGTACATTGATATTCAACATATATGGTCAATGGATTTACATTTCAAACAAAGGACCTTAGAACAAAAACACAAAATAATAAATTTCTTGTGAGAGGAGATGTTTTAGACTTTAATAAAGAGTATTATAGGGCATTGAAGGATATCTATGAGTTGCGTTATACTGGAAATAGAAAAGTTCATCTGTTCAAGTGTCATTGGTGTGATATGGCTCACCTAGGAAGAGGATATAAGATTGACAAATATTATTTTACAAGTGTGAATACTCATTGTGTGTTGATACAAATGAGCCATTTGTGTTGGCATCTGAGTTTGAAAAAGTCATCTACTTGAATGATTTTGTCGATAAAGATTGTCTTGTTGTTGTAAAGACTAATCCTTGCGACCTTTTTAATGTGCCTGAAGTTGAAAGAGAAGCATCATTGAATGAAGAAATTTATCAACAAGATAAAGTTGAAGATATTTTGTGTGCCAATAATCAAGAAACTGATATTGAGGTGTCTTTGCATAAGGATGATATTGAACCAGAAACTAGTTTACAAACCAATGATCAAGAAAATAAGAAAGATGGTTTTATTAATGACAATTATACAGATATTTCAGATAATTAAAAATGTGAAGAAGAGTATCTTGATTATAATGATGGAGAAAACAGTGATATATCCTACTGAACGTTGAGACAAAAAGACAGAAGATAAGTTCTTCATATTTTGTGCTCTTATTAGGCTGGCATTTGTTTTGAGAAGTTATTATTAGGTTGATATCTAGTGTTTTGTGTTCTTAATAGGCTGACATCTTGTATTTTATGTTCTTATTATGATACCTTGTATTTGGCGTTGTTATGCTTGCAACTTTTATTTATAAATAAAATTAGTGTTTAAGTAGAATCAATAATTTTAAACAGTTTAACAAACTGTTTGATATTTTATAATTATTTGATTTAATTTTTAATTTATAAATTGATATTTTCCTCGATAGTAGATATATATTTTTTCATTTTTAATTTCTGGTTCTGATACACTTCTCCTTTTTAACCTAATGCTGTAGGAAATGAGAGGAGCTGGATAAGATAAAAGTGGAAGAGCAGGTGCGGGACATGGATGTGGACGTGGTAGCTTTCTAGAATGTATGAATTCTTAAACAACATTTCATCCACAAATACAATCAATAGGAGTTATTGTGCCTTCTTTGGTGACTGGACAATCATCTAATCCAAGCCAAGGACCTCTACAAACAAAAAAATGTCAAGTGGACCTGTCTAAAGGACATCCCTAGAGACACAATCATCAAGAAATCTAGACAAAATTATACGACTTAGCCTAGAGGATGAAACTAGTGTAGGTTAGTTCACGATAAACTTCTCTTCTTATTAATTCCTAACATATACATAAGCACCGTTGTGTCATCCTGCAGCTTTTCTTCTCAAGGTATTGCAATTTAATGAAATAATGCATGTTAAAGTCCTATTTGCAATCTGTTGA
>NC_061119.1:170171457-170219454 GCF_002878395.1 Capsicum annuum
AATTTAATGAAATAATGCATGTTAAAGTCCTATTTGCAATCTGTTGAAGTGGCTTTCACAGAATTTAGGAGTGTGATGTTAACCAATTCCTTCTTTTTCACAATCGGCTGAACCTTCTCTATTAACCTGTCCCCTTAGTTCTTCAATCACCTTATTTGAATCCAACAGACTATTTTCAACCAATTCTTTCTCTCTCATAATTGACTGAACCTTACTTTCTCTGTCCTAGATTTTATTTTTGAGGGCAGCATATTCAACCCTTAAACAATCTTCTCATTCACAATCTTATCACCAACATCACCCAGTTTTTTCCTAAGAAGATCAATCTCACTCTCCTTTCCATTTAACATCTTCTCAATCTCATCTTTCTGTCTTAAAAAATCACACATTTCTACCTCCACACTCTTCAGCTTCCCAACAATCCCATCATTTAGTTGATGTAACCCATTCTTCTCATTATCAACTACCTCAACATAGTACCCAACCTGCACAGCAACAAACAAAGAAACCAACTTCTTCTCAATCTCCAGTTGAATAACCTGTTCAGTCAACTGAGTTAACTCAATTAGTAACTCAGTTTTCTCCAAGTCAGCCCTTTTTAGTTCGAATTCTAGACACCCTTTTGCCTATACAAGTGAGTCTATCTATTTTTGTTTCTCAATAGTTTCCTTCAAAAGCATTTTGTTCAAGTTCTTGAGGTTTTCAAGTTTCTCAGAAGCTTCTTCCATTTCTTTACACCGATTGTCATCTCCCTTTAACTCTTGTATGTTGTTATTTTGGGTTTGTTGTACTTGTGGGTGAGATTTTTTTTTGGCCATTGAGTATGGTGGTTTTTGGCTAGTGGGATTTTTTGTGGTGGGTTTTAGTAATGTGATATTATAGTGCTAATAAATGCTTGATTTAAATCTTCTTTATTTGGCTAGAATTTTTATGGCTATTGAGTTGTCTTCTGGATTGTACTGCAGAAATTACATTCTTATAGTTTCAGAACACTTGAAAATTAAGATAAGAGATACAATACCCTGTGTATTAATTAAAGAATCCATACAGTATGTATTATAAAGCTGATACTAATTTTTTGATCATGCTGCATATTTACCCTCCGTTGACTCTTTGTCTAACATAGAATAACAGTATGTGTAAAGAAACTAATACTACTTTTTGGAAGATTCTCTTTCAAGGTAATCTTATCTTTTCCTCTCCTTCCAGCTAGAATGATAGTTTCATTCATGAGGTTTGCTAGATCTGAACCATAAAATCCTGGTGTTCTCATTGCAATAACACTTAGAGACATATCTTTATAAAGCTTCTTGTTATTGCTGTAAACCTTCAATATGTCTTTCCTTCCTTTTATATTAGGCACTCCAATAGATACCTAGTGAATTACAATGTAAATGTAATGTCCATATTAGTTAAGTTTATCCTAGAAACTGTGATCTTTTAAGGGTATTTTGCAAAAAGACTTATTTTTTACCTGTCTATCATACCTTCCAGGCCTAAGCAAATCTTGAGAAAGAATTTCAGGCCTATTAGTAGCATCAATGACAATGACTCCAGTGTTTTCGGTAAAACCATCCATCTCAATTAGAAGTTGATTCAGTGTCTGCTCTCTTTTATATCAATGAACTCTGACCCAGAGAGAGAAAAATGGTACTCCTGTTTCTCTAGCAATTGCCTTAGCTAAAAGTGTATTCCCTATCCTTGGTGGCCCTACTAGTAGCACTAATATTTGCTCCAACTGTAACAAACTTTTTTGAGGTCTTCAAGAATTTTACAATCCCTTGAAAATCTCAGAATGTCTGATGTTTCTTTAAAACAACTTCATCACTGTATTTGTAATATCGTCTCCCAGAATTTTTGATGTTTTTTTTTAAAATATCCATTAAATCCATCCACTTCTGGAGCCTTCTAACTATCTATACTTTGTGCTGCAATATGAATTTACTCTTTATTTATTGGCCTAATGAACATCAATTATTCTGATCGAGGAAGCTCCTTATTTATACTATTTGCGCTTGACGTTGAGTGTCTTCAATATTGATGCATACTGGTGTATGTTCTAAAAATATTGGATCAATCATAAAATCAATTAGATGAGGGAATGTTGCATCTTCTTTTAAATAATAATATATTTTCTTGGTTTGCAGTTTCCCACATGAATAAAAAGAAAGGAAGAAGGAAATACAAATCTAAAACTATGGATATTAAGATTAAACAAGGAGGAAAAATCAAAATTATGATTCTAGATGACATTGATAGAGATGTGGGTTCTGGAGCTAAAGACATTATCAATTACTCTAGTTGGATAATGAGAACCACTATCTCATTTCGAGATGGAAATTGGCAGAAGATAGTTTTAAAGCATGGAAAAGCAATGTGGCTTAAGGTCAGGGTAATCACTCTTAATATTGTGTTGCCTTTATGTTTTATGATTTATATATATGCAATTAGAATATCAAATATACTGTTACATTGTGTGTAGGATAAATTTGAAGTTCAAAATGGGCTACCAGAGTATAAGTTCCAAGGCTTTGTGATAAGCACTATGCAAATACTTTTTAGAGCATGGAAAGCTTGATTACATGTTGTCTACTCTAGCTATAATAATGATAAATATAGATTGTCTCATCGACCTGAGGATGTTGAGTTGGATCACTGGAAGCCCCTAGTGGAACATTATGGCAGTTATAAATTAAAGGTAACTTAATAAATAATTCGAATTTTACACATAAGAATAACTATTTACTGATTGATTAGAGATTTCCTAATCTACTAACTTAAGTGTAGGTCATCAGTGGGATAAACAAAAGAAAAAGAGTAAAACATATAACCAAACATTCGTGTGGTACAAGATCATTTGCAGAAGTAGAGGAATATACAGTGAAAATACATTATATTTGTTCTCTTGTTATTATATATACTTATTTGATATTTATACAATTCTTTGCTTATATTTTCCCTTTTAATATTATAGAGAAATCCTATTATAGGAGAAAAAGAGACACCAGATAAAATCTGAGAGATCCAACATACACGTAAGAATGTTAATGAAGAACGTGTATGGTTTGATCCATAATCCAAATAGATTCATGTACTTTTCTAAAATTACTGCCTTATTACCTTTCTGATGTACGATAAGTTATGCTCAGTATGTTATGTATGGATGTAAATAGTTATGTATTATTATAGGGATAAATTCAGCAACTTGTCGTTGAACAACAATCAGAAGAGTTCGAGAATCTCATGACTAGCAATGAGATTTTATCTTCGGTTCTTGGTGAGAGATCAAGATATGTTTGGGGAAAAAGATATAGGAAGAAGCCTCTTAAAAAGAGTCAAATGCAGCTGGAAAACATTGAGGCCACCGTGTCTTCAGCGGTAGAAAGTATGCATCAAGAGATGTAACTTGACATAGAAAGAAAGTTGCAAGAAGAGTGTAAACAAATGGATGCCGACTTGAAAAGAGATATGGATCAGGATTTGCAAAAGAAATTGGAAGAGGAATGTGAACACATGAAAAAAGAAGTAGAAAAAATATTTCAAGAAAAAATGGCTGCACTCATGGCTGGAATGCAACAAGTATTTTCTTAACTAGAATTCAGTTTTTAGATTGTAACAACTTCAACTGTTTGTCTCCTCTCCTTTCAATCATGGCTACTTAGATGATTTTCCCCTGAACCCCAAAAGTTTTATTGAAAATAGTAAAGTAAAAATAGATAGCATAGACAACATTAAACCAGTAAGTGAAAATAACTACATTGAAAAATAAAAACAAATTAAAAGATCGTCTTTCTTCACTAGTTATGCATATAATCATGTTATCTGAGTCTCGACTGTAAGACTATAAACAGAGCTTTTATTTTGGATGGCATGACATTTCATCTATTATCCAATCAAATAATAGAACAAATCAAACATATGTTGCAGTCATTTGGGATTTATATCCAATCACCTTAGTGTTGAACAAAGTAAAAATAGGGAATTGATCATACAATCATACTTTGTTCCTTTACAGAGGCTCTTGGAACTTTTTACTGGCTAGGAATTGACAAAAAAAATCAATTTTAATTTTTTTTTATCACTGATAGCTAGAATCTTGATAGCTAGAGTCTTGAGTATTTAGTTTCAATTTGCTTTATCCGTTATGACCTTTAAGATTTATGACAGCAAGCTCTTGTTCAACATATTCACCGGCACAAATGGGAGGATACTTAATTGAAAGAGGACTCTCTAAAAAATGTCCTAAAGGTTTTAGAACTGCTACTGATGCTATGTGTGCAGGTATTCTGCAAATACTGCCCTAAAGGTTCATCATATTCACTTCCATTTAGCCCATTTCTAAGCCCGTGACAATCGAACTATACCATATAAGTTAAGACGGAGGGAGTACTTTTAATCACTATGTAAAATAAACACACCGTTTCTTTCCTTACTGTTGATGATTTTCGTGTATCTTCATTTGTCAATTATTTCAAGGAACGGAGGTCGAATCAAAATGTTTCTTTGCTAGTTTTACTTACAATTTTTTTCTTTAGTCTATTATGACATGGTATTAAGTTTTGTGCATAAATGGACTCTTCTGTTTCTTTTTACTTTTTTTAGTCTACTTATCATGGGGTACCTCTAGATTAATATATTACTATAGTTGTGTTAAAAATGTTTAGTTCGTGCATCGGTATTTTGAAAATCTTGGGTCAAAAAGCATCGAGCTTTTCTGGTCTCAATTTCAATCAGGATCACATGCACTTAAGTAGGCTCAAATGCAACATATTTTTGCAGTCCTAGATTTTAGTTACAATTCTAGGCTGGTTGAATTTGGTAATGAGCAAAGGGATATATAAGTGTTGGAGATATGTGTGTGTATATATATATCTTTGGTTTCAATATATAAATTGATTAATATAGTAAATACATACACACACTTATATGTAATTAATTCATATATTAAAACCAAAGATGTTTATCTGTCAAGTTTAAGACCAAGCTGTTGATACATTAAAATTGAGGGACAAGTCAAAAACAAAGGTCTTATAGCACCTGCAAATTGTTAAACCTTCCTACCAACAAGAACATATTGCCTTTCGTTAGCTAATTAGTTAAAATTCTCTATTTTGTTGATGGTTTGTGACAAATTGAAGTTTTTGTTCGACCAAGTGGCTATCATACTATGCATCAGCTTCAAGGTTTATGGTCTAATGGTATTTATGGAAGTATTCCACACAATAGGTGCTAGTTTGATTTTAACTCCTTTCTCTCTTCCCCTTTAGACACTTCCTCTTTTTTTCTAAAATCATAAAGTGATTTAATATTTTTTAATGGAAGGGACGTTCTTAAAGAATGGGTTGACCAAGGAGGAGCATGAAGGCATAGAATGCATTTTTAATTTTTGATCATATGTATGAGTATGATAAAACTGAATCACTATGTTGTTATTAACATATATGCCGTTGACTTCTATTAAAGGAAGTACTTATAATATTTGATCCAAGGATGATTTTGTAAAACACTATTGGAGAGTTTTACTAGCTAATATTATATGTAGTTCTTAAAATTTGTTGTCAATTTTGTTTAATATAGGTGCAAATTAAATTTTATGGTTGATGAAAATAACATTTTTATTTGAGCACAAAATTTAAGTGGCAAAATGTGACTTGCCACTAATGATTTAGTAGATTTTGTGGTGATGAATTTTGTGATTATAAGTTCTTTTCAGCAACAAGATAGTATTTCCGCCACTAATATTTAAAGGTATAGCAGCGACATAGATTGCTACTAATATTTAGTGATGAAAAATATGTGGTCACTGTTGATATTGATTTTATGGCGACAAGGTTTCTACTAATGCAGATGTTTTAGTGGCGCAAAAAAAGTGGTCACAATAGATGGTGATTTTGCAGCGACAAAAAAGTCGTCAAAATTGATGGTAGTTTTGCGGAGACAAAAAGGTGGTCACAATTGATGGTGCTTTTGTAGAGAAAAAAATGGTCACAATTGATGGCACATTTGCAGCGATAAACTTGCTGCTAATTCCAGCATATCAGTTGCAACCTAGCCCATATGTGTTTTGTCAAAATACATTTTGCAGCGTATTTGTCTATTTTTTGGTGGCGGTAGAATCCATCACAAATACATTTTTATTGTGGCGACGATACTTTATCTTCACAAATAGCCTTTAGTTATGGAGTTATTACTGACGACGTAGTTTTCACTGCTGAAAATATTTAGTGGCGACTTTTTATTCTTTTGAGGCAACCATTTTTGCCATTAAAAACTAGATTTCTTGTAGTGATATTAGATTCACATGAATCCATTAATTATTCTATAAATTCGTTCACGACCAGTAAAATTGTAGATTAATGCTAATCATGCATATCGTCATATTTTCTAGGTTTTCTTTTTCAATTCTCTTTTTTTTTTCCATACAACACATGACATGTTCAGTATTTAGGCCTTAGGTAAAAGCTCATGGCTTGACTCCTTTTTTCATATGAAACCATATTCTTGTATTGCATCTAGAACATGCCATTTAAAATGATAAATGAGGCTCCTTTGTTTATTTTTCTACCATTTTTATATAATTAATGTTTGATATAAGTTGAATCAGTTGCATCTTTTGAGGTTTATGCTCTATGGACATTACATAAGGATACAAGATTTGATTATCTTAAGAAATAAGTACATTTTCGAATGATAACTTGGCACATGAGATGAGTTATATCCGATGATATAATTCAAGAGATCATTAAGGAATATCGTGTTTAGATGATAGCTTGGAGCAAAGAAGGTGCATGGGTAAACTACAAAAATGACCCCCATAGTGGGTGACTTTATTTTTTTTGTCTCATATAAGAAATGTTTAAAAAAAGTAGTCTTCCTTCTTTTTATGTATAAAACAAATACCTATTTGCCCCTCTATACCTCAAATATCTTAAAAACAACTCTCCACACTTTCTTATCTTTGAATTTCTCCTTTTTTATTTTACTTTGATTTTATTTTTCTTTTCTAACTTTACTTTTTTTCTTTTCTTCTCTCGACTTCTATTTCTTTTTCTCCTTTTTTTAATTTTCTTTGATTTTTATTTTTTCTTTTCTCTTTTTTATTTTTTTTTTCATATTTTTTTCTTTTTTTTTTTTTTTTTTAATTTTAAAATATTTTTTATATTATGTTTTTCTTTTTTTCTCAACTCTTATTATTTTCTTTTCTTTGATTCTTTCCAATCAACAAGTTATGATAGACAAGAGTTGACACTATCACATTGTATTTTAATTTATGAGTTTTTCTATAAATCTTGTCTTAGAAGCAAGACTAAGCCCAACTACTTTCAAACAAAGCGTTATGTCCATTGAGAAAGAGTTTACTCTATCACATTATATTTTTAGTTACTAGATGTTCTATAACTCTTGTCTCTTAGGACAAGGACTTTCAAACAATAAGTTACATCCAATGAGCACGAGTTGACACTACCACATTGTGTTTTTAGTTATGATATATTCTATAATTCTTGCTTTAGAGGCAAGATTTAGCCCAATGACTTTCAAAGAACAAGTTACGTCTTATGGACAAGAGTTGACACTACCACATTATCTTTTTAGTTATGAAATGTTCTATAACTCTTGCCTTAGAGGCAAGACTTAGCCCAAGGACTTTCAACAATAATTTATGCCTAATGGGAAAGATTTGGTACTACCATATTGTGTCTTGATTTATGAGATGCTCTATAACTCTTGTCTCAGATGCAAGACTTAATCCAAAAACTTTAAAACAACAAGTTATGCCCCATGGACAAGAGTTGACACCACCACATTGTGTTTTTAGTTATAAAATGTTCTATAACTCTTTTATTAGAGGCAAGACATAGGTCAAGGACTTTTAAACAACAAGTTACGCCACATAGGTAAAAGTTGACACTACCACATTGTGTCTTGATTATGTGATATTCTATAACTCTTGCCTTAAAAGCAAGATTTAGCCCAAGGACTTTCAAACAATAAGTTATGCGTCCATAGGCAAGTGTTGACACTACCAAAATGTGTTTTAATTTATGAGATGCTCTATTTAATATTGACTCTAAGACAAGACTTAGCCCAAAAACCCCTCCCCTCCCC
Source organism: Capsicum annuum (assembly GCF_002878395.1). Lineage (NCBI taxonomy): Eukaryota > Viridiplantae > Streptophyta > Magnoliopsida > Solanales > Solanaceae > Capsicum > Capsicum annuum. The sequence goes on from NC_061119.1 coordinate 170,179,564, forward strand.
TCCCCAAAAAAAAAGTTACTCCTCATGGAGCAAGAGTTAACATTGTTTCAATATGTCATAACTATGAAATATTTATAACTCTTGCCATAGAGGTAAAAACTAGCTCAAAAATTTTAAAACAACAAGTTACGCCTCACGAACAAGACTTGACACTACCACATTGTGTTTTGATTTATGAGATGTGATATAACTCTTGCCTTTGAGGCAAGACTTATCTCAACGGACTTCCAAATAATAAGTCACCCCTTTAATTTACTTCAACATCAAAGAAAGAAGATCTTATTTATGGATTATCAAATTTTTTGTTAATTAGCAAAATACAATAGAAGTTGAGAAAGAAAAGAGAAGAAAAAAAGAGAAAAGAAAAAAAAAGATTAGAAAAAAGAAATAAGAAACAAAAAAAAAATAGACTAATAAAAATAAAAAAGAGAAGAATAAAAAACAAGAAAATAAAGATTTTCAAAAACAAAAATTAGAAGAACAAAATAAAGTTTGAGATAAAAAAATAAAAAATAAAAAATAAAAAATGAGAAAATATAAAAATAAAAAATAAAACAAAAATAAAGTTTGAGACAAATGAAACAAAAAAAAAAGATAAAGGAAAAATAAATAATGTTTGAGATAAAAAGAAAAACAAAAGAAAAATAAAAAATAAAAGAAAAATTAAGGTTGAGACAATGAATCAAAACAAGAAAAAAGGAGAAAGAAAAAATAAAAATCAAGAAAAAATAAAAATAGAAGTTGTGAGACAAATGAGCATGGAGAGTGAAAAATCATTTGAGGTGTAGAGGGACAAAAATATACTTGTTCAATATATAAAAATAAGTAACACTAGCCTTTAAATACTTTTCTTAATGGGGATAAAAAAACAAAGCCACCAAATATGGGGGTCATCCCATGTAATTTTCTGGTGGTGCATTTTTTGGTTATTGGATAGTTCGTTTGGTTCTTAGAGCCAATTCTCTTTTTTGAAGTTTTCATTATTGACAATTTGCTATCGGGCTTAAACTTTGAGTTAACAACCTCACATTCCAATTCTGATAGTTTTGTTAGATCTAAAATGTCGATTTTAGGCTATGGGGCCTTTGGTTCAGGTCCCGAGCTTTCAGACTTATTTTTGGCTATTCAGTGAATTTTGGTTAAAATGACTATTTGGGTATGGGGCCCATTTTTCATCAAAAACATTTTGGATAAAAATTTTCATCAGTATGTAAACTCATCAGTATGTAAACTCAACGTATCAGTAGTTTCAGTCAAGTAGTCATGCTTCAGTCATGTATGTTCAATGTGTAAACTCATTCTATCAGTATTTCTCAGCTTTATTAGTCTTATTTGAGGACGAATGTTCCCAAGGGGGAGATATTGTAATACCCTATATTTCCCTATCTTAATTTAAGTCTTAGTACTTGAGCAATCCCATCTAAAATTTTTGAAATACTTAGTATTTTTCAGTTTAGAGCCTGTCATTGCGTAGGAAATTCAATTAACTTTCTAATGATATAAAATTCGCCCAAATCCTATACCCAAATGAAGAGTTAAGGTCATTTTAGTAAAAGAGTGTACCATCTGGTACTTCAGTGTATCACGGAGGTAGTCCAAATGACAATTGTCATTTTCCAGTGAGCCAACGCGATACCACCGCATCGCGCCACCAACCAATTTCCCAATTGTCACTTTCCCAGTATTGCTCCGCGATAATGGCGCGTCGTGCAAAGGCCTAATTTCTTATTTATTGAGGCACCGTGATGGCAATGCATTGCGCCATCATCTACATTTGTCCACTTTCTAGTGAGCTGGCACAATTGTACCGCGTTATGCCAGGGGGTAATTTCTGAAATTTTGGACGGAAATTCAAAGTTTCATCTAGGATTAAATTAGTGTTTTCCCATGATTTTATTGCGTCCATATATGAGATTAAAGCCCTAAAAACATTTCAAGTCATTCATTATTAAGTTTTCCCCAAAATTAAGGGCTTGCTCTCTATAATACAAAATCCTAACTTCAAGAAACCAAGAGCAATCTCAATAAATTCTCTAGGAACCTTCAAGAACTCTTCTTTTCAGGTTTGTTAGGTGTTCATTCATGGGTCCCTTTCACCCTGTTGACACCCAATTTCTACTCTCCGTGCCTAAAATTAACATCTTCAGGTTTTTTGTTCGGTAAAGGGCACGAAGCATAATTTTCATATTTTTTTACAATTGTTTGATAAATTATTGATAATTATCCTTTCTTTAGGATTTTGATCAATTTTTTTGTCATTTTTTTTATTTTTTATAATTTATTATTATTTTTTCTAATTTTAGGATTTTTATCAATTCATTATCATTCTTAACATTTTACAATCACCCGCACATGTGCACGAAATGACGTTATATATATATATATTTTATAGTATTTTTAAATTAATTATATTTTAGTAATTTTAATATTCTTTAAATTTTTTCATTCAACATCTATATTTTACAGTCCGCAAACACTGAGTCGGATCAATTATTTTCGTGCAGTATAATAATTTGATGTCTTATCACATCTGATAACGACTACACAATAATGTCTTGTCACGTTTGACAATGACCACTCTGCATTGTCTTGTCACATCTGACAGTGACCACTCAATGACACTACCCTTTGGACAATAAATCTATCCATTGGTCAAAAGGATGAACATCCTTTGGTCAATATCTTAAGAACTAAAGGATGTGCTATTATAAAAAGAGGGGACACCCCTTTATTCATTGGATAATAGGAGTGCCAAATTTTATTATAAATAAGCAAGGATGGAAGACAATTTTATTCATCTTTTCTCTCTACACACACATTTTCATACACCCACACATATTTTTTCTATCTCTCAAATACATATAAAAAAAAAACTCAAGAAAAAATCTTTCCTTATTTTTCATTTTCTCTCCAAAAAAAATACACAAATGCATATGCACATTTTTTAATCACACACATTATATTCTTCTTTCTCTCCTCTCTCAAGAATAAACAAATACACACAATTTTTTTCTCTTTTTTCTCTCTCTCAAACACACAAAACACACACATATACACATAAAATAAAATAAATTTTTGCTTCCAATTTTGGTGAAATTTCACCATTTTTACTAGGGATTATATATATATTTCTCAAGTGTTGTTGTTGCTATTCATATTTTCTTACTGTTCATGGACAAAACTTTGTGTCCCAGTGACTTTCTTTCCTTTATCCATTTCCATCAATCTTCGTTACATTTTTTAAGGGTTTTGTTGATTGATATTTTATGTAAATTTATTTTCGTATTTCTTTGTTTATGGATACTTAATGATGGTTATTGTCACTTCTCAATGAATGTTCACATTTTTCAATCATGTTTGAACTATTATTTCTATTTTATTACATTACTCTTTTATACAATTAGGAATTTTGTTGTATTTTGTCATTTTCAATTACTTCGTCATGGCTACATCATTTTTATTCATTAAATTTGACCTTTTTGTTATTTTATTATTTTAATCATTGATAATCGTTTGAATTTCTATGTATGATTTTGCTATGCGTTCAGTGACTTTCTTAATTTTTCATCATTTTTCATTGTTATTAAATACCATTAATTATTTGGCTGATGAAAATATCTATCTTTCGGATACTTGAGGCTACTCCATTACAAATGACGGATTTTATTTTCAAAAGATTACTATTTTATATCAAAATAAATGTTTGGCCAATGACATTATCTCTCCGTTGGATACTTAAGGCCACCCCGTGACAAAAGACAGATTTTTATTGCTCAAAGTTTACTTATTTACATAAAAAATAAATGCTTGGCCAATGACATTATCTCCCCGTTAGATACTTGAGGCCACCCCATTACAAAGATGGACTTTATTTTTCTCAAGTTTATTTATTAATATCAAGTATCAATACAATGGCTGATGAAAAATTATTATTAATTTGAGGCCTCCGTAAACAAAAGATGGACTTTACGTGTACAAATACGTAATAAAATAAATATTTTGGGCAATGATGAAAATTTATAACAATACAAGATTTTACAATTCAGATTTTGACAAGACGATTTAGGACGGCCAATTAATTGAGCAACCACTTCTGAGCCCACTTTTTAACAAAAAAAATTTCTTTTTAAATATTTATATACACACATACTTGTTCAATTTATTTTGATTATTATTTATTCGTTACTAACATTTTTACAAGTGTTTATACAGGTTATTTGGATTACTCGTCGAGAGTTGCATTCAAAGAGTCCCTTTTAATTTTGTATTGTATTTTTATATTTGTACAAATTTTATTATAGTGAAAACTTTATTTTTGGGATGTTGGGTGGAATTTTCTTTATACAACTTCACCTCGCGTTTATGCAAACTTAGGTCGTTAATGTTTACATTGATAAATTAAATTAATCAAATTAGTTTACATACTTTGATATCTTAAACATTGTGATCTTTTTGTTAAAGTAAATCTTTACTTTTTCATAAACTTTAATCAAACATAGAACATTCTTTTTCTCTTTCTCTTCATGACATATCAAGATATACTTTCTTTTACACAATATAAAATACTTTTCTTTTCACATGTATTTTTATACGTATCTTTTACATTTTTTATAATAACATGTTTTATTTATATATTTAATATACATACATCTTTACATAATTTTAAACATTTATATTATTTTATATTTAATACATACACTGCTACATTATTTTTTATACCTCCTTCCTCTTTGAAAAATTTAGTCTAGTCAGGTACTACATTTGTGGATTCTGAAGGATGCCTAACCCCTTCCCTTCGGACTAACTTGAACCCTTACCTATAATCTCAATTGGTTTTTCGCAGACTAAAAACATTAATCGCATGTTATTACTTCAATAGGTTTCCTTATTTTCCTTAAAAATTAGGTGCCGACTCTGTGCAAATTTTTTCTTTTAGAGTCCATAACGTCGTACTCATTTTAACCTCAGGTAAAAATAGGGCGCGACACACCCATGATATCCAAGAACCCTTGTTAAACATACAAGATCTCAGATTCATGATTTTCAAGTTTGAATTATATTAAATTCATGTTCATGATATTAGTTAGGTTGCAATTATTTTATGAAAATTGAATAGCATGTGTGATGAATATGTGATTATCTTGATAAACCCTTGAATTTACAAATTGATTAATGTATCATGATGTTTATGTGTTGGCCATTATCTAATAAATAATCCATGCTCCCTAAATGGTTGCTAAATTGTCTATATGAAGTAAATAATAGAATCATGACATGTTATTATATGGTCCCAATCATGTACAAGCTTATGCCCTAAATTGTTTGATGAAATTCTGATGTGATTTGACTAATGAAAGCATGACATGTTATTATGTTATCCCATTCATGCACAAGTTCATGTATATCAAGTGTTTGATAAAATGTCTAAATGAGTGGATTATTAGCCAGTAAGTATTGTTATGCCTTTATGATCATGTTATGTCTTTCTTTTTATGCTATTGAGTTTTGGGGGTATTTAATACCCATCAATCTAGCTATTTACCTAGAGCTAGTGTCATTTATAAAATAGAATCAGTTATATCACGATCAGTAGAACTCATTCAATTATAGAACTCAGTAAAACTCAGTAGACTCAGTATCAGTCTAGTCCGGTCCAGTTCTGTATAATCAGTTCAGTGTCTATTCAGTTGGAGAAGGATTTAGCACCGAGCGAGCCTAGGGATGGGGGCTTACTAGTTAGTTAGGACTGGGTCCCTAGAAATAATCCCTAAGTTCTAGAACTGCATAGCCAGTGTAGGTTATGAGATGCCACCCATTAGATAGGACTGACATACTCAGGGATCACCCACTAGTTTAGGACTGATCTTAGGGGTTACCCGTTAGATAGGACTGACTCGGTTAGATAGGACTGACTCCACAATAGATGTTAGTACCCATGGAACGGTATTAGTACCCTTCTAATTGGGGTTACAGATTGGAACCCAACTCAATTATCTTATTTTATTTGGGGCATGTCGGTTAGATGATTACCTCCCACAGTTTCAGTTTCAATCTTCAGTTTAGAAATTAGTTTATTTTACAAAATCAGGACTGTCAGACACAGTCAATTAGTATCAGTAAATCAATTATCAGTAACTTCAGATATCAGTTACTCAGTTATCAGGACTCATTGCTCAGCTTTAGGAAAATCTCAATTACAGTCTTTACGTATATGTATAATATTGCATACTCAGTGATTTTCGTAGTATCGGTTATCAGTTTCTCTATATCGTTCAGTCAGTTCTTATTCATGCATATGAACCCTTGCATTCAGTCTTACCTCATCTAGCATACCATTACATTCCACGTACTGATTGCATATTCTTTCTTTATGCTATGATGTCTCATATCATAGGTTCAGATACTCAATATCCCAATCGTATTTAGACAGATCCAGTCAGCAGTTGCAAATTTAGTAGTGAGTCCTCATCTATCGATGATTTAATTTATTGCAGTTTATCAGTAGTTTAGTAGTGGAGTTAGTTGGGGACTTGTCCCATCAACTCCATATTCAGATAGTTCAGTTAGAGGATTTTAGACTAGACCAGTTCAGACAATATTTAGTTTGCAGCTATTTTTACCAGATGGTATTATTTATCAGTATTTAGATTTTTAACCTTATGGCAATTCAGCCTAATTCCACATTTATTTCAGTATTACTATTCAGTGCTCACAACTGATATCAGTCATGGGTTAGCTTATGGTCCTTTGGGGACTTAAGCACTGTGTGGCATCCAGGGTGTAATCTCGGGGCATTACAATATCCCAATTAGATCCCTTAAACCTAGGAGGCCTTCATTCATTGCTTTACATATATTTTTGAGCTTTAGTATGATTTGGGACATCTTTTCAACTCTTGACTAGACTTGTTACCTTATTCTTTAAAGATCAGTTTGAGTCTAGCATTTACTATTCACTTATAATACTAAATTCCTAGTTCAAGTTTGGTATATATGGTGTTAAAGACCTGTTTGAGTCACTATTTTATTATTTACTTATGAAGTTGAGGATCCGTCCAAGATTGACGATTCTGGTATTAAAGGTATCCATAGATATGGTTTTGGTTGTCAGTTACTTTACATTTATTATTATTGTCAGTGATTCTCTCTTGTCAGTTAATTTACATATTATTATTGTCAGTGATTCTCTCTCTTAATTGCATTCATTGTTCTTATGGGAGCTCAACTGGGTTATCTTTCCTTTGTTTGTGCCTACTGGGCTTTTGGTGCTCTAATTAGGATGTAGTTAGCTTTTATACCTTTAAATTTTTCTACTTCGTTATTTATTATCTGGCAGTCAAAGCATTATTTTAGGTTTGCCCCTTTATCCTTGAACTTAGTTATTATTATCGTATCTTATTATGCTTTTATTAGGATTTTGCTAGTCGACCGATGATCTCTATTCAGTACCTATTATTTTGGTACTCATACTGCACTTTTGCATATTTTTCTGATACAAATCCAAGTACTAGTCATTGTTTTTGGCAACATATCCAAATTCTTTTGGGACTCAGAGATAGGGTGAGCTATCAGAGTTGGAGGTAATCTTCTCTCCATCTACTATTTTTAGTCAGTCTTTACGTTTGAGACTGCCTGTATATTGACATTATTCAGTACTTATTTTTGTATTTAGTGGATTTTGTACCGACCTTACTAGGTCATGGGATACTTTTGTACACTTTTCTCATTCTCTACTTTTATTTGGTATTTTTCACTTATATTCGCTGACATACGATTTAGTTGTATGCTTTAGTTCTGGCATTTCTTATTCCTTCCACCAATTAGCCCATTACTAATGTTATGGGCTATAGCTTGGCTTACCTACTAGTGGATTAGAGTAGGTTCCATCATGACCTGAGAAATTAGATCGTGATAAATTGGTATCAGAGCCAGGTTTATTGGTATTGTTAATGAAAGAGAAAGTGTCTAGTATGGTCGTACAGATCAGAATGATGACGTCTATTTTTTATCTTCGGGAAGATATAAAACATTCTTAGGAGAACTTCACTTTCTTCATTTATTTTGTGCATTGAGTCTGTGTTCGTTTCTAAAATTCACATTATTTTACTCTTTTAAAGATGATCAAAATGTATTCTACGATGAGTCGAGGCGAGGACCTTAAGTCCACGCTAGGGTTCTTGTTAGAGGCCGTCATTGACCCAGGGGCTGTATGAATCGCCCCAAATTTTGGGACATGTTATATTGACACCTCAAGCTCACATGAACTGGAGGTCACCCTAGTAAACCATCCCAAATGCCTTATTATGTGATAGGAGTCAAAGAAACTTCAACTCACAAGTCAAGGTAGTGGAAACAACAACGACATAAGTCATAGATTAGATATGTCTATACATTTCATTAGGTTCATCAACTAAACAATATATCCAAGTCCATAACCATTCACAATGCTTCTATACAAAATCGATGTCATAGAAGTATATGTCGGGACAATCCCCCGACTATAGACAAACTATGTTTTAAAGACACTAAGTCTAAAGATAAAGACTAGAAGATGACATCTTCTGAGGTAAGGAAGCTTACCACTTCAAGTCAATCCTGAACTACCTCTATCAATAAGTTACTGTGAGGGAAAAGAAAAAGATGCTCACGTGGGGATGCAACATCCGGAGACTATGCGGTTAGAACGATAGCATGTAACTCAATGGTAAGGAGAAAATTGTACACTTATTCAAATCCATGTCAGTCTATCATAGGCGTAAGGAGAAAGTTGTACACTTGTTCAAATCCATGTCAGTCCATCATAGGCGATCAGATTTACATAAGAATAGGCATATTGAATACATATATATATATATGGTGACACAATAACTCAAATCATGGAATGAGTCATAACATGCGTTGGTACATTCATTCATGAAACATGGGGTAATGGATTACCAACCTTTCACCCATATATTTTAGACATAGTGAGCTCCCATGATACATTAAACAAGAACCTCAAACCACCACCTTATATGGTAAGTTGATTAGACCTCAAACCAATAGTAAGTGGACTAAGGACCTCCAACCAATGGTAAGTGGACTGGGCCCACAAACTGACATATCTAATATGGTAAGTGGTTGGGACCTCAAACCAATAGAAAGTGGACTTGTGACCTCCAACCAATGGTAAGTGGACTAGGTCCGTGAACCGACACATCTCATATGGTAAATGGACGGGACCTCGAACCAATGGTAAGTGGACTTGGGACCTCTAACCAATGAAAAGTGGACAGGGGCCACGAACCAACACGTCTTTACACACATACAAGCACCCATTCAATTCATCACATAGAGACTTAACTCAACTCGAGGCATTCAAGCCATCGAGGCTACACATTATCACATAGACCATCACATTATCTCTTCCGACCTATTTAGCCATTACTTACATGGATAGGCCCAAAGCCTTAGTTCATTACATAATGCAAGTTCATTGTCAGTCATCAAGACTCTTACCAAAATTTATTCCTACTTGTTAATATTATACACTCCTTTTATTCAAATATAATTCAAGTTCATACTTTAAGGACTATGAACATTTAGTCAACCAATCATCAAGGATGTGTACTTAGTCATCATGTAGACAACAAGGCCTTAACCAACCATTCATATGCATTCAATCCCATACATACAGTCTTTAACACATTTAACCAAATTCAAGACTTTACATGATCACATGGCCCTCATAGGGGCCTTCATTATTTAAACCCTTTCAATAAGCCAATGCCTTAACTAATTCATCACGCATTTCAAGTTATGGTCTTCATGACCCACACAAACTATTTACTTTTCATTAGCAAGCTCACACCACCTTCTTACAATATTTAGGCCTAACATACATATCAAGTTCATTTTCATGCTTAGGTTTTTAACCCCTTATTAGTCATTAACCCAACAATATCATCTATTAAAACATAAATATCTCACAATACTTCTACAACATCATTTACCAATCAATCATACTCATTTGGACCATTGCCCTAATTCAATATACTATCAACATGTAACTAGTCATTTCACTTAGATATTTTCACAAACACCTTGTGTACATACTTTTAACAAGGTCATTTTAATGGTAGAAATCATTAGAGATAGGGTTACTCAAGACCCTCATGTTAAACAACATACACCAAGCACACATATATGCAATCTACCATCCATAACATGTATCAACACAAATATAAGCCAGATTCATCATTATTCATAATTAGGTAACAAAACCTTTTTCATTTGATTCAAACCACTATGTACACATACTAATCCAAGTGTAAAATATATGGATTTTAGAGTTGTTTAAAGAGGGGAAGAGATACATGCCTAAAAAAAGATGACATACCAATAATCTTGACTCCTTCTTTTCACTAGATGAGCTTCTTCCAAACCCTAGCCTCAAATCTTGTTCCAAGAGCCTTTTTTAGTGTTTGGAATGTTTAAGTCTAGAAAATAAAGACTTGGGAGGCTAACATGACTTATATAGGTCAAGTAAATAGGGTTTTAGGCAAGGTAAATGACCAAAAGGTCCTTAGTTAAAATCTGGAAAACACACACGTGCAGGGGTACGACTCCCCCACACAATTTACTTGGCAATCGTAATCTAGGGTACGAATGGTACCCTAAATCATACCCAAGTCTTCCCCTAGGTCAACCACACTGGTTAGGGTACGATAGTCACTCTTGAGAAGTATATTAATGGTACAACTCATGACCTAACTCGTATAGACCATCCATAACCAAAATAGTCCACTCTAGGTTAGGTTTCACTCCATACGGTTGGGCAACTTACGACTCATGAACTTGGTTACGACCAAGGGATGACCTTGTAGTATGAGGGACAGTATGTTCACTTAATATACTTCTTAGGATATGAAAGGAGAGGGAATAATGGGTACGAGTTGTGACCTAAGGTACGACTGAAGTATCCCCACCCCGTATCCACTTTAGAGACAAAAATGTTGATATTTTCTCAAGGGTTCAAGTCTAGGTACTTCATTTCTTCCCTATTTGGGATCATTTGTCCATGAAGGAAGGGTAAATCATGCATATAAACAAGATAACACATCAGCATACATTATGGAAAACTTTGCAAAAGTTAAAAACAACACACAACAAGGATACGACACAACACATATCATGACCACACCAATCCTACCAAAAATTTTTGCAAGGCCCCATTCTTGTGTGTTTCATTCTCCCCCACTCAGGATCATTCATCTGTGAATGATGGTTAAGGAAAGATTGTTCTCAAGTTAACATATTAGCACTCGTAAAAAATATTTTTACATAATTGAGGACAAGGTACACAACAAGGGTACAATCCAACACATATCATGGTCATTGTAAATCAATCACTTTGTTTCAATATCTTTGGGATTTCATCCCACCATTTATCCAAAAACACTTAATTAACTCACAGCTTAAGGGCTTAGACCCTTAGAGGCATGAATCAATCACACGCTTCGGGGATTTCAATGGCCAATCTAAGACGTAGACCAAGTCAAGAATATAAACACACATCTCAATCATGAGTTCCCAAAATGAAACAAAACTGTAGATACTTGGACTTTATGTCCCCTTCCACCTCCCAAGTAGCTTCCTTGGACTATGGGTTCATCCATAGAACCTTCACTAAAGCCACCTCTTTTGTTCACAATCGATTAACTTACCAACCCAAGATTCTTACTTGGATTTCTTCCAAAGACAAGAAACCCTAAAATACCAATGTCATCTAAGGGAACAACCATCAAAGGATCACCTACGTACTTTCTCAATACAAGGACATAGAATACCGAATGAATGAGGTTCATACTAAGGGGTAAGTTCAATTCAACTTGGACCCTTATAGGGAGAACCATCCTTTTAGCCACTCAAGGGACCTTCTTCCCGTACTATGACAACTTATTAGGGAAGGAATGACCTTAGAGACCCAACAATCTAAGTAAACATAGCACGAATGAAACCGATTCACCCATAATTGACATCAAATGCAATTATGCCACCTCAATCAATAAACAAGACTTTCTGTATTATAAATAGTTATCATACACTCTCGGTATACTCTTTATAACCATGGAGTCTATTACCAATATATAAATAGGGAAGGGAACCCAAATAACTCAGAACTATCAACATACTCATTTGGACCATTGCCCTAACTCAATATGCTATCAACATGTAACTAGTCATTTCACTTAGACTTTTTCACAAAAACCTTGTGTACATACTTTTAACGTGGTCATTTTCATGATAAAAGTCATTAGAACTAGGTTTAATTAATACCCTCATGTTAAAAAACATACAAGAAGCGCCCACATATGCAATTTACCATCCATGACATGCATCAACACAAATATACGCAAGATTCATCATTATTCATTGTTAGGTAGCACAATATTTTTCATTTTTTTCAAAACCACCATGTAAACTTACTAATCCAAGTATAAAATACATGGGTTTTAGATTTATTTAAATAGGGAAGAGATACATTCCTCAAATAAGATGACACACCAACAATCTTGACTCCTTCTTGCCACTAGATGAGCTCCTTCCAAACCCTATCCTCTAATTTCCTTCCAAGAGACTTTTTGAGTATTTGGAATGTTTAAGTCTTGCAAATGTTTACTTAGGAGGCTACCATGACTTATATAATTCTAGGACTTAGGTTTTTTGTAAAGGGAAATTACCAAAAGGTCCTTGGTTAAAAGATGGAAAGCAGACACATTCAGGGGTACAACTTCCCCTCCTGGTTCACTTGGAAATCGTAACCCAGGGTACAAATGGTACCCTAACTCATACCCAAGGCTTCATCTAGGTTAACCACATTGGTTAGGGTATGACTAGGCATACTTGATTGTATCTTAATGGTATGACTTATGACCAAACTCATATAGACCAACTATAACCAAAATAGTCCACTCTAGGTTAGGTTTCACTCCATACGGTTGGGTAGCTTATGACTCATCAGCTTGGTTATGACCAAGGGATTTCCTTATCGTATGGAGGATCGTATGTTACTTTAATATACTTTTTAGGATACAAAAAGGGATGGTATGGTGCGTACAAGTCGTTACTAGGGTATGACTCAAGACCCCCACCCATATCTACTCTAGAGATAAAAAAGATTGATGTTCTCAAGGTTTCTAGTCTAGGTTCTTTACTTCTTCCCTACTTGGGATCATTTGTTTATGAAATAAGGGTAAATCAATCATACACAAAATTCAACACATCAACATACTTCATGGAAACCTTTACATAGGTTATAAACAACACACAACACGGATACGATATAACACATATCATGACTATTGCTAATCAACCAAAATTTTTGTAAGGCCCCATTCTTGGGTGTTTCACTGTGTTCATGTGAGATTTATATCCCCAACTAGGGGTCAGGGTAAGGAGACTTCACCAGATGCTGATATTACTTTTGAGCTAGAGATTATACTACCCTAGCCATTTATAGTCCAAGGGGCAGCCCAAGCTCGACTGAGGTTTATTTAATTTTCATTGTTTAGAGATACCTTTGTACAATTATCTAGGTGGTTCTCTATCTAATGGTGCTAAGTTTGCGGATTAGAGTGGTACGGATGTAGGAGCACAACCTGTAGCTATTGATCCTAGAGTTAAGGTCTCTCTAGTGTATGTAGTTGCTCAACTGATATCCACCCAGCCAACTATGTCTGTTGAGGAGCAAAACATATTAGGGAGATTTCTGAGATTGACTCCTTCTAGGTTTGTAGGGGATCTCAGTGAGGATACATTTGAGTTCTTGATTACGTGTGAGGATAGGCTATAGAATTATGACCTAGTTGAGACTGTGGGGTTGACTACACTAGTTTTTAGTTGAACTTGACAGCTAAACATTAGGTGAGGGTTATCTTGATTTTGGACTGGAAGGATCTATTTTTTTATATGGAAATAGTTCTACGATGTTTTCTTAGAGAAGTATATGCCTCAAAATATTCAAGAGTATTTGCAAGATCAATTTTTGAGGTTGGATCAGGATTCTATAAGCGTTCTATAATATGCAGCATGGTTCCATGAGTTGGCTAGACATGCAATTTATTTTTTATCAATCGAGCATGTATTGGTTCGGTGCTTTGTTAGAGGAAAAGACTTCCTTATTATATGGCTACTTAAAGTTTAGGTACAACTCAGTAACTATGCCCTTAGTATGGAGGAGATACACCATAAAACCTAATAGGGCAGCAATAAGAGACCACTTTACCAGGTTAGTTTTAGTGGGAGTTAGAGTGACTTATAGTAAGATCCAAAGGTTCTCAGAGTAGGTACCCTCCATGTTTATTTTATCAGTATTAAGGTTAGCCTAGTAGGCCCATTCATGCTATATTTCAAATTATGAATGAATGTTAGTATAGTTATAACAATTATAGTTAGTCTAGCAGTGGTTAGCCATTGCGAAATGCATATTCTTAGTTTCCTATTTGAGGTGGCTATTTTGGGTCAGCTAGATATTTTGGTCAGAGCAGAATGCTAAGAACATGCTATGATTATCAGCTCATTGGTTATATTCTAGAAAGTATTCCCAGTGTGGGGCAGTTGTGCCTGTAGTGTAGAGTGTTTATCTAATTAAGGTAGTGCTTTCCCTAGATAAATATGGTATGCAGGGTTATAGAGTTGGTCCCCTGGGTTCTCGAGGATCTGCTCAAGCAGGTAGGATAGTCGGTCAGGCTCTTAGTCATATGGCGAGCGAGGTCATTTATATGTTGTACCTAGTAGGCCGAAGGCAGTCTTTGGATGTTATTATTATAGTTACAATTTTAGTGTGTTGTTAGCTAGGTATTTCTTTATTTTATCTTGGATCCACTTATTCATATCTATCAGCTTATTATGCACTATAGTTAGTGTTATCCTGGGAGTCTTTGTCTATGCCATTGCTTGTATCTATTCCCTTGTGAGGTTCTTTAGTAGTCGATCTATTTTATAGATCATTTGTTGTGACCATTCAAGAGTTTCATACTCAGGATGATCTTATTATGTTAGACATAATGTAATTCTTGGCGTGGACTGGTTATCCCCTCAAACAGTCTTAGATTGGTTTTCCAAGACCGTTACCTTAGCTATGCTTGGCACACCCTTGATTGTGTGGCAATGTTCTATTAGCTGTGTACCGACAATGATTATTTCTTATGTTGGGTCTAGGAGGCTAATATTGAGGGGTTGTAATTGATATTACTTATATTTGTGATGTTAGTGCTGAGAGTCTTTCTCTTGAATTCGTTCCTATAGTCCATGATTTTTTGATATTATTACTACTGATATACCTAGCCTTTTTCCTATGTGTGATATTGAGTTCATTACTGATTTTGAGCCGAGCATCAGACCTATTTCTATGGCACCTTATCACATGGCTCCTACTAATCTTAAGATGCTAAATTCTTAGTTTCAAGATCTTTTGGGTAAGGTTTTATTAAGATGAGTGTATCCTTTTGGGATGTTCCTATCTTATTCATAAAAAAGAAAGATGGTACTATGTGTATGTGTATTGACTACAGAAAATAAAATAAGGTGACAGTAAAGAATAAGTATTCTATACTTCATTTTGGTGATTTGTTTGACTATCTTCAGGGAATGGCAGCATTCTATAAGATTGAGTTGAGATCCGATCACCATCAGTTAAGGATTCGGGCAGAAGGCATCTCCAAGACAGTCTTCAGGATTCGCTATGGTTATTATGAGTTCCTAGTGATGTTTTTGGGTTGACCAATGCATCAACTATTCATGGATTTAATGAATTAAATTCTTAGATCCTATTTGGACTAATTCATAAATATTTTTATTGATAGTATCCTTTTGTATTTGAGGAGTAGCGATGAGCATGACCAATATTTGAGAATCGTGCTCTATGCTTTGAGAGATAATTGGCTTTATGCCAAATTCTCAGTGTGAGTTTTGGCTCGAGTCTATTATATTCCTAGGATATGTGATGTCTGGGGATGGGATTATGGTGGTTCCAATAAAGATTAAGGCTATTTATGATTAGTCTATACCTATATCTCCCATTGAGGTTCTTAGCTTTATTGGTGGTAGGTTATTGTAGGTGGTTCATTGAGGGTTTTGTTACTATTGCAGTGCTGATTACTAGGGTAACTATAAATGAGGTTTCTTTCTAGTATTCCAAGGAGTGTGAGTCAAGTTTTCTGAGGCTTTCTCACTTCACCTCCACTTTTGACTCTTCTTATTAAGGTCCAAGCATTTACCATATATTATTATGCTTCTGGTGTTAGTTTAGGTTATGTACTTACGCTGCACAGTTGAGTTATTACTTGAGGCTACTCAAGGTTCATGAATGCAACTACCCCGTTCATGATTTGTAGTTAGCGGTGGTAGTATTTTCACTTAACCTGAGGAGTCACTACTTGTACGATTTTCATTATGAGATTTTAGATCATTATAGCCTTTAGAACATTATGACTCAGAGGGAGATTAATTCAAGACAACACAGGTGGATTGAGTTGCTGAAATACTTAATGTCTCCATTCTTTATCATCCGGGCAAGGAAAATATGGTAGCATATGCCTTGAGTTGAAATATAGATAGTATGGGTAGTTTGACCTTTATTTTAATTTGGAGCAACCATTTCTTGGGATGGTCTGTCCTTATCCAACTCGATGGTTTAACTTAACATTGTAGACTCCAAGAGGATCCTTACTAGGGTTGAGGCTAGGTCTACCTTGTTTGATAAGATTTTGAGTGGCTAGTTTAAGGATAATAAAATTTGTAACATTCATGATAAAGTTCTGAGGGGTGAGTCCAAGAGGGGTACCTTAGATTTAGAAGGAATTTTGAGATATGATGGTCGTATTTGTGTTTTGAAGGTTGGAGCCTGGATTTATTTGGTATTAGAAGAGGCTCATAGCTCAGATATTCTATTCACCTTGGTTCACTCAAGACGTATAAAGGTTTGATGCAACATTACTGGTGGAGTGGCATAAAGAGATTTATAGCTCATTGCCTATGTTGTCAGTAGGTAAATGTCGAGCATCAAAGACCTAGTGATCTGATTTGGAGATTACCTTTTTCTCGAGTGGAAGTAGGAGTGAATCACTATAGACTTCATTAGTGGTTTCCCTTGCACTTCCCGTGGTTTTAATGACATTTGGGTCATCATAGATCAGTTTCAAATCAACTTATTTTCTCCCAATTCAAATGTCTTTTAGTGCTGAGTGATTTGCTGTATCTATGTTCGTGAGATAGTTTATCTTCATAGAGTACCAATATCTATTATTTTAGATAGAGGCTTAGTATTTAATTCTACCTTCTAGAGGACTTTATAGGAGGAGTTGGGTACTCAAGTTGACCTCAACAACACTTTCCACCCTTAGTCGATAGGTAGTTAGAGTGGACTATTTAGGTTTTTGAGGATATTGTATTTGCATATGTTGTGGACTTTCGAGGTCATTGGGAGAAACACTTAGCGTTAGCAGAGTTTACCTATAATAATAGCTACCATTTAATAAATTATATGGTAGGCATTTTTGATATCTAATAATTTTCTTAAGACCTCCGAGGTTAGGCTCATGGTACTGACTTACTTTACGAGTCGTTCGATTGGATTTGAGTAATTCAGGATAGGTGGACGACATCTTAGATCAGGTAAAAGAGTTATGCTGATCATTGACTTTGTGCCTTAAAGTTTGGAGTGGGCTATTGGGTTTTCCTTTGATCTATAAAGGGAATGATGAGGTTAGGAAGGAGGGGCAAGCTCAACCCCAGGTATATTGGGCTATTTGAGATACATTAGACTGTTGGAGAGGTAACTTATGAGTTGGACAGCCCTAGATTTTAGAGTTGTTCACCTAGGTTTCCATGTCTCTATGCTGTGACGTTATATCTCAGATGAGTCTCATGTGCTTCGGTAGGACTTAGTTTATTTGGATGAGAGGTTAACCTTTGGGGAGGATCCAGTTGTTATATTGTCTAGAGATGTCAGACGATTGCACTCTAGGGAGTTTCTACTGGTTAAGATTCAATGGAGATGCCACCTAATTGACTAGGCTACCTTGGAGATCGAGAGTGAGATGCAGGCCTAGTATCCCACACCTTGATACTTTTCTTTTGCGGATGAAAGCCCTTTTAATAATGGATATTGTAATGAACCTCCAGGTCATTGTTTACACTTCCATACTATTTCATTATTTAGATCTTTCCCGTAACTACGTGATAGTTTGGTTACCAAGCAGTTCATTTGATTTTTAGAGTCAATTCCTTATTTTGATAATTTCATTGTTGAGAATTGGGTATTAGGCTTAAACTTTAGATTTCAGTATTGCATGCCAATTTTGATAGTTTTGTTAGATTGGAATGTCAATTTTAGGCTGGGGGACTTTTGCTTTAGGTCTCGAGTCTTCTGGACTCGTTTTTGGCTACTGGGTGGATTTTGGTTAAAATGACCATTTAATGTGGGGAATATATTTCAGCAAAATAACCCAGATGGAAATTTTGATAGTGCTATTGAGTCAAAAATGTCGAACTTGGTAGGGTATAATATTTTGTTTCCATTCATGGGATTTTGAACGAATTCTGAGGGTCCAATCAAAACTTAGAAAACTTTGCTAAGTATTGGTGCAAACCTAAGATGATGAGCCGCTTAATCGGAACTTTGGTCTCTTAAGTGGAGGTCGTTTTAATGACTAGCCTCGGTCCCCTCCTAGCCTCTTAATTAGAGGTATCTCCACTTTAGCGGAGGCCGACCATTAGGCTTAGCTGCTTAAAGGCAGTTTTTGGCTTTAGCGACGATCTCTTAAGCAGCCAATTGGCCGCTAAAGTGGTCATCAATGTTGCATTTAAGACTTGACCTTCTCAGTTTTTGGTTATTTTCAAATCCCAAAATCCTATGAAAAATCCTAGAGAGCTAAGAGATTGTGAATAGCGATCCTTTGGTTTTCGGGGTAAGCTAGAGAGTTCGTTGGGCTTATTTTCTCATCAATGTTTTCGTAAGCTTTCTCTAATTTCAGTTAATTATCCGATTTAAAATTAAATCCCTATATTCTTTGTGGGCTAATTTGAGGGAGTATTTGTGCTTGAATTTCATCCATTTTATGGGTAAATGGTCATTGAGTTTAGAGGGATGGTTTGACGATTTCAAAGTTGTGATTTCACAAGTGGGGCCCACATAGGATTTCTAGCTTAATTTTAGACCCAATGTATTTATATATAATATGGGTATTTTTATTCTCAAATTATGTGCTTATCATTATTTGGATAGCGTAGCATTCTGAGGAGGCTTTTCGAAAGGGAAAAACTACGATTTAGTGGAATTTCTTTGGTCTCTTCAACGTCCAGGTAGACTAGTCTTACTTTCTCCATAGATTAACCTTTATTATGGTATTATTATAGTATTATGCCATATTTGGTTGGGATTTGTTACTTGTTAACATGTTTAGTGACAGTTAGAACATTTAGCCTGTTAGAGAGCCATTTTTTGGTAGAATTGACCCATTTCCCTTTTTCTTGAGTTAGATTATTTTCTTAGGACTCATTTAGACTTATTCAGCATCTAGTAGTATAACTTGGAGTCCTTAGTCTTTTTTTGGATAGAAATTACCTTAATATGGACTTTCAGAGTTAATAGCGGGCCACACAAGCCCTATTTTAGGTCAACTATCCTAATTAGCTCCTTGTTGACCTAGGAAGCTTCTTTCACTACTTTACTTATATTCTTGAGAATTAGTATGATTTGGGACATCTTTTCAACTCTGACTAGACTTTTTTCCTTGTACTTACTTTAAAGACCGGTTCAAGTACGTCACTTACTATTCACTTATAATACTAAATTCTCAGTTTGAGTCCGGTATATTTGGTATTAAATACCAATCCGAGTTTGAAATTTATTGTTCACCTATGAAGTTGAGGATCCAGTTCAAGTCTAACAGTTATGGTATGAAAGGAATTCATAGATATGGTTTCAATTGTTAGTTACTTTATATTTATTATTATTGTTTGTGGTTCTATCTCTGGTTTGTATCAATCTGGCTTATAGGGAATTTATTGGGTTATCTTTCTTTGTTTGCGCCTTCTGGGGTCCCAGTTAAGCTATAGTAAGCTTGTATTTACTTGACTTTATTTACTTCATTATGTATTATCTGTCAATTGGAGTATCATTTCAACTTTGCCCCTTTATCTCTGACTTTAGTTTTTATTCTCGCATTTATTTATGCTTTTGTTATGATTTTGCTTAGTTATCCAATGATGCCTACCAAGTACCCATTATTTTGATACTCGTACAACACTTCTACATCTTGTTTTTATGCATATTCGAGTATTAGTCACAGTCATTCATTGATGATATATCCAGGATTCTTTTAGGACTCGGAGATAGGGTGAGCTTTCAAAGCTGGAGCGGATCTTCTATCCTTTTACTATTTTTGGAAAGTCTTTAATTTCATGGGTACCTGTTTATTGACATTATTTAGTACTCATATTTTATATTTAGTGGTTCTTGTATCGAACTTACTAGGTTATGGGATACTCTTTTGTATACTTTACTAATTCTCTACTTTTATTTGGTATTTTGCACTTATATTCCTCTTCTTATGATTCAATTGTACGTCACGACCCAAGAGTACCCCCTAGTCATAACACGGTTCTTAGAACCACAAGTGATCCCAAGCTAACTCATGTACTAGCATACTACTTGAGCAACTGATTTAAGATTTATATAAATGCTAAATAACTGCGCAGAGCCATAATAATAATAAGATAAGACGTTTCAATACATAACCGGTCAAAGTTTACAATGCTTCAATTTGAGAGAGAAAGGAACTAAAATTACAAATTCTGACTTTGACTGTACATATATGAATCCTCTACTATACTGAATTTATTTAGTTGGACATGCCCCCCATCTATCCCTAATCAATACATAAGAATAATGAAAATAAAACACAAGAACGACAACCGACTTGAGTCCTCAAAGTAAGATAACTCATCGCCTGCTAGCTGAATGCTGTGAACTGCCTAACCCTGGTGTGTGGGCTACATCTGGTACCTACATAATGAAGGAATGTATCCATAAGCAAATATATGTGGTCAGTACTTTGGGATGTACTGGGTATGTGAGACATGCACTAATCATGAAAATACTTAATTTATTCTTTAAAACTAAGGACATAAGCTATTTACTGAAATATGCATTTAAATCATGGTTGTACGTAAAAGCTGTAAGACTTATTAAAATTTCTATATCATGAGTTGGAAATATTTCTATAAACTTGGAAGAGGCAGAGACATGAGTACCATATGTAAATCTCAAGTTATAGTTGAATAGGTTGTAAAATCGTATAGGGGATCAGGTATGAATATTGAGCATAGATGCATGAATATGTAAAATGAATGCAGACCAAGTGAAGCATGTGATGAAATAATCTATAAAATTGAATAACTAATAAACTAAACACTTGTTCATGCAAACCTAAGATGATAAACTCTGAATACTAGACAAAAATTATAGGAGCTATTACTTAACCAATATTCCCTAATTTAAGCTAATTAGGGTACAACTTAAAACCCCAGTTGAAAGGGTGTAAATACCTTGCCATGAGTACCAAGACTGGTTATGTGGATCCACTATGATGATGTCCTAAAGGAATAGGGTGTTATTTCTCTACTGGCGAGTGACTCTTAAGAGAGTGTTAGTCCTCTACTGGTGGGTGGCATCTCATAACCTATGCTAGCTACGTAGTTTTGGAACTTAGGGACTTCTACTAAAGGTCTCAATCCTCTACTGATGGGTAAACCTTCATTCCTAGGTTCTCTTAGTGCTAAGTCCTACTTCCAACTAAAAGACATTGAGACGTAAGCTGATACATTCACTGATAACAATATGCTCAAGTCATGGTATTTTGAAAATAATAGTGCATGAAGAATCTGAAGCAATCATAAACATGTAAACTTATATATTTAGCATGATGTAATACTGGCAAGTGCTAGTTATGACAATGGTATAAAATTTATGAGATAAGCATGATATGGTTAACTGAATTCTTGAAAACTGTAACATACAACATCAACTAGGTTTTGAGTGTTCATACCACACCAACACGGAAAATAATAAAATTAAATATGATGATTTCACTATAATAACATGGTAGAAAATTTCATGCCTTAAATTCAACAATCCAACAATTTCATAAATGTATCAAATAATTATGGTTAGAGTATGAATGAATATATGAAATTATGAGGGAGCACTGTTTCATGGTAGAATTCAATACTTACATGGAGGAAATCATGGAATTTATACGTGTCATGGAACCCTAAATCATAATAGAATTAAACTTGAGAATTTGGGGAAAACTTTGGGACTTAATGGGTGATGAATATCCCACATACCTAAATTTCTTGACTTATTGAAGGAAACTTGAATTTAGATCCTTATGGGTTGAATTCGTGGAAGAAACCCTTGCTCTTTCTTCTTGAGAATTTGGGAGAAGAGAGATTGTGTATATAATGTGTTTGGGGTCATGGGATTATAAAATCACGTTTACATCAGTCATAGGATAGTTTATGACCCGACCCGACCAAGGGCTTTGTTGTAATAGGTATCCCAAATCCAACCAAGACTGGGGACCGCCTCCTGTTACCTAATCCAACCAAGATCAACATACCTTGAGTCGGCAGAATGCCGAACAAATTGCAAGATAGCATAACTAAACAAAGACTGACTTTGGGATAGGTCTATTATGAGACCAACCCTACCAAGTCATCCTGTCCACCAAACCCGCACCGACCAAATCACCAAGCAAAACCAATACCAAACCAAGGGCCATAAACAAGGCCGTAACCAAATAAGTTCAAAAACATAATATTATTTACCCCAAAATGAAATACAATGGAACAGTGAGAAATTATGTCCAATAATGTCAACTCTAATACCAATGCCAATATTAAGGCCGATACCAATATCGTCCCACCCATTACATCCCATAGCAGTTCCACAAAGCCTCTAATAAAAAAAGTAAGAAGATTTAGTTGGGATATGCCCCTAACCATATCCTAAACCAACATCTATAAATAGATCAGATTGTCTAAAAAAATGTCCATAACATAAAATAGAGCCTTTCGGAAAGTTGAAAGCTCACCACTCCAATCCAATAACTGTCCCCAAGTCAATTACTATGTAGGAGGAGTAGAATTGTCGGTTCCTTCATAGCGTGGGTATACAGCCGCCCAAAGATGGGTTAGCTAGTGATTGCTAGCATGAACTCAGGATAAGTATAAAATAATGTCATTTATAAAACCAAGTAAAACCATCCATATGCATACAAACCACACACACACACACATATATATATAACCATGTTGGGAGGCGAATTGTGTTTATCATGACAATAAAACTTTTACTTGGGCTGTGTAGCGTTATAGTCCTAAAGTACCCACAGGCTATATGGGTTCAGCTCCCCCTGCCAAAAGGGCCCCAGAGCGTGAAGCCGCATGACCAGGGAAGAAAACCTGAGATGACTAGTACATCCCCCAAATATAATGTGTGACATCATGCACACGATCACCAAGACCAAACCTAACATCGACAAATATGAGTTTCCAGTTTTGGTTCGCCTGGGACCTCCACCATCCATGGCTTTGCTACAAACCCTACCATTATTGCCCAATTAAAATCATTACCAAGAAACTAACCTATCCATTTACTATTTATTAACCAAGGCCATTAGTAGTGGTATCGTCATACCGACTATACTTGCATGTTTTTTCCATAGCCAACCATATATAGATTCAAGGGATTCCATGTATCCTTTATGATTTTCAATTAACTAAAACCATGGCCACAAAGGCCTTTCCAGTCCTTTTAAAACTATTTATACCATTCATATCATTTAGGGTTCCATTACCATGTTTAAACCATGCATAAGTTCCACTGAAAAACCAATTTTCTAATAAAAATATTGTTAAAGGCATTTTATCAAACTCATTGGGGGGATAGTATTACAAAAACAAGTCCATTACCAAAGAACCATTCCCATACAACCAATTATCCAAAACCACCATTAATGCATATAAAAGTATAATTAAAACAATGGGTAAACCATAATCAAGTATTTATAAACAAAACCCCCAAATCATATTTGAAAACCCAAAATCATACAACATTCAAATCATAAAAACATTATATAAAACCATACCTTTAATTTGAACTAAAAATGAGGGGAGAGAACATGCCTTAATTGACAAAGTAGATAGAGAGAAACCACCAACAAGATCCCCAAATTAGTCCTCTAGTGGAAACTCCAGCTTTCTTGCCCAAAAGATATTGAGGGAATTATAGTGTTTAGGAAGAGTTTCTAAGTGTTAATGAATAGAATAATAGGGTAACTAACCTCCCTATAGGAATATAAGTCGTGGGACCCTATTAGGAGAAGTGGGGAAATGTCCAAAATACCCCAACTTAAGTTGCACAAAATTCCATCACAGGGGTATGACTGACCCTCACGAGTCGTACACTTTGATACGAGTGGTACCCACCACCCGTATCCTAAGCCTTAACCCTTGGACCCAATATTGTCTTGTGTACAACACATCCTACCCAAGTCGTATTAACAACATAAGATCCGTACCCTTTAACCATATCTATGGAAAGATAGAACCACAGAAGGTTTTCTTGAATCATAGAAGGTTTGAACACTGACCACTGTACGAGTCTTGGGTATGACTTGTACCCTAAATTATGGCTCCTGGAGAGCCACCATACTCATATATAGCTTAATTTACCAAGTCTAAGGTTAAGTGAAGGAACCAAATAATCTGTATCAAACCATAAGGCTCGTAGCACTAAGTCATACCCATTCCAGTGACCAAAATCCCCCCACTAACCAATACTTGTCAGCATACAACTGGACCATACCATTCGTACCCCAACACACGGCTTGTACCCATGAGTCGTATTATGTCCAGAGGCCAGAATTCCAAAAAATTTTCTAAGGTCCAAAAACTAGGGTGTTTTAGTTTCTCCCACAAGGAACATTTGTCCCCGAATGACGGATAAGGTAGGGTTAACCACACGCACGAGTCATTTGCATTATCAAATATATTTCCAATCTCGAGCAAAGTTTGAAAATGAAAAGGCAAAGATATTAGTCTTTCCTTTAACAAACTCAGAAAATCAAGATGTGTTGAAGGCACATACCTTCTGCACGATTCCGCAAGATATAACTTGCATTATCCTCTGCCGAAAAGGTAGTCCTCACTGGAAAGAAGTGAGAAGACTTTGTCATCCTATCCACGATGACCCAAATTGAATCATATTAATTATGATACCGAGGAAGACCAATAACAATCCATATTGATTACCTCCCATTTCCATTCGGGGAAAAACAAATTCTTGACACTACCTACTAGGTCTTATGTGCTCAACTTTAACTTGTTGACACACCAAGAGCTTGGACACAAAATCAGCCACATCTCTCTTCATAACATTCCACCAATACATCTCCTTGAGGTCATGATACATCTCCATGGAATCGGAATGAAAAACATAGCGCGACTCATGCGCCTTAGCCAAAATCCTTTACTGCAAATCATCGACTTCAGGAATGCACAACCTTCCTTGGTATGGTAATGTACATTCACCACTGATCTCAAACACCACTACTTTTTTTCTACCAACATCACCCTTGATTTTCATCAAGATAGGATCCAACACTTGTTTCTCCTTAATATCTGCACCAAGAGATGATCGAACCACTTCTTGTGCCATTACACCTCCATCCTTGGAGTCCAAGAGGCGAACTCCAAGGTTAGCCAAACGATGAATATCCTTCACAAACTCTCACTTTCCTTTCTCCACATAAGCCAAACTCCCTAAGGACAACCTACTAAGAGCATCAACAACCATATTATCCTTACCTCGGTGATAGTGAAGTCTCATATCATAGTCCTTAAAAAGCTTAAGCCATCTCATCTGCCTGAGATTGAGCTCCTTCTAAGTGAACATATACTGCAAACTCTTATGATTAGAAAAGATGTCCACATGTACACCATACAAATAGTGCCGCCATATTTAAACAAAAATCCACTGCCAATAGCTCCAAATTATGAGTAGGATAATTCCTTATATGTTTCTTCAACTGCCTTGAAACATAGGCAATCACCTTTCTATGCTGCATCAAAACACAACCAAGACCTACCCGAGATGCATCACAATAGAACACAAACCCATTATTGCCTTATGGCAAGTCAAAATTAGAGCCGAAGTTAGCTTATCATTCAACTTCTCAAAACTCCCTTCAAAAGCATCCGACCAAGAAAACTTAACCTTTTTCTGAGTCAACTTTATCAAAGGAGCAGCTACCGATGAAAAGCCTTCCATAAACAACCTATAATACCCAGCCAAGCCTAACAAGCTCTAGATGTCTGTTGGAGTCATGGGTCTAGGCCACCTCTTAACCACAACCACCTTTTACGGATCCAATTTGATCCCCTTGCTAGAAATAATATGACCAAGAAAAGTCACAGCGTTCAACTAAAACTCACACTTGGAGAACTTGGCATACAACTACTATTCCTTTAAAGTTTGTAATACCACATGGAGGTGATTGGTATGATCCCCCTCACATTTGGAATTAACCAGAATGTTATCAATAAACACAATGATGAAGAGATCCAAGAACTTTCTAAAAATCATGTTCATCAAGTCTATAAATGCCGTTAGGGCATTAGTCAATCCAAATGACATCACCAAGAATTCAAAGTGCCCATACCGAGTACGAAATGCCATCTTAGGGATATCCACCTCCCTAATCTTTAGCTAATAATACCCAGACCGAAGATCTATTTTAGAAAAGAACTTGGCACCTTGCAACTGATCAAACAGATCATCTATCCTTGGAAGTGGATACTTGTTCTTAATCGTCACCGTATTCAACTGCCGATAGTCAATGCACATTTGAACGGAACCATCCTTATTATGCACGAACAACACCGATGAACCCTATGGCGATACACTAGGATGAATAAACCCCTTTTCCAAAAGATCCTTAAGTTTCTCCTTGAGTTCCCTCAACTAAGCCGGAGCCATTCTATAAGGAGGAATAGATTTGGATGAGTGTCTAAAACTAAATTAATACCAAACTCTTTTTCCATATCTGGAGGAACACCAAGTAAATCATCTAAAAAGACCTTAGGAAAGACATTTACCACTGGGATTGAATGAACAACTTTTCTAGTTAGAATCTTTAACTCAGACCAAGTGATAAAGACAACCTTTAAAGATTAATCTCAGAGCTCTAAGATAAAAGATAAACCTCCCCTTAGAAGCTAGGGAACAACCCTCTAACTCTATAACCAGTTCACCAGGGAACCTAAAAACAACCTTATGGGTCCGACAATCCAAAGAAGTGTAACAAGAGGTGTAACCAATCCATCCCCAGAATAATATAAAAAATAACCATATCAAGTTCAAACAAATCCACAAAATTTTGCCTACCACACTTCCCCTATATAATCTCTTAGCAATAACCAAGTCACCTACCGAGGTAGAAATAGAAATAGAATTCAAAAAAATCTCAGGATCAAAACAAATACATACAACCACAAATGGGGTCACACAAGAAAAAATGGACCCTGGATCAAGCAGACCATACACATCACAAGAAAAGAGTTGTAATGTACTAGTAACGGCATTAAGGAATCTCTCAAATTCCTGTTGGGAGGCCAAAACATACAACCCATTTTGGATAACAATAGAACAAGGAGTAGTAACAGAAGAAGACATGACACCACCAAGTGCAGGCGCAGAAGATGAAGCCACTAGTACCTTATTTGCCCTCGTAGCAACCTTATTAACTGGATAATCCCTGAGCTGATGGCCTACCTAGCCATACTTGATGCATTTGTCCATCCCTTCATCGCAATAACCCTGATGAGGATGACTATAGTACCAACAAGGAGGGCATGAAGAAATTAACTGACCCTTACTCGCCTGAGATTCCATACCCAGCGCCCAAAAATTATTACCACCCTGATGACGCTTATTACTCAACTGCTTCGGGTAAGGAGCACTAGCAGTAAAGAAGGATCCAAAACTCCCCCACTTCTTTTTCAACCACTTTCTGGCATCCCTACTATCCTGAGACTAAGAACCTTCCTAATCAAAAAAGATGCTTCTCTTACCCCATCAATCTCCAAACTCTATTTGTTTCCTTTTTTCATCCTTTACCTGCTATAATGAACAATCAACTTAGAAATATCTATATCTTTAATTAGCAAAGCAGTCTTGCTTCCCAAGATCAAATCCCAATTAACCCTAGAAGCAAACATTGTTATTCTTGCTCTCATGTCAGTCACCAAATCAAGAGCATACCTTGACAGTTGATGAAACTTCATGGAATATTCCTTGACAAACATTCTCCCTGCTTAAGATTCTCAAACTTCTCCATTTTTTCTTTGTCCAGCTCTTGAGGAAATAAATGATCCATAAAAGCACTAGAGAAGGCATCCCATAAGGACATATCCTCCACATTACCTCTATCCCTATCCCATACTTTGTACCATTAGTATGCAACATCCTTGAGCTGATAAGATGCAAAATTTACACCTTCCACATTAGTAGCTTACATCACCTTAAATATCTTATCTATCTTATCCAAGAAACCCCAAGGATCCTCCCTACCTTCACACCAGTAAAAGTAGGAGGATTCAATTTCATAAACTGACCAACCCCTGCGGCCTCAGTAGACAACTCACCTGATGCATCCCATACAACCTGAGTAGTAATTAATTAAGAAATAGTATAAATAGACTGGTGAAATTATGCATTAGTCACCTCTCCTTGAGGAGGACTAGTAGCAATTGGAGGAACTTCAGAACTATCGGGGATAGGACCCTGAGATCAAAGATAAACTGCAGACATAGGACGTACCCAGTCAATACTATCCCTAGATGGGATTGAAGATTTTCCATGTGTTCCAGATCACCGAGGCATGCTCTGAAAAGTGAACAACCAAGGATTAGAGAAGAATTCCAGGACTTAGACTCCATGCTTAAAAATAGAATACTAAGAAAGTAAAATATTCCTAAATGCCTTGTATTCTCTCTCTTATAAGTATGGCACGCTACACACCTCTAAAAGAGACACTACACACCTCTAAAAGAGACTCTTCTCAACATGGTTTTGTGGACTCCCAATTAACTATGAACCTAATGCTAGGATACCAACTTGACACGACCCAACCAGGGGCCTTGTCGTAATGGGAATCCCAAGTCCAACTAAGATCAGGGACCACCCCCCGTTACCTAACCCAACTACCACTAGCATACCTTAAGTCGGCTTAATACAGAACAAATAGTAAGATAGCATAACTAGAGTAGGACTAGTTTTGGGATAGGTGTATTACTATACCAACTTTACCAAGTTATCCTATCCTCCAAATCGGCACCAGCCAAACCACCAATACAAACTAATACAGAACCAAGGGCCATAAACTAGGACATAATTAAATAAGTTCCAAAATATAATATTATTAATCCTAAAATAAAATATGATGGAATAGTGAGAAATTATGTCTAATAGTGTCAGCCCCAATACTAATGCCAATATTAAGGCCGACACCAATACCGATCCTGCCCATTCCAACCCATAGCAGTACCACAAAGCCTCTAACCAAAAGAGTAAGAATATCCGATTGGGATATGTCCCCAACCATAGATAAAACCAACATCCATAAATTGTTTAGAATGCCTAAGAAAATATTCATAGCATATAATGAAGCCTTCCAGAAAGATGGAAGCTCACTACTTTAATCCAACAGTTGTCCCTTAGTTAATAACTATGTAGGAGAAGTAGAACGGGCGATTCCCACATAGAATGGGTATACAGCCGCCCAAAGGTGGGGCATCGAGTGATCGCTAGCATGAACTTAGGATAAGGATAAAATAAGGCCATTTATAAAACCAAGTAAAACTATCCATATGCATACAAACCATACATATATATATGTATAACCGTGCTCGAAAAGAGAATTGCGTTTAGCATGACATTAAAACCTTTACCTGGGCTGTGTAGCTTTGCCATTGTAAACCATCCACGGGCTATATGGGTTCATCTCCCCCTACTGAAAGGGACCCAGTGCGTGAAGTCACACGACCAGAAAAGAAAATCTGGGATAACTAGTACATTCCCTAAATATAAAGTATGACATCATACATACGGTCACCAAGACCAAACCTCACATCAGCAAATATAAGTTTCTAGTTTGGTCCCCCTGAGACCTCCACCTTCTACAACTTTGCTACACCCACCCACTATAATATGTTAATTAAAACCATTACCAACCAACCAATCCATTTACCATTTATTAACCAAGGCCATTAGTAGGGGTATCATCATATCGACTATACTTGCAAGCTTTGTCCATAGCCAACCATAAATAAGTTTAAGGGATTTCATGTACCCTTTATGATTTTTAATTAACCATATGATTTTTAATTAACCAAAACCATGGAAACCAAGGTATTTCCAATCCATTTAAAACTATTTAAACCATTCATATTATTTAGGGTTCCATTACCAAGTTTAAACCATGCATAAGTTCCATTTAAAAACTAATATTATAATGAAAACATTGTTAAAGGCATTTTATAAAACACATTAGGGGCATAGTATTTCCAAAACCAAAGTCCATTACCAAAGAACCATTCCCATGCAACCAATTATCCAAAACCACCATTAGTGCATATAAAATCATAATTAAAACATGGGAAAACAATAACCAAACATTTATAACCAAAACCCCTAAATCATATTATAAAACCCTAAATCATAAAACATTCAAATCATAAAACATTTTATAAAACCATGCCTTTAGTTGGAACTAACAATGAGGGAAGAGAACATAACTTAATTGACAAAGTAGACAAAGAAAAACCACCAACAAGATCCCCAAATTAATCCTCTAGTTGAAACCCTAGCTTACTTGCCCAAAATATATTAAGAAAATTATAGAGTGTTTAGAAAGAGTTTTGAAGTATTAATGAATAGAATAATAGGGTAAATAACCTTCCAATAGGAATATAAGTGATGGGACTATATTAGGATAAGTGCAGAAATGTCCAAAATACCATCACTTGAGTTGCACAAAATTCCATCATAGGGGTACAACTGACCCTCACGAGTCATATCCTTTGATACGAGTGGTACCCACCACTCATATCCTAATCCTTAACCCTTGTACCATACACTATCCACTGTACAGCTTATCCAACCAAAGTTATATTGACAACATATGATCTGTACCCTTCACTCGTATCCCTGGCAAGATAGAATCACATAAGGTTTGAACAGTGACCACCATAAGAGTCTTGGGTACGAATTGTACCCTGACTTATGGATCATAGTGAGCCACTCGTACTCAGATCTAACTTAAGTTACCAAGTCTAAGATTAGGTAAAGGAACCAAATGATCTGTATCCAACCATATGACACGTGCCACCAAGTCATACCTATTCTAGTGATCAAAATCCATCCCACCAATCAACACTGGTTAGCATATGACTGGACCATACCATTTGTACCCCAACATATGGCTCAAACCCATGAGTCGTATAAGGTCTTGAGAACAAAATTCTAGGAAATTTTCTAAGGTCAAGAAACTAGGGTGTTTCAATTTAGGACATAAATGACTTGTTTACCCTAAAAAAACTGAAGAGAAACATGGGTTTTAGCATTTTTGAACAAGGTCCATGCCACGGTAAATATCGTAGAGCACAAGGTCTGTGCCACATTAAAATCACAGATACTCACTAGTTCCTCATAAAAATGCTCATAACATTTCACTTGATATCAAATTAACGTAAAATAAGATGCGTTGGAAATATGAATCAATTATCTACAATTTGGTGGGCATTGAGCCCCAAAATTATACATATTCTAGAAATTATACACGTTCAAATTTAAAGCTTGAACAATTGGATACCAATATTTGGCCGAATCAAAAGTTCTTAACTCAACTTTGCTCTAACTATTTTCTATGAATATTTTTCACCTCAAAAGCACTCTTCACACTAGGCTAATGATCATGAAACATATATCTATATACAAATCATGGGATTAGAGTTCTTACACATAGGAATGCTAGTTCAAATTCTATCCTAAAAATGTGGGGTGGTACATTGTATGCTTTTTTTGGCACTTCTTATACCTTTCACCAATTATCCCATCACTAACCTTTCTAGTTATTTATTCGATTACTTAATAGAGGATTAGAGTAGGTTCCATCATGAATTGGTAAATTGGGTCGTGGAAGGACTATTTTTTCATATCAAATCACTTTTTGGACCATTTATAATAAATAGCCCATGACTATGGAAGATAGGATGTCCCTTATTTTCTTCTTATATGATTTTGGATGAAACTTATCCTTGAAAGTAATTTTAGCTTGTTGATAGATTTTTTTACTTTCTTTAGAAACATTGGTTGCGAGTTGATTAATTTTCCTCTAGGTTTTCGTATTAGATTAGTGTTTGTAGAAATCGAAAGAAAGGTTTTTATATTTAATATATCCTTTGGTTTTCCTTTATTTATCATCTTGTCTCTTTCTATCTATCTATTTTTCAACACTATCCTCGCTATCCTCGTTTTTCATATTATTTTGTATCATTTGGTATCAAACCTAAGCTTATATTTATTCTTATGATTCTAGTCTTGGGTTGTGGTATTGAAAAAAACTAAAAATAAAAAGTCTTTTCATCAAAAATCCCCAAAAATATTTTTGTGTTTGAGTCCTTAATGTAGTTTCAATACTAGATTTGTCTCATCTAGTGATATCTAGGTCGGAATTTGATATGTGAGCTTGATTAGAACAGCTTTGAAGAAAACACCATTATTGGATTTTGCATTTTTGAGAAAATTGAAGTGAATTTTTAATTTTGGAAATTTTGGTGTCGATTTGAAGGTTAAAAGTTTTTGGAAAGTGTTCCCCATGTTGAAAGGAACCTAGATCTGAAATTTCAAAAAATTTTGAGAAAAAAATGAGAGAGTTTGAATTTTGGATATTCATATTGCTTTTGGTATTCTTGAAGATATTCATATCTTTAAGAAGAATATTCATCAAAAGTGTTGTTTGATCCAAAAAGAAAAGGTGAAAAGAAGGTGTACTCATTTATGCTAAAAATATATTCCAAAAGAGGCAAAGATCCTTGATTCCATTTTTTTTCTTAATTTTTTTTGTGTGCTTTTCTATTTATATTTCATTTTTGTTTGTCAATTCAAGTTCTTACTTTCTTCAATCCAATTCTCAAGTGTATACATGACTTTGGGAGATGACACCTGACCAACCATGGGTGCATCAAACTTTGATACCTTTGCAGAGGACATCATGGGGTTGCAACCAGATAAACATTGGTTGGGGATGGTCATACATGAATGAGATGATGGAAAATTTGAGGTGTCTTACTCTCCAAAACACCTCAAATGGATAAAACACTCCCCCTATCAATACACTAGAGATAATCCACCAAATTGTGCTCCAAGACCTTAAGAACATGTTCCATCACCCCAAACCAATGCCAATCAACCTTTACAAAACATTGTTCAACCACCTCAACTCAAATTACGCAAAGACCCTTTCCATCGTAGGTCTACAAACTGCGATGCTATCATTTTATATGCTATCACTCTTTCTCTTGTACAAGTTCATTAATAAATAATTCCCAAGGAGGATACAAGGAGAGTTCCCTGTGTAAATATGCTTGAAGTTCTAATAGAGTTCATACCAAAGGATTCTAAACTTGAAAAGTTTGATGGAAAGTTGATAAAATATTTAGATTCTAGGTCAAATATTTTTCAAGAATGGAAGGATAATACAAGGCAAATCAGTTCCAATCTTTTGAGATTTATGCTTCATGGACAACATTTAAGGATCTAAGATTGATCACCTTAGGGAAGTAACTATGTGTTTGAATGATAGTTTGGATCACGAGAAGAGTTATATATTATTATACAATCCAAGAGGCCATTAAGCAACACCGTGTTTGGATGATAGCTTGGAGCACGGAGGGAGCATTACTAAAAGTGCCAAATGGGCTGATTTTTTTCAATTGGCTCACTTAAGAGTGTTTTTAGCTTGTTGGGAGCTTTGTTGAATTTTCTTTAAAACATTGATTATGAGTGCATTAATTTTTCTCTTGATCTTTGTAAGAGATAGGTTCTTGTGGTAATCAAAAGAAAGGTCTTCTAATTTAATATACCCTTTGGTTGTTCTTTATTTATCATATTGTGTCCATCTATGTATTTTTCAATTTTATCCTTGTTATGCTAATTCTTGTAGTTTGTTCATCTTTTCCTTATTTGTTTCATATTAATGTTGGTTTAAAAAAGAAAGTAAATATCTCATATCTAATTTTTTGA
This sequence comes from Capsicum annuum, assembly GCF_002878395.1. NCBI lineage: Eukaryota > Viridiplantae > Streptophyta > Magnoliopsida > Solanales > Solanaceae > Capsicum > Capsicum annuum. The sequence continues at coordinate 170,213,977 of NC_061119.1, forward strand.
TCTCACATGTAATGATTTGAACATATTTTTATGAAATTTATTTTTATTTTTATTGTTGATATTTTATTTAAAATTTTTCAAGCTAAGGAATGTAGTTACTACAACAATAAAATCTTTTAGTGACAATAAATATGCACTTTAATAAGGAGTGCTAAAGGTTTTACCGATCTTAGTTAATTTCCATTGGATCAAATATCTCTATAGGTTTTAACGAAATTTACAAAGTGTGCTTAGTATCTTACTAATTAATGCTAAATATCTTTCTTTAGTGTACTGAGTTCTTCCTTGAAAAACTCTGAAAATAGTGTCATCTGGAAAGACACCTCACCAACATAGCCTTTCTAGCTTTGAAAGGATAATTCAAAACACGGAGATAGTAATAGAAGATATAGATAAAATAGTATCATAGAAGAGACTAAGATCCTCACTGATTGGTAGAGTACCATAAAGTTAGTGACCTAGTGTATGACTGTGAGAGGGTTAAACCCTTGAAAAATGGTTCCCTAGATTATTCTCCATAAATAGTGCATTAGTTATCTGTATTAGAGTGCTCCAAAAATCTTGATTTCATAATATGTATACGAATACTTCCTCTCTGAACAAAAAATATTTTTTCTTAAGTTCTTAAGAAATTTTGTTCACGTTGTACTTAGGTCTTCAAGGCTCGAATACCTTGACCATAGCTGATACAAGGTTTTTTTATTCTATAAATATGAAACCTTTATTATCAAATATATGCTCAGTAAATCGACAGAAACCACTAATGTCTACTCACCCACCCAAAGCTCCAATTCAATTCATACCTTGAGTAGAACATGGTCAATCATTAGTTGTGGGTATGCTAAGGCCCAATACAGAAATTTTTCCTCAAGGAACACAACCATATTGGGAACTGGTAATGTCCCCTCTATCTCATACTAGTAATCCTTTACTACTCATTTTCTTACATTCTGAACCTATTGCTCCACTCCTCTTAACCCTTCGCTATAGCATATAATCCCCCTTCCTCAATCTAAATTTCTTTATTGAACCTTATTTTTGCCAGTTCTAGTAACCCATATTATTCATAGGCTCTTACTACCCCTTACAACTTAACTTTGGCCTTTGGCTCAGTTAACCCATTATTGTTGGGTTGGTCCCCAACAATTTCAACCTCACCAAGACTTCACCAAATAACAACTCCTCAAAAATTCCCAAGGTTAAACTACCTTTTTATGGAATTTGATGAGCATAACTCGACTAAGTGGATCATTTGTTGCCAAAAGCTGTTTGATAAATATACCAAGTGAGCATTGATGCAAAAATGGCATATGTTGCTATACATTTTAGAGATCATAAAAATCAGTTTCTTCAGTGATAGAAAGAGAAGAACGTGTTAATTGGTCTAACTTCTATGAGGATGTTTGCCTGAGGTTTGAAAAATACAAAACCCATGCAAGTTTTGTTAGAATCCAATAGGATGGATCAAATTGCAGTTGTGGAGATCTATTAATGGAGTTTCTAAGAACTTTGTTTCTTTGTAGTCATTGTTACTCCATCTCTTAAGGAATCTTACTTTGTTGAATATTTTAATGGTGTTTTGAAGTTTGATATTATAAACTTAATTAGATGAGCTAACCCACAAAAATAGATGGAAGCTTAAAGTTATGCTAGATTACATGAAAAATCTTTCAATAACTTATATAAACATTTATCTAAATTTATTCTTACAATAATTATTTTCCTTACATAAACCTCCCATACTCTTACCACCCACCCATGCTTCCACCATGGTTGTTATGAGGTCAATAGAAAGTAAGAAATTATCCCTTGAATAATGTAGAGTAAGTATTAGTTTTTGTATGTTTAATGATAAATATACACCAAGACACCAATGCACGCCCAAAACTCTACACACCGTAGAAGGACAGGAAGTTCTAACGCACAAGATGAGATTATGGATCCTGCTATTGAATGGGGGATAGAGACCCTAGAAGAAGGAGTATTGTCCTTGATGGCCTCATTAGGATGAAAATAAGAATCTTCCATCATTAAAAACCTTAGATGGGTTAAGAAGAAAAAAATGGTAGTATTACTTTATAGTGGATTCACCCACAACTTTGTCGACCCTTATGTGTAGAAACACTGTTTAGACCCTTGAGGGTTAGAGTGGAAAATGGTCAACATATGATGTGTAGCTAGATTTTTAAAATGTTCTAATGAGAAATGAAGGATCATAAGTTCATAGATGATTTAAGATTGTTACATTCTGGGGATGTGATATTGTCCTTGGAATGGATAGAATAGACTCATTTTCACTTATTGCTTTGAACACCAAACTATTAGGAGTTTCCTTGATTAGGGAAGCACATGTCATTTATTTATTAAGTGACACAAATTCTAAGCCTATATCCATAATGCAAGCAAAGGACGTGATAAAGTGATCAAAAAGGGGAAATACAACTACGTTATACAATTAATGATGATTAAGGCAAAAAAGGATGAAGAACCCATTCATAAAATAGTAAAACCTTTGTTGTTCACATATTTTCCAAAAGCCCAAGGAAAATTCACCGTCCCACTTATGTGACAACTGAGTTGAGTTGCTGGCAGGATCAAAGACAATTAAACTCAAGTCTTATCGATAATCTTTTGAGCAGAATAATTCAATTAAGAGTATAATAAAAATAATGCTTAAAGATCAGATGGTGACCATTAGTGGGTCTTGATTTTCTTCACTAGTTGTAATAGCCAAGAAAAAAGATTTCAGTTTAAGACTTTGTATTGTCTATCAAAAACTTAATGAGATAACAATTAAAAAAATATCTAATACCTATGATAGAGGATTTGCTGGATGAATTACAAGGAGCATAATATTTTCCAAATTGGATCTAAGGTTGGCTAAAACCATATTATAAAGAAGGATGTGGATGAACAAAAAATAGTACTCAAAATATATTACGATCTTTCGAAGTTTAGGGAAATTAAATTTGGTCTCACTATCGCTCTATCCACTTTTCAAGCTCTTTTGCACAAGATAATTCAACCATATATCAGAAAGTTTGTACTCATATTTTATAATTTATTTTAATTTATTGTACAAAATATTAGGGAACATGTAACCTATTTAGAAATTGTATTTGGTTTAGTAAGAGCTAACCAACTCTTTGCCAATAGAAAAAAGTATAATTTTTCTTAGAAAAGGGTGGAATATATAGTCCATAAGATTAGTGATGTTTGGTGTTAGCATAGATGAGGGGAAAATTAAAGCCATGTTGCAATATGGCAAACCTAAATATAATAAAATTTTGAGAGATTTCTTAGGCTTTATGGGATACCCTTGCAGATTATTGAAAATTTTGCAGTGATTACTAAATTTTTAACTAATTTGTTAAAAAAGGGCAACTTCTTATGGACTAAGGAAGCAACTAACAAATTCGACGAGGTCAAGCTAGCAGTGGTAAGAGATCCATCCTTAGGATTACTCAATTTTTCATTCCTTTTACTGTAGAAATTGATGCTAGTGGAAGAGGAGTAGGAGCTGTATTAATTTAAACTGATATACCCATTGCATATTTGAGCCAAGCATTGAGTAATAGGCATCTTGGCTGGTCAACATTCAAAAAGAATTTCTTTACATATCGCAATGGATAAATGACATCATTACTTGCAATCAAGCCATTTTGTAATCAAAATAGATCATTTCAGCTATAAATTACAGAGAGATTAAAGGATTACAAACCTACAACACAAAGGAATTACAAAACTCATATGTATTAGCAACAAAATAAATTACAAAAAAGGTGCAGAAAAAATTTCAACAAACACCCGTTCTAGAAATATTAAACAATTTGAGTGTTCTAGTCTAACTATAATTTAGCCCAAATGGGTGATAGAAGTCATGGAAAACTACTATGGTGATGCTAAATTCCAAAATATGATTACTCAACTAAGTATTGACATTAGTAGTCAAACTAATAATAAATTATAGTTGTATATTCTAATCACCAAGGTCAAGTACGGGTGCGAATTAATAGGTACATTAAATTTACATGCTTTTTGTATTAACTTATCCCTACAATGCTACTCTGAATTCAGAAGTTTATTTTGACCATATTTGCAAATTACATGGACTTCCTAGTTTAATTGTCTCAGATAGGGATCCTATATATGTCTCTACATTCTAAAAGGAAATATAAAGCAAATTTTAGGTCCAGTTAGAGAAAATTTTGGCATATCATTCTTAAATGAATGGTCAATATGAAAGGCTTAATAGATGTTTGGAGACGTACCTTTATTGAATGACAGGACATTAGGCAACTGAGTGGAGAAAATGACTACTATTAGTATAATTTTCTTAGTTCGAATATAAGCTTAGTTAATCAGCAGAAGCCACCGATGTCTAATCACCCACCCAAAGCTCTAATTTAGTTCATGACTTGAGTAGAGCATGGTTAATCATCTATTATAGGTATGCTAAGGCCCAATACACCACTTTTTCCTCAAAGAACACCATCATATAGGGAGCTGGTAATGTCCCCTCCCCATCTTACTGTAATCCTTTACTACTCATTTTCTTTCATTATGAACCCATTATTTCCACTCCTCTTAACACTTCTGTATGGAATATAATCCCTCTATTTCAATCTCAATTTATTTATCCAACCCTATTTTCTACAGGTCTAGCAACCCATATTCATCATATATTAGTACCATCCTTTTCAACTTAACAATGGCCTTTGGCTTCGTTAACCTATTATCGTTGGGTTTTTCCCCAATAATTTCAACCCCACCAAGACTTTACCATATAACAACTCATCAAAAATTCCTAAGGCCAAACTACCTTTTTTCGAATTTGATAAGCATAACTCGACTAAGTGGGTCATTTGTTGCTAAAAGTTTTTTGATATATACCAAGTGATCGTTGATGAGAAAATGGCATATGTCACTATACATTTTAAAGATCTTAAAAATCAGTTTCTTCAGTGATAAAAAGAGAAGACCATGTTACTTAGTCTAACTTCTGTGAGGATGTTAGCCTGAGCTTTGAAAAATACAAAACCCATGCAAGTTTTGTTCGAATCCAATAGGAAGGATCAAATTATAGTTGTGGAGATCTATTACTGGAGTTTTTAAGAACTTTGTTTCTTTGTTGTCATTGTTAATCCATCTCTTAAGTAATCTTATTTTTCATATATTTTAACGGTGTTTTGAAGTTTGATATTATAAACTTAGTTGGATGGGCTAACCCACAAACGCTGATTGAAGCTTAGAGTTATGCTAGATTACATGAAAAATACTTTAATAAATTATATGAACAATTATCTAAATTTACCCTGAAAATAATTGTTTTCCTCACATAAACCTCCCATACTCTTACCACCCACCTATGCTTCCACTATGGTTGTTATGAGGTCAATAGGAAGTAAGAAATTATCCCTTGAAGAATATAGAGTGACGATTCTTTTTTGTAAGCTTAATAATAAATATACACCAAGC